>NW_024340696.1:35598484-36031873 GCF_902729225.1 Pteropus medius
CTTTCTTAAACAAATTTCTTTTTTTTTTTTCATCCCAGTGGGTCAGCCTTATAGTAGCCAAGCTTTCCTGGAGAAGTTCCTGGTGTTATCTCTTCTGCTGCTCCTTACCTATTAAATTTGAATAGTCCTTTCTTCAAAATTGTGTGGAGATATTATATCTTATGCACCCATAGTAAAATAAACATAGCTTGTTTCAGAATTATGCTTTTTGGTTGAGAGATTCTTCATGCAGAAAAAACAGAAACATTTCTTGATAAATAGGTACTTGTGTTTGTTCCTTTTACTTTTAGATGGTAAAAGGAAAGCTATGGCATGATCATTATTAAAAGTAAAAGTACTCATGAAGTATTAAGGAAAATGAATAAAAGAAAAGGGAAAAATAAGAGCTATGACAGTATCTGCAACTACTCATGAAAAAGTCTTTTTGAAAAATTTATTAGTGGGTAAAACATCCAAAGACACTTTCCTCACATATTAAAATATGGAGACAAACAATGTGAGAAGAATTCTAAGCATATATGGAGACACAGGACAAACTTAAAAAAAAAAAAGAAGAAGAAAAGAAAATTCAGGGTCAAAGTATAAGAAATAGTGTTATAAATACCTTAACCACTTCTTTGGCTTCATCCTTGTCAGAGTTCTCATTCTCTGCTACTTAGGATCTTGCCTCAGAGAACAGGGTGGTGATTACATTGTCTAAACCCTCAGTGTTCTAATCTCCCAATGGGTATCTGTGGTAGTAGTTGATCTTGGAAGTCAGTAGGAATTTGCGTAGGTATGCACATTTGAGATTCAGCCTCTGCCAACATGATGGTGTTGTACTTTAAGTAAAAGAATTCACACAGCTAGTTTTGGAAAAGCAATGCTCCCAGATAAAGTGGATTTGCTTTGGAGTTAATAAATGGTGAATCTGTTCTATAATAATATATCATTAGATTCATGCTAAGAAGAGAAGCTTCAGAGAATCATTATGATACTAAACTCGCCAGACTAAGTTGTTTCTCGTTGAGAAATCTCATTGAAGCATAGCTCCATACCAGGTCAAAATGCACATAGTACATGGAGCACAGATAAAAGCAATTAGACCTACTGCCTTGACTTTGATGGGGTCTGCCTCCTTCAGAATGCCTGCTTAAATTCTGGTTTCAAAGTCAGGCTTTAATGCAATTACTTAACTCTTTGTTCTTGAAATAAGGAGAGTCTTAAGGTCTGTTTCCAGGGAAGCAGAAGGATGGAAAGTGTAATTCACTTCTGTAAAAGGAGCAATGCATTTCCCCTGGTGGGTCCAAAAGTTTAACAATGCCATTTATATACTTAACATAGGAAAGAGGCATGAGAACAACACAAATTGACTAAATATTAAACCGGTTATAGTCAGAGCCTGCTATGTGCTGATAGAGGAGGGAACCTGGCTGATCTTCATACATCCAGACCACAGTGAACCTTCAGGAAGATTCTCGTTGAGATTACTAACAACTACTTCCTCGTGACTTTAAGGCTACATACCCATACCTGGAAAAGAAAACAGATTTAAACTGAATTTTTTGGATACTCAGGGTCTTTCTCATTCTCTGTCTTGGAGAGGAGACCACACCTCTGTTGTGGAGTGGTGTTCCTTCTCTAATAAACTTTCCTTTCATCTCTAACTCTGGCATACACTTGAATTTTTTCCTGCACACAATCAAGGACCCCCTCTCTCTTAGTATAGGACTGAGTTCTTACTCAGGGAGATGTGTCCCATCCTGCTTCGCATTATTCTTTATAAAAATCCTAAATACATATAGGAACCTTTTAAAGATGATTTCTCAATATTTCAGTTTTTCTTGGCAAATTTTATTTTCTAAAATTAACTAGCTATACTAGACTCCCTAAATTTAGAACCTACAATTTTCTTTATAGTAATGTTCTTCTCTTTGGTCTTTAGGGATCTTTTTTAAAACACCATTATTACCACATTAATAGTGCAGTTTACCTGGTTTGCTATTATTTCTATTTCTCGAATCAGATTAACGAACAAGAAACAGACTTTCAGTAACCATTCCAGGGTTTTCTTAATAATTCAGGGATAAAGGTAGATATTCTTTCAATGAAAAGTTCTCTTTGAAAATAAGATTAAATTATAATATCTTCACTTCTACTCTAATAAACTTTCATTTATTTCAGTCTGGCTTCTGCTTTCCTTCTCAATATATGCGCATCACACTCATATCCACATTCCTCTTATTTAAATCACCTATGATTTTTACCAATCAATAATCACTACTCTCTCTTGGGCTTTCTTGACCTCTCAATAACATTCAACTATTTGATCACTCCCTTATCTTGAAACATTCTCTTTTCTTGCTCTTCATTACTTCACAGTCTCCTGGTATTTATTCAGTTTCTCACAAATGACTCTTTCTTGTATCTATTACCAGACTGACTGTCCTGCTGTATCTGGTGTCTAAATGTTGACGTTTCTAAAACCTCATGACATATTTCTACAGTTTTCCCTTTGGTGATTTCATTTATGCCCATGATTTAAAAATAAGCAAGAGGACTTCCAGGTTCAGTTGTGATATCTATTACTCTCATCCTAACAAGAAAAAGCTGAACGAACTGAAAATCAAAAATTTTTCTTGAACTCATTAGAAAATTGAGGTCATAAAGCAAAATGTCATCCCAAAATCTGGAGACAGGTCAGTACCATGGTAGCTGTGATCTGCTTACCTAAAGCTGAAACTACTAGAGCCATAAAACAGTAATAATGACTGAATGTTTATTTTGAAAAATCGCTGAAGGCTGAGTGTGGACTAGTTTGAAAATGAGAAATTCCTAGCAGTTATAGTGATAAAGAAGCCACCACATTTTTGAGAGTTTTACCTCCAGAAACCTCACAAAGTTCCCATGGCGAAGAACCAACAAAGATCCTTTTGTGGCTTTGATAGTAGGAGAAAAACAACCATTATAAAATAGGTGCAGAGTAGGTGCAGAGTAATCTCTATACCAGAGGCCTATTCTATAAGAGAAAGGACATTACTAGAGTCTCATTCTACCTGAAGAAAGGGCATTTCACCATCTCTACCCCTTTTTGCTTTCCTATCTCACCAAAAGGAGGAGCATAGAAAGCAAGAAATGCTTGTAAAGTACAGCCCAAGGGCACAGGCACACTAAAAGACTGAGATTTATTCATAAGATTATAGAATGTTTCCCCTCAGTAACATCTTACCACCACATCAACAGAGATCTAGTAAAATAATAGTGGATTAGAACTGCGAGGATTATAGTGCATAGACTCTCTCTCAGGAAAAGTATTTAAAGAAACCTGATCTGAAAAAAAGAAGGTATAAATAAAGATACTAGAGAAATTTGAAGTCTCTATAGCTACCAAAAACATTAAACACAGCCAAACTCTTAGATTAATATAAAAATTTACAATAAAGTTCCATTTCCATTATTTCCTATTACATAATACATTATATTCCACTCTCAGTATAAAAGCATAAGGCATGGGAAAGGTAAAGAAAAAAAATCACAGTCTGAAGAGATAATGTAAGCAGGAGAAGCAGATTCAGAAATAACACTAATGTTGGAATTATCAGACAAGAATTTAAAATAACTAGGATTCATATGTTAGGAGCTATAATGGAAAAAGACAACATATAAGAATATATGAGTAATGTAAGCAGAAAGATAAAAACTCTTTTAAAAATACTGGAAATTAAAAACACTGTAATATACATAAAGAGTACCTTTAATGGGCTCACAAGTAGACTGGACAAAGCCAGGGAAATACTCAGCGAACTTTAAGACATATCAATAGAAACTTCCCAAACTGAAATGCAAAGAGAAAAAAGAATGAAACCAAACAAAATAAAACAAAAACAGAACATCCAGAGCTGTGAGATAATTACAAAAGGTGTAACATATTTTAATTGGAATACTAGAAGAAATACTATTTAAGAATGTTTCAAAATAATGATAGACACAAAACCACAGATCTAGGAATCTCAGAGAACACCAAACAGAATAAATATCGAACATCTATATCTCAGCACACTCAAACTTCAAGAAATAAAATAATATCTAGAAATATGAAAGCAGTTAGTGGGATAGAAGGGCACCTTACCTAGATAGTAACAAGCAAAAAAATGATAATAGACTTATTGCTGGAAACCATTCCAGTTATATGGAACATTCACCAAGATAGACCACATTCTGGGCCAAAAAAAAAACATACTTTAACAAATTTGAAAGACTATAAATCATACAAAGTAACAAAGTATGTTCTCAGACCACAATGGAATTACATTATAAATCAATAACATAAAGATAACTGGAAGAATTCTCAAATACTTGGAAATTAAAACAACACAGTTCCCAGCAACACACAATTCAAAGAGGAATGCTCGACATAAATTTTTAAAAATATATTTGAAGGTAAGTGAAAATATAAATTATCAAAACATTGGATATAGCAAAAGCAATGCATAGAGGAAAATATATATCATTGAATGCATGTATTAGAAAAGAAGAAACATCTAACATCAATTATCCAAGTTTCTACCTTAGGAAATAGAGAAAAAAAGAAAAACATAAACCTAAAGCAAGCATAAAAAATGAAATAATAAAAACCAGAGCAGAAATTAACAAAATTGAAGAGAGAAAAGACATGAAGGAAATCAGTGAAACTAAAAACTGGTTCCTTCAAAAGATAGAGTAAACCTCTAGTCAGGCTAACCCAAAATAAAAGAAAGAAGACACCAATTGCTAATATCAGAAATAAAAGAGAGGTCATAACTACTGATTCTATGAACACTAGAAAGATAACAAAAGAATACTGTGAGGAAGTCTATACTAATAAATTTGATAACCTAGATGGAATGGACCAATTCCTCGAAAAGACACAATCTTCCAAAACTAGCACAAAGATAAACAGATAATCTACACCTATTAAATGAATTGTATTAATAGTTAATAACCTTTGAAAAAAGGAAGTGCCAGGTCTAGATAGTTTTTGTCCTGAATTTTACCACACGTTAAAAGACCTAATGGTAATAATTCTCTACAATCTCTTCTGAAAACAAAGAAAAACAATACTTCAGTGTCACTATGATGCTCAAATTTATATCTCTACTCAAGACATTTCCTCTGAACTCAAGGTAAATATATCCAACTGCCTACTTTACAATTTCTCTTTTATATTTCATAGATATCTTAAATTTAATGTCCAAAACATACTTAAAAAAAATGTTTTACCTCTTTAATCCATTCTCTTTTCCTCTGCTGGAACTTTTCAAATATATGTCAATTCTGGAAACCCAAGAATCACATTTGATCCTCTTTGTAAGTAATTTTTTCATCAAATCTGAAGATAAGTCCTGTGAATTTTACCTCCATTATGGATCTCAAATTCATGTACTCCCTGCATCTCTGTCTAGCCAGGACTACCATAATCGCTCTCTTCGGGTTACTTCTCAGTATACTGACTGGTCCCTGTCCTTCCTCTCTTGTTCCTCTAACAATGCATTCTCTGTACTGCAACAAGAGGACTTGGCTTTAAACATAAATCATACCTTGTCATTCCCCATTTAGGACAATTCGATAATTCTTCTCATTACACTCATGTCAAAATTCAATATCTTACTGTGACCTTTAAATGTCTGTATAATTTAGCTTCCACCGATTTTCCTCTTTCTCTTGTTTTTCACTGGTCTCTAGCCACATTGGTCTTCTCTCAGATCTTGAATATCCCAAGACCTCTACACATTCTGGATTTTTTTGCACCAGGATATTCGACCAAGCTTGATTCATTCTGTTCTCCATATAATTGACTTATTTTAATGCTTCAAACTTTACTTTAAATGCAACTTCGCAGTAAAAGTCTTCCTTAACTACCATTTCTAAAAATTTTTTTCCCTATAATTCTCTTTCTCAGTAACAATATTGAACTTACAGAAGTAGTTTATAACCACGTTTATTTTGTTTGTTTCCTCATGTTGTCTGTCTCCTCAGGTAAGAATTTAAACTCCAAGAGGGGAATAACAACATCTATTTGTTCACCACTGAATTCTCAGTCTTTAGCACAGATGACACAATAGTTCGAATATGTATTTGTTGAACCAATGGATGTGACCAAGAGATTATATATCAACCTGATTTAATAGTAAAGCACCAAAGAGAAACAAAAATAAAAATCTTTTCGGTTCAAAATTAAATGAATTATTTGTCTTCACAATCCTAAATTCTTATAATATCTGTTTGGAATAGCATCTTTACATCACCAACATAGAAAAAACAATCAAAGGAATAGTTGTCCAAAATATAAGAAAAGAGCTTAGATTTAAGTTTGGATAGATAATAGATGATAGATTAGATAGATAGATAGATGATGATAGATAGATGATAGATAGATAGATGATAGATAGATGATAGATGAATGGATAGATAAAGTGTAGTTAGAAAAATCGATAGGATCCATTAATGCCTGAGAACTGTAAAAGTACTAGTACCTCCAAATCTTGCTTATATTAAGGATAATGTTATATAAACATTAAGAAATCAGAGTTATTATGTTTCAGCCACAATTTTCTCTTATAGTTTTGAATGACTTCCTACCTTAAAAATAAGATTATTCTTCTTACTCTTCCTTCTACCTTTCCTCCATTTCCCAGTTATCTAATTTTCTTTCCTCAAATCTTATAAAACCGACTTTATATTTTTTAAATTCAAATTCACCACGTTGTTTTGTCTTTATTCTATATTTAAAAGTTCATTGCATTAGTTTTCTATTCCTTACATAAGAAATTAACATAGATTTAGCAGATAGAAACAGCACGCAATATCTACATTTTCCATGGGTCAAGAGTACAGGCGTGGTTTAGCTGACTCATAAACTCAGAGTCTCGCAAGACTGGAATCCAAGTGCTCATTCTAGAGTTTGTAGTCCTCTTCCAAGCTCATGCAATTAGCAGAATTCAGTTACTTAGGACCTCAGATTGTATGGCTGAGGTCTCCATTTTTTTGCTGAGTGTTAGCTATCAGCTACTCTTCTCCATAGGCAGATCATAATATGTCTGTTTATTTTCAGGCCAGGAGAAAAACATGTCTCTGAAACTTCACATTCTTTAAAGCAGGGGTTCCCAACCCTCAGGCTGGGGACCGGTACAAGTCCGTGGCCTGTTAAGGAACCAGGCTGCACAGCAGGAGGTGAGTGGCGGGTGACCAAGCGAAGCTTCATCTGTATTTGCAGCCTTTCCCCAGCACTAGTATCACAGCCTCAGTTCCACCTCAGATCATCAGGCATTAGATTCTCATAGGAGCACCGGTCCCTGGTGCCAAAA
This sequence comes from Pteropus medius, assembly GCF_902729225.1. NCBI lineage: Eukaryota > Metazoa > Chordata > Mammalia > Chiroptera > Pteropodidae > Pteropus > Pteropus medius. The sequence goes on from NW_024340696.1 coordinate 35,605,807, forward strand.
TGGTTGGGGACCGCTGCTTTAAAGAACCCTCCTGATAAAGTCAGGCCCACTCAGGATAATCTCTTTTGATTAACAAAAAAATCAACTGATGAATAACCTAATCAAGGAATTAATATCTGATCATGTTTATTAGACCCACCCACACTCAAAGAGAGATTCTATAAGGCATATAAAAAGGGCATAAGAATCTTGGAGGGCAGTGTTAGAATTCTGACTAGTTCCCTCTTGTCTGTGTGGGATACGTTCCAAGACCCCTCTTGGATGCCTGAAATCTCAGATAGTATCAAATTCTAAATATACAGTAAGTCCTCACTTAATGTTGTCAATAGGTTCTGTAACTTTAAGCAAATCATCATATAAGGAAACCAATATTACCACACTAATTGATATAAACAAGAATTAAGTTCGTACAGCATCTCATCAATGTTACAAGGAAATGATGCTGAAAGAAATATTATTCAAAAACCCACTGGACTATGTTTTTCTCTTTTATATACATACCTATGATAAAGTTTAATTTATAAATTCGGCATAGTAAGAGATTAACGGCAATTAATAATAAAATAGAACAATTATAACAATATACTGTAATAAAAGTTATGTGAATATTCTCTTTCTTTGATAACTGATCTGATTACACAAATGGCTACTAAGTGACTAATGGGCAGGTAGCATATACATCGGGAATATGCTAGACAAAGGAATGATTCACATTCTGGGCAGGAATGGAGCAGGTCAGAATAAAATTACATTAAGCTACTCAGAATAGTGAACAACTTAAAACTTATGAATTATTTCTGGAATTTCCATTAAATATTGCAGACCACATTTGACTATGGGTAACTGAACTGCATAAAGCAAATCAGTGAATAAGGGGGGACTACTGTACTCACCCCAAATCTGTTTTTATTTATAAATTCTTATTTGATTCATTTTTGATTACTTGGACTTCATTAATAAATAGTTACTTTGAGAAAAGATCACAGAAGCTATAGTCCCTGAGTTCTTTCTTCTCTGAGAAACTGCCAAATGTTCCTTTAACTATAAAAGCTAACTTAGATAAATAAATACTTTTTGCTTTCTCTCAAAATATTTTTAGACTCTCTAGTTGGAACTGAAAGTTGTGGAGAAATCTCTGATATTTATGATTTCCTCCTTCTCACCCATTGCAGAAGACAGGATCTGTTTTTTTCCGTCCCTAGATGTCTAACAAAATCTTTCTTTCTCTGAAGTCCATAATTTATCTAAGATATATTCTAGTATCTGTCTTAATTTGGAAGAAATTTTCCCCTTTTATATCTCTTAACAGTTTTTCTCTTCCATTAACTAGATTCTCTCCTAGGATAACAATTGTCCTTATATTAGATCCTCTTTGATCTCCAAATCTCTCTTATTTCATAATTTTTTAAATCTCTCTATTTTTACCCTAAATATTTCTCACAGGGCAGAAAGTCAATACTTTACTCTCTCTTTCCTGTCTCTCATTGTTTCTAATTCTTTATTAGAGCTGTGAATGTTGATGTTTTGAAATTGATTTTTTACTAGCTCTGAAATTTCCTTTTTCATTTCATTCTCTTCTTTAGTGCCTTGTCTTTGACCTGTTGTTTATTGATTTTTGTATTTTTATTAAGTTCTTTATAGCTCAAAATATACTAAGAAATTTTTCTTTCTCCCTTCTTTGGACAATATATTTCTCTGACTGGGTACTTCATCTGTTGTGCAGTGCCACATTCTGTTTACCCACCGTTTCGCTTATGTTTATTTACTTGCCGGCTACTTTTTAAAACCTCGTTATTGGTAATGAATGGAGCTCTATTCTGAACATTAACTTTCTCTGACATAGTGAAGGTGAATTCTCTTTGACACTCTCACATCTGATCCAAACTACAGTTTGAGGACAAGATCTTGTTTTTTACCAATTTGTTTGCAGTCTGAAAGTTTGTAGTGTTGAAAAAGGGAAGAGGACGCATGAAAATAAATGTATATCTTCTACAGAAATTTGTCTCTGTATTATCTTTGGAATTAATTTAAATGTCTTACAAAGACCACAATCCATACAACCAGGGGTATTTCTTGCTATGAAAGACTGGCTCACTGGAAAAAGCCAATTTCCTAGAGATCATTTTCAGTTCTACTGAGATCCTACTTTCAAGGGTTTCATTACGATTTTACCTTACCCTTCCTAGTCACACTGTCAGTATGTATCTCACCAAACTGCGGCTCTTGTTGTGAAATTCCAGGATTTAGTCAGCTCACTTTCTATTCTCATTTACCCTTTCTGTCATGGAAATTAAGATGTCAGCAGAATGAGGAACTATTCTGATGTAGAAGCTTCTGTTTTTTCTTCGGTCATTTTTCAAAGCTTATAACATAAAATTTTACCACTTTTTATGTATTATATATTAAGGGAGCTAAGTCTATGATAAAGTGTCACCCAAACACTTTTACCTAATACTTTCTATTAATTTGATTCTTTTATTAAAAGCAGATATAAAAATTTCTAAAATCTAACTATCTAAATATTAACTGGTTATGAAATTGTTGGATGCTTATGTAGCCATGAGTAAAATGAAGCTCTTTATGTGTTGATATGCTAATATGTGCTAAGTATCTCTGGAAATATATAGAAGTAATTGATGGGGATGGGAAATTTAAGACTGTATTATTATATTCTGCCTTTTGAAGTTTTAAACATATGAATACTTTACTATTCAAAATAAATTTCAAGTTAACTTTAAAAAAACACACATTATCCTTACATTTATTACACTCTGGAGGCTGTCAAAACTATAGTTATCTTTCTTCCTCTTCAGCCTCAAGTGAAATGAGCATAAGGTACTAAGTAGCTTCACTTTCTGAAGAGGCCAGCAACACTTCTTTCTGCAAGAATACAATAAGTAATTTGTCCATGTATTAGTTTCCTAGGGCTGCCATGACAAAGCACCACAAACTAGATGGCTTAAAACTACAGAAATTGATGTCAAAGTGCTAGAAAGTGAAAATCCAAAAGCAAGCATTTGACAGAACCATGCTCCCTCTGAGATTGTAGGGGAATCCTTCCTTGCCTCTTCCTAGTTTCCCATGCTTGGCTGGCAATCTTTGGCATTCTTTGGCTTGCAGCTGCAAAACTGCAACTCTACTTTATTGTCACATAATGATCTCCTTATATGTCTGTGTCTTCATATGGCAATCATTTGTAAAAACACCATGTATTTTGGAGTGGAAGCCTTCCCTACTCAACTATGACCTGGTCTGAACTAATTACATCTGCAATGACCCTATATCCAAATAAGGTCACATTCTGAGGTACTGAGGGTTAGGACTTCAACACATTTGGGGGGAGGGGTGTAATTCTAGCCATAATATAGACTTCACAATACTAAAAATAATTCCTCTAACATTTGAGCAATTTTCCTATTGGCGGAAAAGTATTATATGGAAAATCTCTTAACTGTTTATTTTTGGCTCATCTAGCACTCCCTTTAAAACAGTGTTTATTAAATATTGAAAATATCTAAAATAAAGCTTATAAGTTACTTATAATCAGTAAAAGAAAAAACACAATACATACCACAACCATGTATATACCAACCAAATTAAGAAAAAATATATATTACTTTGAAGGCTCTTATATACCCCTTCTTAAAGCCATTTACTTTCTTATCTTCTTAAATGAAATAACTATACTGAATTTATGTTTTTCATAACATTGTGTTGTTTAGTTTTGCATGCTTTTTGAAGTTTGCATCAGTTGAATTGTGCTATTTGTATTCTCCTTTTGCTTGAGTTTTTTGTTTTTTTGTTTTTTTTTTGCAAATTCAGCCTTGTTAATGGTTGTAGTTCTAGTTCATTCATTTTCACTACTCTGTAGTATTCTGTTATGTGAATGTAACAAAATCCATTTATGCATTTGACTGTTGAAAGATGGATGGGTTGATATCTAGGGATCCTTTATTTTTTCTTTTGAAAACATTACTGCTTTAAACATCTTGTACATATTTCCTAGTGCATGTGCAGGGGTTGAATCAATGGCATATATAGGAGTTTAATCAATGTCATCAGTGTTCATAACAGAGCAATTTTCTTTGGCATTCTTTGGAGTGCTTAGTTATTCCTAGTTTGCCTTTCTACCAAGGGTGAGGTCTTTTGTGCCTAAAGCTTTATAGGAAGTCTCTGATTTGACTGCTTACCTCATATTTTTATGTCCTGTATTCTGAGACCTATGAAATCCAAATTTATTCAGTATACACCTTCATTTAATCTTTGGCCTGATTATTCTTTTATTTTTCATAAGCAATCAAATGCATTTAAGATGTCCTTTTTATGATATCCAAATTTGTAGTCGTTATTAGTAAGAGGCTTGCTTTTGATACTTAGTTTACCATATTGCAAGAAAAGAGAGAAACTAAACAGTTCTCATTGTACTCCTGTAGCAATTTTTGAAATGGCCCAAAGTTCTTCTCACAGTCTTCCCAATGAAAAATGAAAACTACATCCTTACTCTTAGAATCTGGGCCCTGTGACTGCTTGAACAATAAGGTACACTGGAATTATACCTTAAGAAAATGGTAGCATGTACTTCTCATCTCTTGGGACATTTGCTCTTTCAAATTATACCATATAGACAGCTATTTACTTTGTGTAACCATTTCCACTAGTTGACCCAGTGCTTAATTATCTCAGTCACTAAACCAGGCAAATAAAAGTTGTAGTCTCAACAACTATTCTACATGTTTTGCATAACCCACCAGTGTACTAAATGCATAGCAAAGTATTTAAACATTTTCAGAGAAACAAAATAAATTAAGAATGTAATTAATGGTTTTATTCATGTTTCATATAAACAATGGGTGCTAAGCATATTTTAAGCATCGAATATTAATGTTATGACATTCAATATATAAGAAATAAATATTTTTAAAACACTCATATATTATTTGCAAAAATGCATATCAAAAGATATAAAGTGAAGATTCATTTGATGTAAAATAAATGTAAAGGGCAAATACTGTCTGAAACAGTGATTCTCATGTCACTCTAAATTTGTATTATATAGGATTAAAAAAAAAAAATACAAATAGCCAACCTCCATTAATACTCATGGAGGCAGGTTGAAAAGAACTGGTTAACGTTGCAATCATTTATGGAGCTTTTACAATACAACTTCCAGGCTCTATTCCAGACCAATTAAATCAGAATCTCTGACAGTGAAATCCATGCACCAGGACTATTTAAAGCTCCTAGACTTTTCCAACATACAGCCAAGTTGAGAATCACTGGTCTAAAATATCTGATTGATTGCAAATACTGTAATAATATAGGGAAATTACCTGTTAAATTTTAAAGTTCTATATCATAATGTTTGTATTCTCATTTTAAATTCAGTGTTAATTAAAATAAAATGTGACTGCAAACTCTCTTAAGTACATTTTCTTAAGGCTAGGGAAAATCCACTTAGAAAGAAAAATTCAGTACATATAGAAAATTTTTAGTGAAATGTTCTATTCAATTTGGAGGAACTAAGAATGTTTTTTCTAATTGAGAAAGTGAATTAGTTTATTCAATCAAAAGTCAGAATCTAATATTAATTTAACACTACACAGGCATAGCGTCTACCCCAAGTAAATGAGCAAAATATTGAATGTATTTCATTCCTTCATAAAAATATTATTGATCATTTTTATATGATAGTCATTGACTAAATGTTGGAAACATAGTAGTGAGAAAAATCTAAGATCTCTATCTGTATGACACTTATAATCTAATGGATATAGTTTTAAAATGATGCAAATATCTGTGTAACAACAAGCCGTATAGGAGTTATGAAGTGAAGATTTGTGATGCTATAAGACATCTTATTGGAAAACCTGGCAGAAGTGACACTATGCCAAACCTTAGGAACTGGCAGCTTCTGCTTCTGGTCTATTGGACCCTTACCATTGGAATCCAGCTAACATGATGCAAGGAAACCCAATCAGCACATAGAGAGACCTGTCTATGCGGAGAAGAGCCAATGCCTCTGGTGCATAGCCTTGTCTGAGCTCCAGCCAACAGCCAACCTCAAATTGTCATTTATGTGCATGAGTAACCTGGAAAAGTAAAACCCACAGTCCCCTCCTCTTCTAGTATTCAGGGAGGGCTTCTCAAAAAGTTTTCATCTGAAGAGGGAACAGGAATTATGGTATGTGCAAAGGCCTCTCTAAAAGAAAGGTCACTTACAATATATCCTATCTGCAAGTTATAGTATTTTAGTTACGCAATTGACTGGATTATGTGCAAATCTGATGACTATTACTTAATAAATGTTATGTTAGAAAACAATAAAAAATCAAACACATTTTATATAAAACATCACTATCTACAGGACACATAATGGTACTAAAGGGAAAAGCAGTACGTGGTTTAAAAAAATGTTGTGACTAATAGTAGACATAGATAACTCAAAAGGCATTTTTAAAATCCACTCTATGATCCAAACATGTTCACTAGAACCTTTGCAACGTTTTTAAACTACAAAAAATGCTTTTTTTTTTTTTAGGATCAAGCAGAAGTATGTGAGATATTTCTTTCCTGGTTTTATTTTAAAGTAAGAAGAGGTAAATAAAGAGTCTTCTCATCAGTTTCTGTGAAATACTCGTATTGAGTTGAGCCTTATAAGTTGCAACACTCAAATACCCATGCACACACTTAAATATTCAATTTCAACACATTGATTATGAATTATACTCACAGTGATCTAAGCATATCCTTGCATAAATATACCGATGTGAAGTGGCACTGGAAGAGGAGTGAAGCATCACCACTATATTCAACTCTTTGCCTGCAGTTTAGAAACAAATGTATGTTGAAGTGTTTTGCTATGTATTGCCCTCCTTCCTAGGAGTTGTCAAGATATGATTGAAAATAGTGATACAGTATTAAAGCTTAGAGAAAATCCTGACACTTGATGGATTAAAGCTTTGAATTAGTCAGACCTTATGATTCTCAGACAGCTTCTGCAACTGCTTTTCTTTGATACGCTAGTGAGCTGAATTGAACATGGAGTTTTATCCTTTTCAACAGTGTTCAAATACATTCATGACCTACCAGTTCTTTCCTAGAAAACCGAAGCCTTCTTTCAAGCCTCACTGAGGTCTCCAACATCAGTAAGAAATTATAATTTCTTAGTTACACAGTAGTTCATGCTGTCCCCCTTTTTAACTGCTGCCCCATTGGGCATTAATAACATTCAGATTTAATTTTCATAATTTAGAGCTTGCCTTATAAAATATTAAAATGCTTATTAATGCTTGGAAAAGTGGCAAAGGCACTAATATATATTGCAAACAACACACTGCTGTTCTTTAGCCACATAGTAATTAGGCAGGCATAGAAAAAAATCTCAATTAAATTTTGTCTTCATTGTTCAGAAGGCAAGTAGAAAAGGGGACATAGAAACACATTTAAAGACCCTTAGGACAAGCTTGTGTTTATCTGACACTGTAGCCATTGGCTCAAATGGATCAGATAATATACACAAACACATATTATTATGTACAATAATTTTAAAAGGTTTATCATCTCATTCAAAAGTAGAAAATAGTGAATTCCCATACATTACTAAAAACCCAAAGTAAAAACCATGCACTTCCAAATTATGAATCTTTTATGTTTCTCAGTAACCATTACCTGGTCCAGAACTTTTTTATCCCCAAGAATGATAATGAATTCAAGTTGTTTCATTTATCCTTCTGACTAATTCTTGTAAGTTGCATTTGTGAGATATTTAAAAAGAAATAAAGATTATAGATGCACCTTCTGCCCATGGAACAGTACTGTACATATATAGTGCTTGGTTCAGTTAATCTCACTAATCAGCAAGTAAAATTATTTTATAAAATCACACATTATAATGTGTGGTATCCACATTTCTATAAACAGAAAATTGCTAAACACTAAATTCTGCCTTCTGACATCAGTCACCAATGTAGTCATCAATATCAAGAAAGATTAAGGATAAATTAAATCAATACTTAAATCTAATTTTGATTCACGGTTAATTCAAGCAGCATAAAATTTGTAGAAATATGCTTTATAGGAATTTTGCAAATAAAGATGCTTTCAACCTATTTGCCACTTAATGATCTTTGCTAGAATGGAGGATAAACAGAAGTAAGAAATTAAGTACAAAGCAAAACAAATTCCCCATTGCTAGAATTTTGTATATACTGCTATTGCACCAACTTCACCAACAAGATCAATTTGATGAACTAATCAAACTAATGAACTAATGAACTAAGATAAGCACTTCTGTCTTGTATGTTAAGACCAATTTTGTATTTCTCCTCTAGATGACCTGTTATGTTTCCACTGTGAGAATGCACACTGCCTCTCCTATCACTAGTGAGTGACACTGGGAAAACTGTTTCATCCCTATGAGCCTCAATTTTCGACTGACAGAAATAATAAGTGAGATAGAAATAATAGTACCTACCTCAAAGGAAACAATTAAATGAGAATTTACATAAATCACAAATCACAATGCAATCTCTTAAGTATTAGCTCTTACTGCCATGTTAAAACATGTAAAAAGTAGTGCTTTCTGAAATAAATACATTTAGAGCTTTCATTGATCTAAAATTTCTACTAAAATTTTGGAAGTTGTTTAAGTTATGAAGGGAGGAATAAGAAATAAGGCACTGTAAATGTCAATTGGATGAGTACTTCCTATGTCCAATAGAGCAAAATGCTATCATGCTGAAAATTTTCTGTGTTTATGCTTCTTTACGTTATAAAATTTATTTAAATTTCACATAGATGTTGGTTTTTAAATGGAGGACATAGATTAAGGTCAATGTTTCAAGAAATATTTTGTAAGAAAATTATGCTTTTTACCCAGATACTGTTGTTGACAGGCCATCTTTAATCATTTTTTCTATATGTACACACATTATGATCTTGATTGACTGAAGAAGAGTGGAGTTTTGAGTGAATGAATACACACAAGGGCACAAGGTATTACAAAATACCTTCTGTGACTGAGTTGAGTGACTGAGTGCAAGTTGACTGGCAGGAATATTTACAGGAAGTTATTTTCAGAGGAGGGCGTATACTGACTGATTCCTGTGCATTAGCTTGCATTGTTGTTAATGGACTATTACAAAATGAAGTATAAAATAAGATAACTCAAAAACTAAGAAATTCTCGTTAACATTTTTGGACTGAAGATGAAATATTTGGTGTGAAATCTACTGAGAATAATAGATATATTATGGAACTTTAGCCCAGAGGATTAACATGTACCAAGTTTTTTTGTTATTTGTTATAAACCTTGTTTTTTGTTTTTGTTTTTTGTCATAAACCTTGAGGTTTTCATAGAGACCAAAAGTTAAATAGTTAAATAAGATAAAGAAATAGGAAATCTCTTCCTCTTCTCTCCCCCTTCACCTCCCCTCTTCTCTCTCTCCTTCTTCCTTTTGGAAAAATTAAAGAACCATAGCCCTTAGTATAGATAAGTAAATTGAAAACAAGATGAGAGAATTCATAAATTAATAAAGAAGATATACAAATATCTTTTATTCACTTCATATTTTATAAGAGGGTTTTTCAGATATGTAATTGAATACTAAGCTTATCATCAGAAACAACTGCTAAAGGATTTTATTGGTTCCTGTGCAGTATATAATGTATGTACAATGTTTCTTTTTATTTTTCTATACAAAAATGTGTCATTTTAAATACTAAGCCTTCTGAATTTACTTTTATTTTATTTAAATCTTTACCCTCCATATTGTGATAAATTTATCACTTTTACTATCTATTGTGGAATATTTTATTAATATACAGAAGTATCACAGACCGTTTTTAAGAAACTAGTGAATGTCATTTCCAGAAAAACTCAAATACACACACAAACACATACAGAAACATACACACTTTCCTACCTTGTCAATGGGCTTATACGTATCCTGAAGCCCCCCATCTATAGACCCATTAGGACCACAATGAAGAAATTCAGATCAAAAGTTACTTTAACCTGAGGCTATATAATGTTCATGCTTTTGAGAGTTCTCAGGACTTTAAATCAAAAGACATGGTTTCTTTTCAAAGTTCACTCCTCATTTTACCTTAGCATCCTAATTTCTAAAATAATAAGAGGTGGTATCTAAGGTCTCTTCTAAACTAAAATTCCCTTAGTCTAGGCAAAGAATAAATTCCGTTTGAGAATTACAAAAAGAAAATCAGTTACAATATATAATGTTCTTTTGTTTTCTATAGCTTATTAACATAAGGAACCTTGAATAGAAAATACATGTGCCATCTGAATCTTATTAATATTCATAACTTTATAGCTTTTTGTAGTAGCATATATTGCAGAAAAGAGAAAGTGAATTAGTTCATAAGAGTCGTATTTACATATGATGATATGAACTGTTCTGCATATTTCCTATTTTTTTTCAGGGGTGATTTAATGACATTGAATAATAAATAAATGGACCGAGTAGAAGTATATGGCTGAATTAAACATTTAGACAACAAATTCTGTTTTATAAATGATAGTATCATTTGCAGAAAGTGACTGAATGTTTACAAGGAATTGACAGCTTTTTGTATGTCAAACAGATTTCAATAAAATGGTTAAAAAAGAAAATAAAATTCCTATGGGAAATAGGGTACAATTCTCTGCTGGCCTACAGTGTTATCAAATTCTGTTTCGAGATTAAGCTTTTATAATAATGCAAGCTAATTAGATTAAATGATGTAATTTCATTTTATTGTTGGAATTAACTCATATAGAATATATAGAATACATTTTAGAGATATAGAATGTATTTTGGTAAACTAACAACAATTTACTATGAGTTATGTTAAATTTAATTTCAAAGACAAATAATTTATGTGGCAAATTCATGCTTTAAACAAATTTAAATTTTCTTAGAATAAACTTAAAGTTTAATAACTTTTAGATTAAATTATTCTCATATGAATGCAAAATTTTAATTAAAAACTGACTTTGAAAACTATTTGAAAAATATTCTATTAGTAAATTGCTGATGTACTTGAAAACATATATTTGTTTTAAAAAAAATTTCTATAATGCAGCTTTTCACTAATTCAAACTGACTCTCTCAATCTGCCCCTCCCATTCCTGTGGTGTTAATTCAAGTAAGTGAATTAACTGCTATGGCATTCTGTATTTCTAATTTAGAATGATATTAGACAAACCAAATTGAAAATAAAGCAGAGGCTGAAAAACTAAATTTAAAAAATAGATATTGTGGCAGCATTTTTTCTGGCTTATGCATGACATAAAGGCACTTTTGTCATTTGCAACAGAGGCACCGCCATTTCACACTCTGGAAAACATGACAAACATCAATGAGAAGTACATTATTAGCGCCTGTATGAACTGCCACCAACTTAAATTCTGGACCAGACAACCTCTCTGTTTCCCCAAGAAGCTACTCAAATAACATAATTAAATTTTCCACTCTCCATGCCTCTAGGCCTGTTAGGTTTAGACAGATTCATATATCTGAGGGAAAGCTTTCAATTCAAACCTTTCTTTCAGCCAAAGCTGAGAATGTATGTCTTCAAATCTTTCTCCTTAAGGACATGGAAATGAAAAAATTCACCAGACCAACAAAAGATTTGCGGTTTCAAATAAGGGTCCATATTGTGAGAACCCTGTCTCTCTGGTGGAAAAAGGTAGAAAGAGAAGATACATTTAGAGAATTTCTATTTAGTGTTTTCAACAAGATTCGAAATAGCATTGTACCTGTGAAATTAGGCCAGCAGTTACGAAGAGAATAAACTGAGTTCAATAAAGATAGTATAAAAATGAAAAAAATGACAACTTAATTTAAAATTATATCAGAGACAATAAGCAGAATACTGAAGACTCAAGAAAATAAGTTCGGTAAAGTAAAGCACAAATATATTCTTGAAACTCAATAGAAAATAATAAGAAAAATTTAAAAAATGGAGAGCAGATCCAATCCATTTGTAATAGGAATCACAAAAAAATAAAGATGATTGAAAGTCATCCCATGAGGTTGTACCAGAAATCAGAGTTGTGGAGTAGAACAGGCATGGCAGACTCTAAGATTCGTTTCACATGAGGACCATTTCAGTGGAACTGAAATCTGCATCTTATATTAAGGTGGTTTCAGGGAGGTAGGAGAGGATTCAGCTATTCAAGAGAACCAAACAGGTACCAAGAAAGAACCATATTTAAATCAGAGTTGGAAACAAGAAATAACCCTGAAAACTCATGTTCAGAAGATGGACTCTACAAAGAGTTAATGCAACTGGGAAAGGTGGACCTTTTAAAACTGTCTACAGATGAAGATGTAATTGGTTAGACAGCTACTGAGAGTGCTAAGATGGTTCGATTAAATTAAGAAGCAGCCGATAAAGCTGTAAGATGAAAAAAGTTTCTGAACTAAAGAAAGTTCTGCAAAGTCACTTAGTACAAGGCAAAATTGTGAGAATAGAGAAAAACATAGATTCGTTCTAGAAACATTGCAAAAATTTAAAAATCTAAGTGAAATCAATCATTTGGGAGAGGAGAGATATAAATCATAAAACAGAGCCGAAAAGAAGCAGCAGTCTTGCTCCTCCTCCCCACTTCCTCTACTTTGACCCCATTGCTTGAGCCCTGCTTTAAGGTCTTCCAATTGATAAAGCCAGGATCACCCAGAGTATTAACTCCCTTACTTAAAGTCAACTAACCTGCAAAATCTCTTAATAACAATGTACCTTGGTAATGGATGATTGAATAACAGACTATGGCCTAGCCAAGATGACATATCAAAAAAAGCCATCTAGACAACCACACAGAAAACAAGACTTTTCATCTCTTTGTTTTTTTCTCTCTCAACCACACCTTTCCAGCTAGAGAAGTCAAAATCTATGGCTAGTGAGCTCAGGTGGGAGAAAGTGAGGAGCCACAAGACTAGGATTTAGAGAAGCTGACCATGTGTTAAAAACAAATATATCACCTTCCAGCCCAAAGCAGTACTAAATTGTTGGAAGGTAGAAACGTTAAGTTCGTAGTATTTTTTGTTTTGTTTTTACATTAAATAGGTCATATTAATTTCTAAAATTAGACTACTTTGTGACTATTGGACTGAAAGCCATCACAAAACTTTTAAATGAGAATAACTTGAAAATTTTGGGGGCCTAATAAAAATTTTACCCATGACTAATAAAAAAAACCACATCACTAGCCAGAGTTACAAAGAGACAGTGAAGAAGGAAAAGAGTCAATCCCCTTGAACCCCATGGAAACTCTTTTGTTAAATGTAATTAGTTTTTACAATAATTTACATCTTCAATACCTGCTTCTTCTCTAAACTTCAGAATAATATATCCAACTTCTTCAATATTTCCAATTGCCAGTCTAAAACTTAACATATCTGAAATTGAACACTTGATTATACTACTAAATCTGCTACATTCCTAATCCTCCCTCTCTCAGGAAATAGCATCAACCTCATCCTGCATATCAGTACAAACACCTTTGAATCATCCTTTCCCCATCTTATTCTCTCATAATCCAAATACAATACATTGGAGATATGTGTGTGTGTATGTGTACATATATACACACACATACACATATATCTCCTAAATACGACTATTGTAAATATATTTTTTATTACCACCTTCTTGTTCCCCATCAACTATGAAGTACTATAATTGCCTTCTAATAGCTCTTCTGTTATCCTTGCCCCCTATAAATCTGGTTTTAACTTGGTAGAGTTAACCATTTAAAATAGGTCATAAGGAGTTTCAATCAAGATGACAAGATATGTAAACTCTGTGCTTGCCTATGCTCACAACCACATCAAAATTACAACTGAACAACAGAACAACCATCATTTAGAATTCCTGAAATCTAGCTGAACAGAAGTCCTAGAAGTAAAAGAAACCACCTCCAGACTGGTAGGAGTGGTGGAGATGCAAAATGAGCTGATCCCACACACAAGTGTGGTGGTTTAAAATCAGAAGTGATATCTCAGCTGCAGAGGTGCACCCCAAGGAATGAGGGGGCCCTAGCCCCATACCAGGCTCACCTGGGTTCCAGTACCAGGACAGGAAATCACAAAACTTCTGGCTGTGAAAATCAGTGGAGACTGTGGCTGAATGAGGTAATGGACAGCTGGAGTTCCAGGTGATCCTCTTAAAGGGCCTGTGCATGAACTTATTCAGGACTTACTAACAGAATCTCTTGCTCTGAGCTCCAAAACTGGGGTAGCAGCTCAAAAGGTGCCAGGGACATATGGGAAGGAACTAAATTGTCTGGCTTCAGGGTGAGTGCTGAAGGAGGCAGCTTTCTCCCAGGCAAGTGCTATCAGAGGCCATTGTTCTGTTGAGTCCTCCCACCATTCAGCATGTAGACACAGGTTGCTGCCAACCACCTCCATAAAAGACATACCCAAAGGGCAGACTGGAAAGGCACCAGAGCCCTGTTAAAGCAAATCCTGCTCTGTAAGGTCAGTCCCTGAATAACAGCTCCTCCACTGTATTCACAGCTACTCCTCACCACCAATCAGCCTGAGGTTCAATCTCTCTCACTGGTGTGCAAACAACAATAAAGGCTCAACTACAACAGAAGGGTGCACACTGCTCACACAAGGAACACATCTGGAACATCTGACTCAGGTAACCAGGGAGATTGTACCACTGAGCCCCATAGTAGGAGCTCAGTGGTGCACCACTACCTAAGGTGACTCTACTAAGACCAGGAGACACAGCAGCTCTACCTAATACATAGAAAACACATGGAGGTAGCCAAAATGGGTAGACAAAGCTTCAGAAAAAGAACTAAACAAAATAGACAAGCAATCTGCCAGATGCAGAGTTCAAAACACTGGTTATAAGGATATTCAATGACCTCGGTGAGAATTTCAACAAAAAGACAGAAAACATAAAAAGGAACCAATCAGAAATGAAGAATACAATAAATGAAATGAAGGATATATTAGAGGGAATCAATAGTAGTTTAGATGAAGCAGAAAATCAAATCAGTGATTTAGCAGACAAGGTAGCAGAAAACACCCAATCAAAACAGCAGAAAGAAAAAGAAAAGAAAGGAAGAAAGGAAGAAAGGAAGAAAGGAAGAAAGGAAGGAAGAGGAAGGGAAGGAAGAAGAGGAAGGAAAGAGGAAGGAAGGAAGGAAGGAAGGAAGGAAGGGAAAAGAAAAGAAAAGAAAAGAAAAAGAAAAGAAAAGAAAAGAAAAGAAAAGAAAAGAAAAAAAAAAGACAAGAAAAAAGAAAGATAGTTTAAGGGACCTCTGGGATAACATCAAGTGTACCAACATTCGCATCATAAGGGTACCAGAAAGAGAAGAGAGAGAGCAAGGAATTGAAAACCTATATAAAAATAATGATGGAAACTTCCCTAACCTGGCAAAGGAAATAGATATACAAGCCCAGAAAATATAGAGTCCCAAATGAGATGAGCCTAAAGAGGCTCACACCAAGACACATAATAATTTAAATGCCAAAGGTTAAAGACAAAGATAATCTTAAAAGTAAGAGAAATGCAGTTAGTTACCTAAAAGGGAGTTGTCAAAAGACAGATGATTTCTCAACAGAAATTAAAACTATGTCTTAGGGGGAAGATATCTAGTTTCTCATCATTATGTTAGCTATAGGTATTTGTAGATGTTCTTAATCGGTTGAGAAAATTTTCTTCTGTTCCTAGTTTGCTAGGTTTTTATCATGAACAGATGTTGCAGTTTGTTAAATGCTTTTCTGCAATAATCATAGGATTTTTCTTCTTTACCTTATTTTTGTGAATAACATTAATTGATTTTTGAATATTGAACCAGCCTCACATACCTTAAGTAAATAGCACTTGGTCATGGCATGAAATTATTTTTATACATTGTTAGATTTGAATTGCTAATATTTCGTTGAAGATTTTTCACCAATGAAGCCATCTGGACCTGGTGCTTTTTGTTTTTGAAGACGTGATTGGTTAATTTTATTTGACTGGGTCATGGAGTACCCAGACATTTTGTCAAACATTATTCTGGATGTGTCTATTAAGGTGTTTTTGGATGAGATTAACATTTGAATCAGTAGACTGAGTAAAGCAGATTGTCTTCCCTAATGTGGGCAGCCCTCATGCAATCAGGTGAAGGCTTGAATAGAACAATGTTGACACTTCTGCAAGTAGAAGGAAATTCCTCCTGCTGACTGCCTTCAGTTGAGACATCTGCCTTTTCTTCCCTTCAGACTCAAACTGAAACATCAGCTTGTTTTGGGTCTTTAGCCTGTCAGCTTTTGAACTGAACTTACTGGTTTTCTTGATTCTCAGGGCTTTGGACAAGAACTGGAACTACACCATCAGCTCTCTTGGGTCCCCAGCTTGTGGACTGCAGATCTTGGGGCTTCTCAGCCTTCATAATCACATAAATTAATTTTTTATAATGAGGTTCAATATCTCTAAAGAACTTTCACTAATACAGAAGGTCATTAACTGTTACTTCAATTTCCTTAATCAACAGGCTTATTCTGATTATTTCTTCTATGTGAAGTGGCATTTTGTGTCTTTCAAGGAATTAGTCCATTTCAGATAAGTTGTCAATTTGCGGACACAATTGTTCATAATATTCCTTTATTATCCTTTTAAAATCTATAGCATCAGTAGTGACAATCCCTCTTTCATTTCTAGTATTATTAATTTGTGATTTTCTCTTTTTTTCTTAGTTAGCCTGGCTAGAGTTTTATCAATTTTATTGATCTTTTCAAAGGACCAGGGTTTGCATTTTAGGCACATTAATTTTTCCTAAATATATGTCAATATTTTTTACAAGTAGCTTTTTTATTTTGTTTGTGCTATACTTTGTTGCTCTTGTTTTTAAAATGGCTTAATATGCATATTGTCAAACATAAATCTTTTCTGTTGTGACTTCTGGGTTTCTTAACTTGCTTATGAGAGCTTCTCACTCTATCTCACCTCCCCAAGGTTATTCAAATATTTTCCAAATTTTCTATAGACTTATTGGTTTACCTTAGACATTAATATTTTAATATTTTAAATATAACCAAAATTTTATATACTATAAAAGATACATCTCAATTATCTTCCAGTTAAAAAGCCTACATCATTTATTAAACCTACCTTCGTACTAGTTCAAAGACAGGCTAAGCTACAGAAACGGACACCCAAATATTCAATTTAATTCAAATATGAGGAAGCAGCTCTATCAATCTCATCACATAGCATCCACCTCTAAGTCATCAGTTCTCAGATACAAAAAAGAGAAAAGGAACATGAGAGCACACATCCAATCATTATAAGGACAAGATCCAGAGATGGCACATGGCAGCACCCCACCTCCTTTTTCTTTGTTTTTCCCTTTAGCTAATATTTGGTCACATGGCCATACTTCAATCCAAGAAAGTCTGAAAATGTAATCTTTATCTGGTGGGTCATGTACCCTGCCCAACTAAAACTCTATTAAAGAGAAAAAAGAAAGAGAAAAAAGAAATGTTAGGGCATTACTAGCCATTTATCACAATTGTTCCTTTCCGTCTAAATTAAAATGCTCATAAGTCCTTATATATGCTAGGGTTTTGTTTTGTTTTTTTTTCCTGGACTTCATCCTTTTCCCCTAGTCTTTTGTTCTGTCATCATGTCAATACCACTCTCTTTCCTTTTAGGTTTTATAGCAAGTGTTAACCTTCGATGAGGTTTCTCTACCCCCTTACGATAATTTTTCTTAATTCTTCCACACAAATTTTAATTTTTCCTGTCACTAAATAAGTTCAGCAGTGAACACACTATTTTTCAGAAAAACACTTATTAATTTTTAAATTCAAAACTCATATTATTTAGTTCACAAGTCATTCTGAATTTATGAAAATTATTAGAACTCTTCTCCTCCTAGGCACATGGTAGTATTATACTTTCCTTCCTTTGCAATGTACCATTTGACTTCCTTTGGCCAATAATATATAAGCAACAGTAATGCATGTCATAATCAGACAGAATGTTATGAGCTCATGAGCTATTTTCCATGTTCATTTCTCTCCAACTTTAAAAATTATTGAGCAGCTTGCTCTTCCTGATTTCTATACTCTAGCAGAAATGAAACTGGGAGTGAGATCAAATTAGGGAAGTTCACTGAAGCTGCTATTTTCTCAGAGATCTCTTTTTACCTTTCCATGGGTCAATCCTCAACCATTAAGAGCTGAACATGTAATAAGTGTTTTAGAGTTTTGTGAAGTTCTTTTTTTTTTTTTTGCAGAACAAATTAGAGAGGAATGGGGAGGAAAAAAGTAGATTCCATAATCTCCTGAGAGTAAGTGAGAGAATGCAGAATACATTACCAGATATGTCAGCACCTAAAATAACAAATCTGAAAAACAGACAAGAGCTAATGGGGTTCTTGCCTCCTAATATTGACACATTTTGTTTGGGTCTTACTTTTGATAAATGTATTAACAAAAAAATTTACTAAGATTATATCAGATACATTTAAACAAAGGTAAACACGTTCTTGTCCTTATGACCACAATTCTGGCATCTGTCATTCCATTCTCTTTCTTCCTTGGTATAGCCTAAGTAACTAGAGAAGTTTATTGATGCTAAAGCATCCCGTCAGTAAGGAAACATCCAAAGAATATTATTTTGCCCCTAACTAGTATATCTTTTAAAAAGTTGGGATAGTTCCTATACAACAAGCAGAGAGAACTGTATCTAGTTATTTTTATGGCTACAGAGTCACTTTTAAAGACTGACCCTATACAAGCAGATAGACAGTTGTGCTTTGCAGAACGAACCTCATTATCCACTGTTCAAACATTAGGGATTCTTTGGGAGATGATTAAACCTATTCTTTTCATGCTAAAGTTGCCAAACTATCACACACTTAGGTTCCCAAGGTCCCAGATCTTGTGACCAGCACTTTCAGTTCCCAGCTACCTCCTTGAGAAGACTTTTCCTAGGAAAATTGAATCAAGATTGATTGTAATATTTGTCTCCATTTGATTACAGAAGATTATATCAATTACCTCCCACTTCACCTCCAAGGATAAAAAAAAAAAAATTCTTTTAAATCTTTGAAATATAGACTGTCTTATACCCTACACCCTTTCCTCTGGATAATTAGAGCTGTTCAAACTTTTGTCAGCCCTGAGTTTCCTAAATGATTCTAAGATATAATCTCTACGTTTTTAGACTCTATTCTTTACTTTTTTAAAGACTATCTCAGTGATTTTAAAATGATTTTTCTATCTTGGCCTTTGTTATGAAGTAGCTGACACTTCTTTTACTAAAAAAAAAAAATCAATCAATCGATTAGCTTCTGATAGAGGTTGTATTACTAAAAAAAAAAATTCTGTAGCAGTTGATACAATAACAATTTTTAGTGGGAATTTGTTGTTCACCTGTCCAGTATCAATTTCTCCTTCTTTCCAGCAATAATACTGTGATTATTTTTTTATTGGAGAATTTACTCCCCTCCAGCTCTCAGCCAATGTGGTTTTTCACTGGAGTTGACTCCACTCTTGGGGGCCTAATGGACCTACGTAAGTCAGTCTGTTTCATACTCTAGCTAAAATGAGGAGATCAGGAATGGACATAAACAGAGTAAATGAATTTTTTTCTGAGGTTCTGATAAGAGAGTAGATTTTTTTTCCACTGGATTTTCTGATGTGAAGTATAAGGTTTAGAGATTCTACTACAGTCATCCTTACCATCAGGAGAGGATGATGGCAACACACAGAAGAAGTTCTGAAAGATAAATCCTGTTGACATCTTTTAGGTGAGCAACAAGAAAAAAGGAACCTATTTCCTTGATATCTTGAAGAAGCAATGCACCATACTAGCCCAGATAATTTAGTAAGAAAAAACATAGTTTTACCTTGTCCAAAACACTCTTATATTAGGTCTCTGATATATGCAGCCAAATCTATATCCAGACTAATACTTATCTAAAAATATAAGCATGATATAAGCAATTAAAATGTTTAACATTGAAATGGTATTCATTTTTTGACCCTGGCAGTGGATTCAGGAAATGCAGTGAGAAGAAAGAAAGTGTAACTTGGTAGTGCCATATATTGTTTTCATTTTTTTACAGTTATGAAACCATTTTGTATTGCATATTCAAATAAACAAGGGATATGGTGGAGTTTGACAGAATACTCCAAATAGCTATAGTGTTGTTATTGTTGTTACCATTTTAATAAATGTTGAAGCTTTATGTAGAGCATAACCAAATTTGATGACTATTAATAATTTTCTTCCTATATACTTAGTATAATAATGCTCTATCCTACAAATATAGTATTGAAGTCACTAATTACTCATGAAAATTATTTCTATTAGAGCTTTTAAAATTCATTGGAACTTTAATGAAATTAATTGAGCTTAGCAATATAATGGAAAAAGTTGTTAATATGGTGCAACTGTGCAGTTTTGTTGATTTTTGTCTAATATTAGGATATTATATTCATGTGTTAGGAATTCAATACTTTAGATTGAATATGCTGGATAATAAAATACAGAATCCCACTCAGTTCATAATAAATTGGTCATGGCACTGACAGAGGGGCCCAAGGCAAAGTTGGAACTTCAGTAATTGGAGCGTGTGCAGAACCTCTCCTGGGTCTTCATTCTACGGTGGTAGTAAAGACTGGATCCTGCTTACTCTCTCACCCACATCCTCCCATTCTACAGGCTCACATTGCCGTTTCTCTAGGAAGCCTCTCCAGCTTCTACCACTGCATACCAGGTTATCTCACCTCAAATTCATAGTATATACTGTCTATATCACCCATTTCATATACATGTAAAACCAGGAGCTAACCTTATTATAAAGTACTATTGCAGAATTATTTTTGTGCATTTATGCCTTTTGCCAACATTTTAAGCATTTTCAGTTCAATGGGCATAGTTTTTCAGTATAAAATATATTTATAAATACACCTTTATTTGATATCATATTATACATTTCTGAGCACAAAATACTCTATAAATGTTTTATTGAAATCAGTCTGCATTTGTTTCTATCCTAATAATGGATAACTGACAATGTAGGACTAACTATATATAACTAAACTGAGTATTAATGATTTAATCTACTTCAAAACTATTCTCAATGCCTTTTTTTATACAAGTAAAACAGAGCAGATTCTTGATATTTTGTGTATGTATATGTAAAAGGATCTAGAGCTAGGTTGATCAATTTTCATTAAATGGTAAGACAAGAGCTAAGCAAATTATTTACTTTTGACTAAGAATTTTAAAATAAAATAAGAGTCGAGGGACAAAGTTTCAGTGTAGGGTTAAGTGCATCTACACTGTCTCTTCTAATAAATGAATAAATTCTAGACAGACTTATGACACAGCTATTTGATATCTCTGAAAAGTAAATAGTAGCATATAGATAAGGAAAAAGATCAGAACATAAAGTATTGCTAAATCAGTAGTAAGTTTTCCATGTTTCCCCTGCAGTATCTCCCAACCTCATCTCAATGTAGTCCAAAACAGAAATGAGCACTGGGGTGCAAATAGAAAGTGGTCAAGAAGAAGCACTTTAGCTCAGGCTCAAGAAACAGAAAAGGGCATTACTGAAACACAGAGAGTAAGGAAATGCCCTTTTGTTTTATTATCTAATCTCTCAAACCTCAACCTACAAGCAATTCTGTGGTGAGGTAGCAGCAGCAGTGGAACTGGACACCTTAGGAACCAAAATTCTGAAAAGGAGAACCTTCCTTTTTGACTCGTGGAGCTGTGATCCCATGAGGGTAGGTCACGCCATCAGTTGTTTTTGTCTCTCTGTTCTCCAGGTGCGGATACAGTCATGGAGGCATGAGGCATATCACTGTCAGTAAAGCACCATCTTGGTTGTTGGAAGACAAAAAGAAAGCCCCAGAATATGGAATACTTTTAAGTACTGAAGAGATTGAAGAGTGAGAGAGAAAAAAAGAGATACTCAAAAAAACAAGTTCTTAAAGTTGTTTATGAATTCCATAAGCTCACCCTCAAGCTGTACAAGTATAGATAGAATCAGCCTTCCAAAGAATTTGAGAAATGAACTAACTTACAGACTGCCATCCTGGTCACTGATCACTAGATGCTGCATACTTTGTTTAAATTTGAATAGACCTGAACAGGCTTGGAAAATATCACGCAGAAGCTGTGTTGAAACTTGGGTCCAAAACCTAACTAGGTTGATTGTCTGCTGAAACAAAATTATCAATGTGCCTTAAAGAATTTACAATAAGAGTTAGAATTTGATAATATGACAAAAGTCCAGGCAGCGATCCAAAATTACTCGGCATATGAAGAAGGAAAATTTCAACTTACCTGAGAAAAGACAATCAAAAGGCCAATGTAGAGATGACAAATGTTGGACTTCTCTGACAAAGACTTTAAAGTATGTATTATGAAAATACTTTAACAGGCAATTGTGAACATTTTTGAGTTAATGAAAAAATGTAGAGAAATGTCAAATACATAGATAATGAAAAAAACAAGTGGAAATTTTATAACTGAAATATACATAATAAAAATTTTTTAAATCACTGGATAAGCTTAATATTAGAAAGAAAATTACAAAATAAAAAATCAATGAACCTCAATAAAGATTCATAGAAAATGTCAAATCTGAACACAAGCAAGAAAATAAATTAAAAATAGATAGCTACGGCCTCAATGGCCTGTGAGATAATAACAAAGATACAGAAGTGAGTTTTCCATGTTTTCCCTATAGTATCTCCCAACCTTATCTTCACAGTCCTAAAAGAACAAGAGAATGTGGTGCTAAAATTTTTTTAAAGAAATGATTTAATATGTCCCAAATTAGATGAAGGATATTAGCCTACGGATTCAAAAATGTTATCAAAGCCCAAACAGGATTAACTCAAAGAAATCCATGCACAACAACATCATAATCAAATGTCTGAAAACTAAAATCAAAGAGAAAAAAATCTTTATGATGTATTACTTATAGAGGAAGAACATATAAATAACAATAGATAGCTCCAGAAAAATAAAATACTCATGTAGTAATCAACCAAAACATGCATGGGATCTGTGCAAAAAAAAAAAAAAAAAAAAAGCATTAAAGAAGATGATGTAAATAAATGAGAAACATACCATTTTTAATAATAGATAAATCGACATATTAAAAATGTTATTCCCAAATGTACCTATAAGTTTAATGTAATCGCAGGCAAAACCTCATAGAATTTTTTTATAGAAAGGAATGAGCTGATCTTAAATATATTGAGAAAATAAAAAAACCAGAATAGCTAAAATAATTTTTTAAAAACTAGAGTTGAAGAAGTCATACAACCTAACTTTAAGACTTGCTCTAAGGTTACAGTAATCAAGACAGTGCAGTACTGGCAAAGGAACGTAAACAAAGACCAATAGAACATTTTCAGAGTCCAGAAAAGGGCCCACACAAAAAGGCAAACAGATTTTTTATAAATGAGAAAAAGTAATTCAGCGTAGGGGGAAAAAAAGCCTTTTCAACAAATATGTTGGAACAATTGAACATGCGAAAAACAAACAAATAAACATTGACTTAAACTTTACAATTTATACAAAAATTAATACAAAACAAATCATAACTCTAAATACAAAGGGTAAAAGTTTTAGACAAAAATATAGATTAGGCAATGAGTTCTTTAAACATGATGCTTAAAAAGAAAAAAATAAATTAGACTGCATTGAAATTAAAAAGTGTTGTTAAGAGAATGAAAAGATAAGCTATAGATTGGAAAAAAATATTTGCAAATCACATAACCAACAAAAAACTTATATCTACATAAAAAACTCTCAAACTCAAAACTAATTAAAAAACACATTTCAAATTTGAACAGATCTTTCACCAAAGAAGATATAAAAACAATAAACAAGTGCATGAAAAGATGTTCAATATCATTAGCTATCGGGGAAATGAAAATTAAAGCCATGGTTAGATATCACTACACACTATCACAATGGCTAAAATTAAAACAAAACAAAACATAAAAAGCACTGGCAATACCAAACTCTGGCAAGGATGCAGAGAAATTGGAGCTCTCTTACCTTGCTGATGGAATCGCAGAGTGGCCCAGCCATTCTGAAAAACCACTTCACAGTTTCTTACAAAAGTAAATATATATACTTACCAGATGACCCAGCAATACCACTCACTCTTGAGTACATAAATATCTACAGCAGCTATATTCATAATTTCCAAAAACTTGAAACAAATTAGTCTCAAAATGTTATATACTTTAACATTCCATTTATATGCCATTCTCGAACAGGCAAAACCATAGTGACAAAAAACAGATTAATGGTTGTCAGGGGTTTGATGGAAACACATGACTATAAAAGGATACATGAGGGCGGTTGTGGGGGGTCATAGAATTGTTCCATGTTGTGATGGTGGTGGTGGTAATTACATGAATCTATACATGTGTTAAACTCATAGAACCAAAAAAAAAGCCAATTTTATTATATAATAAGTTAAAAAATAAAATGATAAACAATGTTAGGAGGCAAATGATAAACAATGTTAGGATGGAAGAAAAGAAAGGGGAAAAACACTTTGGTGATTGCATAATGGTTATTACGCTTGCCATAATGATTTTATATTTGTAATTTCTACTTCTTTGATAGTGAAATGGTAAGACTATGCATTCTGTTTCCTATGAATCCTGAATATATTTTTTTGTGGCTGGTGGATTTTCCATCACATGAAGTCTGACTGATGGCTATGGGTTCACATATTGTACACCACTTAAACACTCTGGGACAGAGAGAAATTTCTGTTTGGGGATTTTTGCCAGATTCTATGGCTTTTGAATTATGAGGTACAAACTACCCACATGTCTTTTTCTATAAACCTGCTAATAAATTTCTCTCCCATCTGAGTTGTACACAGCAACAAGAACATAAATGTAATACATTCTGACACAAGTGGTGGGGATGGAGATAGACTGGAAAATTACTCATTTCTCATTTTCCTTCTTTATATGGGTAGGAGAATTAACTGTTGTCCTGGCTAAGTTCCAGCTCAGTTAATTACTTTCTCTCCCAAAATTCCCACTATAGTTTTAATTGAACAATTTATTTTTTACTTCCTGTCTTAAATCATATCCCTATGCCTATTTTCAATAGCTGCAGAAATACATCTACTCAGAAAAAATTCAAGAGGCTGTGGATAAAGCCATTTTCATAGAAAAAGCAGTACACTTTTTTAAAAAGCATATTATTCTCTTTCTGGATGAAATAGAACTAAGTAAAGTTAAAGTAAGAGGCTCCCCATCATCAATGCAAAGACGGATGATTCAACAGACTATAAATGTTTAATGTCTTTGAGTCTTCTTGATAACACAGAAATCAGCAAAGCAGCCAACTTGTTAATATCTGATATTTTTGCAATACCTAAGAAAACATTAGATTTACATTTTTCATTCCCAATATCAAAGAGATGTCTACACTAGTGGAAACACTGGTCAACCACACCTATTTATATATTTTCAGAAATGGTTTTGCAGAAATTCATTTTTCCCTGAGCATCAGAAGGTAATGCTGAAATCTAAATGTCACACCTAAGTGATTATGAGATCTTCTAATGCAGAAATGAGGCATTATTATTACAATTATATACAACAGACTTTTTTCAACGATGGATTAGGTTAGCAAATCCCATACTTGCTTGATTTATTTGAGGCACCGACTTAAAACACAGATTTCCAGTCCAATCTTGGAAATCAAAGGAAAAGAGAAGTTATGTTAAGAAAATTATTTGACCTTATGAACCCTCCACCATTCTTTCCAGCACAAAATCTTTTTGTCAGTTTCCCATCTGCCAGCCATATAAGGCTCTCTCATCTCAGATTAGCTACACAGTGGAATCATCTGACAAGATTTAAAAATAGTGGTTACCAGAGGGAACGCGGGGAGGGGAGGAAGTAGGTAAGGGTAAAAGGGGTCAAATGTGACAGAAAGAGATTTGATTTGGGGTGGTGAACACGCAATGCAATATGCAAATGATGTCTTATTAAACTATACACTTGAAACCTATATAATTTTATTGATCAATGTCACCTCAATGAATTTAAATTAATTAATTAATTAAAATACTGATGCCTCATCCACAAAAGATTCTGAATTGATAGCTTTGAGAAGAGGAGTAGGCATTGGTATTTTCAAAGCTCCCAGCTGATTTAAGAGTAATGATAATTCTGCATTGACTATCTGATAACACTAGAACAGCACACTGGGTTTTGCAGAGATACAATGACTAAGCAGGAAGCACATACAAGCTCTGAAATGACACAGGATCTGGATTTGATACTCAGATCCTCTAGTTTTAACATGATTTATTGTTACTTAAAAGATAACTTTCCTGAGCCTCAGTTTTACAGTTAGGTAATGGGGAAAATAATGCTTATGAGTCACATAGGCAAATCAACTTGCCTGACACATTCAACTTTCTCTTCTGGCTTAGCCAAGCCCTTTCCATAGGGCCCAGGAAGTGATTGTCCTATAAATGGGATGACCCTCTCTCTTCATCTGCCCAGAAGAGTTCTGTTTATACTTATTAAGTATTAGTCATGCTAGCTTTTATTCTCAGATGTGCTCCAGTTTGGAATACTAAGTAGTCATCTTTCCCATATACCACAGTTTTCATTCATTATTTACTATTGACTGCACTGAGATAGAAAGCTGACCCATAGAACAAGCCTATTGGATTCTTGATATATCTTTACCTTAAAGATGAATATATAAGTTGTATAAGTTATTTATGCTTCATAGCAAAGTACCCCAAAACTCAGTGACTTAAAACAACATGATTATTTTAAAGCTTCTATAGATCAGAAACCAGGGATGATGCCTCTGCTTCAGGATTTATCACTACACTCAAGTTGTGCAGACCTAGTGAGTAAGAAGCAGAAAGTACTTAGACTTGTTGGTACGACATTTGCATGTCAGAGGGTAGGAAATAAATTCAACTAAAATTCAGGAGACTTCTGACTCAGAATTCTTGGGGTCTAGTAGTGTCAGGGATCTCAAGAGAGTAAAAAAGGAGTGAAAAGATTTCAGGCAGTATGAGAATAGTAAATCACATTTGTACATGTTCAGCATAAATTGGTTAGCTGCCAGCTAATAATAAGGGCATTATATCCTTGAGCAGGCCAACTAAGTGTACCAAAGAAAACAATTTCAATTATCCAGAAAACCTTGAGACTTTATCTATGAAACAAATGTGACAGCTGTCCATGTGTATATTTCTCCAGGCCCTTTCGTCAACACCTTCTCCTTAGGCCAGCTATCCTCCTCTTCCCTCGTCAGAACTTCTCACCATGTAGCTTCACACCCAGACAACTTACCACTTTTCAAAAGATCCTACTGAATTTCAGAGAGTCCATACCATAAAATCCTTCTGATTTTTTTAACTTCCTTAATTCAGATGGATTTTTGTTCCTGCAACCAGAGTCTTCACTAAAAAAAATTTAACTGAGTTATTGCAAAGATTAAATAAAATAGTATAGATAAATTGGTGAGACTTAATTGGGAATCATAAATAGAAGTTGTACCAAGATGCAAGTATAATTATTAAAGAAACTAAACTAATTGAAAACTATGCAGAAGCAAGGGAATAAGTTGGTGGTTAAACCATCTCGAAACCAGATCACATGAGGAATGGCTAAAGGAACCAGAGAGTCTGGGCAGGACAAAAAAATGCTCTCAAAGCATATGGCAAATTTTTTTCCCAAATGTTGAAAGCCTATCCTAGAGAAGATGACTCCACAGACATAAAAGCAAGAAGCTGTGAAGAGTTATAAGAGGATTGATGAAAGTATTTTAAGTGATAGGGCTTTTTCATCATGGGAAAAAATCAACCATAAGTTTGTTGGGAATGTCGTATATTTAAACCAGATGATATTTAAAGTCTTTCTAATCCTAAACTTATATAAATTTGTGAAATAAAGGGAGAAATTTGATCTTTCTAGGTCCTCATCTTCTTCTGTAATATAGCTACTATAGTTAACTGCCTCATCTACCTGCAGTTATTAGAAGAGTCCAATGAGCTTATAAGACTATAACAATATTCTATAAAACATAAATTAGATAATCAACCTTTAATTAAAATCTCCATAAAGATGTGAAATGTATAGTTTAATCTTTAAATCTACTATGTATCAGGAACTCCTTTAAGTGTTTAAAATACATTAGTAAACAAAGCAGACAGGTAAATAACAACTTATTTCCATATTTGACCAAAACAATGTCATATATGACCAAAACAATTCTTAATAACCGTGGAGGAATCTTAACCGTGATAAATCTGCAGCAATCAACTTGCAAAATTAAAGGAAAGATAAAAAAAGAAAGCTTCAGCACCAACTAGCAGGAACTAGATCAGAGATAAAACTAAGTCAGAGATTAAAAAACAGGAGAAAAAAAGTACTGATAGAGTGTTAATGCCAACATCTCACTCACTCCCCATCCCCAGTAGCTCCTGGCCCCCCTCCATCACTACCCACTTCATTAACAAGAAAAGTTTACCTTTTGGCCTTCTCAATACTCCTTGCTTTATCCCCAGGGCTTGAGGTCTCACAACACTATCTACTATGGTAGCGCTTGGGGCCTATTTCCTTAACCAAGGATAATCTGATAATTGAATCTGTCTTTCACACCAACTTCCCTTTGAAAATTACTATTCATTTAACAAATATGTTCTGAGAGGCTCCTTAGAAATTAGGCACTGGGTCTAGGCACAGGGATACAACAATGAATAAAACATTTTTCTCTTTTACGGTGTTTATATTCTAGAGGGGATATAGATAGATGATCTATATCGACTCTATGTGTGTGTGTTTGTAATGTGTGTCTGTGTGTGTTTAACAAATAGCAGATTATTAAAATCAATAGGGAGCTTTCTCAAAATACGCTCATATATATTCCAATTCAGTAGATATGAACAAATAAAATTTGGAAAGTAATTTTGATATGTATACCGAATTCTGAAATCACTACACCAGAAAAAAATAATTAGATTAAAAAATAAAATTAACTGACAAAATTTTCTTTCACCATTCAGTCCCATCTCATCTATGGCTGAAATCTTTAGCTAATATGGCTGAATTAAACAGTGTGCATGATTTGGTATTTATTTCATGCTCATTCACAACGCAAACCTTCATTTAAATAACTGTAATGTTTTAAAGCATCTTTGTTCATAGGATAGCCCAGTTTTTTCCTAAATCATTCCTAATATAAGTTTTCTGCACAATCAGAAAACTGCAACTATCATATCTCAAATCACCTTGAATAACTGTAATGTTGGGTGACAAAGTCTTCAATAGTTTTACTGAATAGATTGTTTTTAAGGAGGAAAGAGATGTAGAGCCTGTACTATATTTCTCTTTCCATTCACATTATCAAGAATGGTCTGTGGCTCTGTTTATCTTTCCTGAATGGTGTAAGGCCTCTGTGCACTGCTTCATTATTGTTACTGCTTCACTAAGAGAAGCTGACAGGGCTTTCAAATTCTCTTCTATTACTATGCACTCCAGAATGCTGAGTAATTTTCATTCTGATAGAAACTATATCACATTCGATCTGAGCTGTGCTCCCTATAGATGCGTGAAGACAAACTACAAGCCCTAGACTGCTTCTGTGGTTCTCTAGGGTTGTACTTAGTCATCATCAGGTTTATTAATATATTTTTAGGTCAAGAGTAAGCAACATGGCATAACAAAATCTGTACTTTTTTTTCAGGAAAAATCTTGGATTTTAAAAGCTCTTTAGTGGATCCCTCCAAAAATGATAAAGCAGCTGGATATTGCTGAATATTAGAACACAGGACATTATAGTGTGGGCAAAATAGGATATTATAAATGGGCTGTGGAGATAGACCAACCAGGGTTTGAATCTTAGCTTTGTCATTTTCACTGTAGCCTTAGGCTACCATAACTAGGTGCCTATTTACTTAACTATAATATTTTAATACCAGTCATTCAAGGTTGTTGAAATGGTAAGTGATGATGCATAATAAGTTCCTAATATAGTCTGATAGTAACTACAAATATGTCTACTATATGAATGGAAATCTGTACACGAAAACATTTGTCCTTTAGTCAATCAAACTGCACATATTTTAAAAGCCAACTAAATAAAACATGAGTGAGGCACTACAAATCATTCAGAGGGACTAGTAAATATTGCATGAGTAACTAAAAGGACTAGGGCCTTTAGTTACTCATGTAATATTTGTCTATTCTCTGTCAAAAACAGAAATGACTAATAGAATTATCAAATGTATAGGTTGGCTTGTTCTTATCATCAGTGGGATTATAGGTACATAATGAGTTATTTTTTCTGAAGCTGACCTTCAGGTTGTCACCTATACATTATTTTTTTCCTTCAGTTTTTCTCATCATTTGCTGGAGTGATAGACTTCCAAAGTAGGAAAGAAAGAAGAAAAGAAGAAAGAAAGAAAGAGAGAGAGAGAGAGAGTAGAGAGAGAGAGAGAGAGAGAGAGAGATAGAGAGAGGAGAGAGAGAAAAAGATAAAAGAAGAAAGAAAATGAAAGTTGTTGTTAGAAAAAGAAAGAAAGAAAGAAAGAAAGAAAGAAAGAAAGAAAGAAAGAAAGAAAAAGAAAGAAAGAAAGGAGGAAAGAGATGTAGAGCCTGTACAGTTTTTATCTTCCTAGACTCTTTGTTTTACAAACATCCTTAAAAAGATAGTCTGGAAAAATTACAGAATGTGCCTCTGCTCACAAGATGTGGAAAAACAAAAAACCCACAGAGAATTGTCTCCCTAAACAAAATTTGACAAAAATATGCCTCTCTCCTCTACACATTGTACAGTTAAATTATTGCATGGTCTGAGAAGCCTATTCCTTTTATTCTGAGAGTGCAATAGTACTAAGGTGGCCTCAGAGGGTCTAGAACATCTTAGAGGGTTTCTCATTTTTGTCTTCTCTATTGGGTCGCTGTGGTGGTAAATATCCAGCCTAATTCTCCTTTAAGCTAACCAATCTACCTACCATTGAGCATCCCAAAAAACAAGAAAGAAGAAAGAAAGAAAGAAAGAAAGAAAGAAAGAAAGAAAGAAAGAAAGAAAGAAAAAGAAAAAGGAAAGAAGGGAGAAGGTAGTGGGAGGATGGAGAAAGGAAGGGAGGGAGAAAGAAAGGGAGAGACTTGAGACAAGAAGAGAGAAAAGAAGAAAGCAAGACAAGAATAAAAAGATTTGGTTTAACATGATTTAAGAGCAAGGTGTATTATAACTCTCCTCGATGAATTCATTTTGTTTTTGTTTTGATCTTAAATAATTAATTAGCAGAAGGTGACTTTAATAAATTTAAAAAAAAATCCTTTACCATGCATTTTTCTATAAATTCACTGTTGCCTTCTTTCTTAATTACACACGAAATACATGATCCATGTAAAATGTTCAATATACACACGTGTACCAAAACATGAAACTACTCTGCTACCTCCATCTTCTTCCCATTCTTTCTTACTGTTAACAGTCCTTTTCCCACATTCTAATATAAATGTAAAATATACACAATATGAATACATGGTTCAGAGTATAATTGATTAGACATTGCAGTCAAAAGCTTTGGGTTTAAATACTGGCTCTTCCACCTCCCAGCCGCATAAACATGTGTATTATGAAACGTTCCTAACCTCAGTTTCCTCCTCTGTGAAAGAGATAATAATGATACCTTCTCACAGGTCATTAAGCGAATTTAATTAAGTCATTCAAGTTAATGCAATAAATAGAGCTATTGTTCTCTCCATTTTTCCATTTTTTATTAATTTTTTTGTTTTCTCACGATGAAATAATGCAATTCATTAATATTTGCTATTTTAATTTATTCATTTTTAATAGATTATTTTTAGAGCCATTTTAAGTTCACTGCAAAACTGAGAGGAAGGTGCAGAGATTTCCCATTTATCCCAGCCCCTACACATGCCCACTATCAACATCATCCACCTGAATGGTACATTTGCTATAATTGATGAAGCTACGCTGATACATAATCATACCCAAAGACTATAGTTTACATTAGGGTTCACTCTTGGAATTGCACATTTTATGGTTTGGACAAATTTATAATGGCATATATATACTGTTCCATATAGGGCAGTTTCACTATTTAAAAATTTTTACTCTAACTCATGGACATAGACAACAGACTATCGGTCACCGAGGGTCGGCAGGGAGGAGGAAGGAGGGAGGTAGATGGGGTAAAAGGGGTATATGTAGTGACATTAAAGAAGTAAAAATAAATAAATTTTTAAAAATAAAAAATAAAATAAAAATAAATTTTTACTCTGTATTAATATTCTGGAAATGCCTTTTATTTAATAAGATATTTCTTTTCATTAACACTGGCTTCAAAATTTTGTGATACTTTATTTTTATTTACCTGTGTGTTTTGCTAACATAGGCCAACTTTCCTGTACATAAAGTTATGGTCATCCTGCTACAGTGTTCAAGCATCAATATAGGTATATCAATCACACTCATCTCATAGAAGAAACAAGGGAGAGAAATTACATACAACAGTAACAAAGTTTAATCATTGGACAAAAAAATGAATAGAAATAAATGTTAACAAAATATGTTCAATGCTCATATCAAAAAGAAGAAATGTAAACACAGAGGAAATGTATATAATATTGCAGAATAAGAAAAGTAACAAGAGTGCTTGTGATTAAAATAGTCTTCTCTTGAGATAGACTA
Organism: Pteropus medius; assembly: GCF_902729225.1. Lineage (NCBI taxonomy): Eukaryota > Metazoa > Chordata > Mammalia > Chiroptera > Pteropodidae > Pteropus > Pteropus medius. The sequence continues at coordinate 35,638,525 of NW_024340696.1, forward strand.
TTGCAAGATAAACTTAAAGATTTACACAATCTGATCCAATATGAGAGCAATGAGAAGCTCATGGCCAAACCTATATGTTTGGCTGTTGCCAAAGTGCCTAAAATGGCACTGTTAAAATTTTTATAATCATATTCTTTACTAAAATGCAATGTCCAAAGAAGAAGATACATCATAAGTTATTATCAGTCTACATTTAAGAAGAAAATTATTAAAGCTAATTTAGAACAAGGCATTCTCAGTAAAGGAAATAGGATAGGTGTCTAAGAAGGAGAGGGAGCATTTCTGGTGTGGGAAGTTATATGTGTGTATGAGGGAGAGTGGAATTAAAAAAAATAGATGAGAGAAATAATTGTATCTAAAACTGAAGTGCAAACAGTCCAAACAAACAAATTTTCTCTCTTTAATTTAAGAAAATGACCTACAAGCCACTGTTATATCTAAGCTCTCCATAAGAGAACTATAACAGCCTCTATATTTAATGATTAAAAAAAAAATCTCAGTGACTGTGGGGTTGGGTAACTTTCTTATGTGCAATATTTCATTTTCTATGGTTTCAGTAACCTACAGTCAACTATTGTCAGAAAAAATTAAATGGAAATTCCATATATTTTGAGAGACAGAGACGACATTCACATAATATTTATTACAGTATATTGTTATGATTGTTCTATTTTATTATTAGTTGTTGTCGTGAATCTCTTATTGTGCCTAATTTCTAAATTAAGCTTCATCATAGGTATGTGTGTATAGAAAAAAACATAATGAGATAGTTCAGTACTATCTGCTGTTTCCAGCATTCACTGGGGGTCTTGGAATGTATTCCTCATGAATAAGGGAAGACTACTTATTGCCACAGCTACAGGCTCTCTGATTTATGACAATGTTAGGAAATGGGGCTGTCTCCTTTCTGAAGTACTGCAACATGCTATAAAAGGATACTCTGAATCACAAGACATAAAACAGCATGTTGAGAGAGAGATTTTCCAAGTCAAAAATAATTGTGATAAATCAGAAACAGAGAATATGGCTATGTGGTTTTATTTTGGTAAATAAAGTCTTTGCCATACTTTTTAGTGTACTCTGTTGGAAACTAAAGCCATGACAGTTATACACAACTATATGGATTTCCCTTTTCAATAAGTGTTCTCAAAACAGATACACTCCAATATTAGAGAAGTGAACATTTTCAAATATATATATATTTAATAAATTCATTCTTATTTTTTAAATTAACTATAGTTTACCTGTAAATATAAAAAGATGTAAATAAGCACTATTTTAATAAGAATGCTGTACTTTCCTCAAAGAACATTCTGTAACATCTTGATTAGACTTGAAACATTCTTAGAATTGTTGCCCTATTAAATATTTTGGATTTCAGAACAGTTAAATAGGTTTAGTCACATGATTAGTTACTCATGAATATTTGTAAAAATTTTATACTTTAGTCATGGGGTACAGATTGCCATCTGTCTGTCTTGCTTTTTGTTTCATGCTATAGTAGACTCTTGGGTGCTAAGGCTTTAAAATTTACTCTTTTGAGTACTTATAATAAACTCAAAGTCAATGATACATAATAATTTTTAACACAAATTATTATGCCTTATACATAATAATCTTTGACACAAATTATTATGCCTTAGCTTGCAGTACCTAAACCAAATGTTACTTCCGCTTCATGTTCTCTCGATCTAACTCACTTATTTGATGTTCATATGTGAAAAATCACCTCCTCCCATCAAATAAATAATTAAACAAGTGGAAGTCACTTGCTAGTACTTGTGAGGGTGATTAAGAGAATAGGAAGAAGGATAATTGATTCTTAGTGTTAAATCAGAGGTTTGAGATAAATGAAAAGTTAGAATTTTGAATGACATATATTTATCGTACCACATGCTCTCTGCAAAAAAAACAAGCAAAAAGTTATTTGCAAAACTAGCTCAGTATTTCAACCAGTGTACAACTGTTTATCTATAAAGAAAAAAACTGAAATCAAAATGTAAAAGATGACTTTATGGTGCAAGAATGTCAAAATAACCAATGATTCCTAATAGAAAAGTAATTCACATGAAAAGCTTTTAAAATATGTTCATGTTTGTGATTTTATGGCATCACGAAGGAATCCGATGGATTATCTTTCACAAACATCAATATAAGAATAGTTTTTTCCTTTATATATAAAATTGGAGGTGGTATAAGGTTAAAAAGAAAAAAAAAAAGATTATAACCTGAAAAATCAAACAAACCTAAATTTCAACCCAAGCTTCACTTTTTATTAGTCATGTGACCTTAGAAAGCTACTGAATCTCTTTAAGTCCTAGTTTCCCTATCCGCAAATGGGACTTAAGTTTTGTGTATTAGATGAGGTAGTACACATGAAGTGTCTGCATATGGGAAGTAGTCAATGCATATTTCTTAAGAAAAGCAAGCAGAGTCTGATTTAAGTTGCTTTTTAATGGAAATAATGACTCCATATTACTATTCATCAGTAGACATTTGTAGCACAACCAAACTTGGAAGTACAATTATTGGCCTTGAGTCTAGATCCTTATCTTCAAAAGTAACTAATTTGTTAACTAGCCATTGATAACACTTTAAATACTAACCTAACTAGCCAGATAAGCCAATATTTATATAGATTTTAAAAAATAATAACAACTCATAAAATAAACATATATTTTTAGTTCCAATTCCAAAGTTTAATTATTTATTTACTGAAATATAGGAAACCACTTAATCATGATATTGATCAAAATACATAAAAACGAATGTTGGTGTCTGCTTTCCATGTATATAAAATGGAGCCTCATGAATATGTAAAGGCACTTATAAAATAAAACCATTATTTTACTTATTAGTACAGTTTTAAAGCAGCTTATGATAATTATTTATTTAGTAACTACAATTAGAAAATTAGTAGCAGAGGATAAAAGAAAATTCAATTAATTAATCAACCATCATTTTATTATTCTATCACTTTTGATATTAGCTAGCTTTTGATCTTCACTCATTACATAAAATATACACTGCTTTTTACTAAACTATAAAGTATAAGGAATATTTTTTAATTAGAATTTTACTCTATAACTTATCATAAATAGCAAATCTTACTTCATACTTTTTCAAAATTTTTATTTCTTACTTCTTACTTTTTCAAAATTTTTATTTAAAACACCTCTTTTAATTAGAACTTCCTGTGCCGATTAAAACAATTTTTCTCCATGTTGTTAGTAAATCACTTGCTTTGCTTCCTATTCTATCTTCAAAAATTGACATTTACCATCCGTTTAAGAGAATAAATATAGAAAAACAAGATACAGATCACTTTTGCACAAGCTCCCCATGATACAGGTTCATCGACATGCATCGATTAGGAATCAGTAGGGGGTGGCAGAGAAGAGTGAGGGCCTTGCACTTTGCCAAGTACTAGCATATAGAGCCATTATAAGAATTAAATCCAGAAATAAGCTAAAACTAAGTATTGCACATAGTAACCTATATACAGAATAACCTTTTAATACTAAGTCAAAAGGAGGTTCTGAAGTGAAAATAAACCAAGCTTCTGTTGTATATAACGCAACCAAAAATTACATACACCTCTACTATGCAGGTTGAAAAACAAAGGTTGCTAAAATGAACAAGGTTTCAATGTCTTTTCTCCAATGACTCAAGGTAACATAAATTATTGCACAAATACAAAAGCTTCTTTGATCAGATTACTGCAACAGATTATTCTGAACCCATTATAAGCAATTCATTAATTTTTCAAAACACCCCTTTAGACTTTGAAGTTATATTTTAAACAAACCTTGATTATAATTTGCTAGTATAGTCTTATTATTAAACATGTAATTGATAATATTTAATTATAATATATTATCCTATGTCAGTAAAAGACATCAGATTAATAAATATAGATATATAAATTAATCGTTGGTTGTTGTTTTAAATTAATTAGTTTACTAATAACCTATCTCCTTCCTAAAAAATCTGTGATGGGCTCGGTACAATAAAACTGGGAACATCATAAGGCAATAGAAAAGTGATAACTGGCTTAGGAAAACTATAAAAATTAAATTCAAAACTAAATTCTGAAACTATTATTAGAAATTGAAAAAAGTGAATAAGTTTCTTATCAATAACTATTGAGGGAGATGAGTCCTAATTCCTATAATAGAAGTTAAAAAACAGTTTGCATAGGTTCATCGAATTTGAAAAAAAAAAAGTGTTATATATATGTTTTACTAAATATATTAGAAAGTGCTTCTCATAAGGCAATTCTGTAGGGTAGGGCTGAAATAAGAGGAGAGAGAGAGAGTCTAGATATAAAACATCTTAAGCTCTATCTTAATTCAAGAATAGAAGTCGACACCTCATTTAGCTTAAAGTACGACAAGGAATAAGTGGTAAAAATATACTCACTGGAAACATACCAAAAACGTAAGGTGTAAGCATTCTGTGTATTTTTTGTGAGAAAATGTGTCAGATACCAAGCTTTTGGATACTCAAGTAAAGTTTTATAATAAAAGATACATTTTAATTGTGTAAAGTTAAGTGTCCACTTGAACTCTTAATTCACTGCTCTATTGAGGTAGGGTTCAGGAATCGCTTTAGATAGAACCTACATTTTTTTTCTCTGCAAAGTAATTAGGTTGTTTATATTTTGGGTTAAAATATCAATGTTTCATATTGTTAATATGAACAAGATAAACTTGAATAATAATTTTTAATAAAATAAGTTATCAAATGTCATCTCTACTTCTAAGAAACCAAATTATAGGTTATGTAACATTTAAACCTTTATGTTTCTTCCCCTGACGCAAAGGAGATAATGTTCATTCCCCTAGCTAAGGCCAATCTTTTCACTTGTGCCAATGGATATCATGCTCCCTTACCTTCTCCAGGACTATACTCATTAATTACTCCTTTCCCTTTGCATCATCCTCTATTTTATTTTTTTACCGGCTCTACTTCTTCTGAACTAGAATATTTAACATATTCTAGTTTCTCCAATTTTATTTTTTTCTAATTTCTTTTTACCCACATCTCCATTTAATTACATATTCCCCTCACTATTTTATTTTTGTAGGCAGGTTTGAGTTTGGTGTTCGGAAAATAAGAAACACATCCATCTAAAGATCCATATTTATTTATGAGTTCAGGAAAAAATGGGTCAGAATTTTAAAAACAGTTGATAAGTTTGGAATGATTAAGATGAAGAAAAAGAGGAGCTTACTAGAGATACATATTGAGGGTGTTGACCATAGCTGATATCAACTTTCCCATTCGAATTATATATATATTGAGAACTAGATGCCTTTGATAAAGAATAAGACAAGTGAAAACATTCCACTTAATGAAATTGTAATTTTGACTGTGAAGACTAACTCTTGAACTTGTGATTTCAATAAGTACTTTGAATCTGTTTTAACTTATGCTTCCACATTTAAACATATTTAAATATCAACCAAAAGGCCATTACAGATAACGTTTGAATTTCTGAATTTTGTGTGACTGACTTGAATAAATATACCTTCACTATTTTAGTTCCATATGCACATTTTAAATATAAAATTTAATTTTGTATAATTATGCATTTTAAAATGTGTGACCATATTCAAAAAACAACTGTATTTTCTGGATTGAGACGTGGTCTCAAAGAGTATTCACTATAAACAACAACAATAACAACAACAAATGCAGCAGAAGTAGAGATAGATTGAGGATTCAATGTAGAGGTACAAGAGAGATACAGAATGATTTGTGGGATCTATACTGAGCTCCAATCCCTGATTCCAGTCTATTCCTGATATGAATCCAAACCTTTAAAGCCCATACAATTCTCACACAAATACTCATTTTTAGCTAAGTTTACTAAAATTTTTCTAGTTACTTATAGTGCAAAATTTCTAGCTAAATCATCTGCAAAGACAAGAGTTTCAGAAGAGTTGTTTTTTTAAGCCATCTTTACTTGTTTGTCTCACAGCATTCAAAGAACTGCAAATAACCTTCCCCCTATACTACCACATGAAGGTCAAATGGAGCATCTTTTATTATACTTCATCAATGATTCAAAATCATGTCACATTTGAGTTTGCTTCATAAATGGAGCATAATATTCTTTCATAGACTTTTGTTTTCCTTGGAGTTGCTCCTCACGCTGGTCTTTCTTCTGTTCTTAAAACATTCCAAGCATTTCCCTTTCTGAGACTCTGAGGAGGAACACTCTCCTCATCATCCATGAACCCCAACTATATACACATAAGCACACAAGCACTTCTGTCTTGCCATGGTCAATACCCACTCACCCTAAAATCCTCAATTTTAATGTCACTTCTCTGTTGAGATCCTCTCTGACTCCATCCACATAAATCAAGTCTCCTTGTTCTACTCTCATAGTATGCTATACTTCTTCATGGAAATGGTCACAATTTGTAATTGTGATGTAATTGTTTAATGTCTGTCTGAACACCTGCTCACACAACATCCTTTAGAAAACTGTGGACTCTGAGGATAGATGCTATACTCATTATAGTTAGCACTACTATATATATACCCTATGTTTTCCCTATAGTTCATGCCTAATAAATGGCAATACTTCCTATCTAAATATAGATTTATGTTTACTCAGGCGATTTTTTTTCAGTACACAGACTACTCTTTGGTTATAAGGGGAGTATTTTGGGGGTGTCAATTCTTTCAAATGTATAATTCCTAAAGCTTGAATAGAAAATAGTTTTCTTCTTGTGTGCCAATGTTCACAAACGAATATTGGCTGTCTGTAATGCTGCCTGAGACAAACTCTGAGGCTAAGTTCATCAGGAAAGAGTAATGAGACAGATAAATTCTCTCTGCTAGGGACAAAGGAGAAGTTGGTAGAGTATAGCTCTTAATTTTCGTGTTTAACATCCTTGGCCTATACAAATTATATCATTCAGAATGCTAACTGCATACCTACTTGAGTAATTGTCTTATTTGAATTATTATTGAGATCGAGTTCCAATATCGTCTTATTATTTTACTGGTTTGAAAAAAAAATAGAGGCACAAAATTTAACTAAGAGTTTAGTCCAAACTCTTCTATAGCCTGAATCCATTCAAAATGTCTCTTTGAAAAAATCAGTGATGAACTCTAGTTTAAATATCATATTACTAAATCAAAGCTTAGAAGAATTTAATGTCCTCTCTAACTCTGGCTTTTACGTATCTTAACCTCACAAGTTTCATTTGCCCATCCGGAAAATGAAGATTGTACAAATTTACATGAGTAACCATTAAATAAAACTATACAATATTTTTAAAGTTATACTTAATTACATTTTTGTGAAAATATATATTTGTTTTTTAATACTGGCTTTAATCTTGGTGTGATGGACTGGTGAGCGGCGAAATATCAAAAGACTGTAACTTAAACACAATTTCTAAAAATAAATAACTACTTGGATTTAAAGCAGCAATGCATGTCAGTAAAGAAAGGGCCCAGCCTTGGATATAATTCCAGAAAAAGAACTTAATAGTCTCATTTAGAATTAATATCACTTGACTCTTGGGAAGTAGAACTCAGTAATTCAGGTTTCATTATGTAAACATCGTTGGCATTTCATTTACTTTCTGAGCACAAACAGCTGGCAAAACAATAGGAGTACAAGATTATTTGAAAATTAGTTCTTGAGTTAATTCGTAAAATGGCTCTAGGACAGAAGCAAATGCTTCAATTTGTTGTGTATTACTTGAAATTAGTATTTTTCGTCTTGGTAAAAATATGACTTTTAAAGTAAACTCTGTTTGGAACATTATCAATGATTTGTGATAAAAATAAGCAATATCAAGAAAAACAAATACAAATATTACAGTCCGTCTCACTCCTAGGTTATATAGTCCAGATATTGTCATTAGTATTTGTACCCCTTCCTTAATCTTAGGTTCAAGCACTCCACTTTCTCTCTGCTTTGAAAATCCTTTAATACTACAATTCCAATTACTTTTTAAAATCCCCTCTGTGACCTACGACAAATTGATTATACAAAATTTCATCACTCTCGTTTCCCTGTTTTACTCATTATCCAGATTAGATTCTATGTGTCTTCATTAAAATCCTTGCATATACTTTAAAGGCTTTTATTGTGCCAAGCTAAATCTCAACTCTGGTTAAATCCAGGTCACTGTCTACTCCATGCATGTTTGCACCACGTAGCCATGTCACCTTTAAATTAATGACCACAAACTTCAGGTAGGCCCTAAAGCAGTAATTAATCAACTTCTACTTCCTACCTTCTCTTCTCAAACTTCTAACACCTCTTCCTTAATCCTTACCTTAAACCATGACTTGCTTCCAATTTTACTGAAACACACAGAAAAAAAGAAGAGCCCTTCTAAGCACTAAACACTCCATGTTGATCCAAGAACTGCTTGTCTCTGTTTATTCTCACCTAATAAATGGACCATTTTTATTCATATCTAAAATCAATCTCACTGCTTTGTACTAGATCATATTCCTTTTGCCAAGGGAATGACATCACATCACTCTAGCAACCATCCCCCATTTTTCTCACAAACATAATTATTTCTTTTTCAACTATGTTTCACAATTCTACAAGATTACTTTTATCATCTCAAAAAAAAAAAAAGAAGAAACAAGCAAACAAAAAACTAATCTAACTGCAGTCCTTTATCTCTTCTCACTTTTACAGCAAAATTTCTTAAAATATTTAAGTTTTTGCTGCGTCCTCTCATTCTCTCTTGAACTTGCCCCAATGAGGCTCTCACCTTACCACTCTATCAAAGACTTGCATATTGCTGAATTCAATAATCAATTCTGAGTCCCCTTATTACTTGATATCTCAGCAAAATTTGATACAACTGATGTCAGTGGCCTTGCTTCATTTAGTCTTCTGTGCCAGTCCTTCCTCATCTCCCTAACATCTAAGTACTGGAGTATATATGAACTCAAGTTTCTAAATTCATTCTTTACCTAATCTAGCCTTGTATTTTTAAATTTCATCTATAAATTATTTCCAAATTTATAGCTCCATTAGGTACCTCCACCTTGAACCCTAGGCCTGCAGTTACAATGACCTGTTTGCATATCTATCTAATAGGCATCCAAGATTTTATATGTCCAAAACCAACTCTCAGTGTTTTCCTCCAAATCTGCTTCTCCTAACATTCTATACTTCTCAGTAGTAGCAATTCCAATCATTCAGTTGATCAGGATAAAAACCCAATTTTTTATGAGAGAATTTTCTTTCATAGCCCAAATCAATCTATTAACTAATCCTACTAGAACCACCTTTACAACATCCCCATAATCTGGGTACTTCTCCTGACCTTGCCGCAGTCAGGACATAATCATTTCTGGCTTAAACCAGTACAGAAGCCATCAATAGGATTTTTCTGTCCTCTGATACTATCTCCCTTGCTCACATTGCTCTAGACATACTTACTAGCTTCTTTCATGACTTCGAAACAGGATAAGCATGCTCCTGCTCAATGCCTTTGCCCTTGCTGTTCCCTCTGCCCAGGCTGTTCTTCATCCAGATGTCCATATGTCTCATTTCTACTTCCTCCTTCAGATATTTCCTCAAATATCTCTTCTTTGTAAGGTCTTTCTTATTTAATATTTTAATTAGTATTTATAATTTAATATATATGTATAATTATATACATATATATGTATATAATTATACATATATAATATATATATAATTACCACTCTATCAAAGACTTGCATATTGCTGAATTCAATAATCTATTCTGAGTCCCCTTATTACTTGATATCTCAAGTAATACATCTTATATATCTTATACTATATACATATATATATATACATACACACACATATACACACACATACATACACACACATATACACACACATATCTATTATATATTATAATATATACATATATATATACATACACACATATACACACACACATGTCTATACATCATATATATACATATATATGATATATATTTGATATATGAATGACTGTAATCTATATGGTATGTCAGAAGCAGTTATTATTTTACTATTTAATAGGTCTGAGATGCTTATAAAATCTAAATTCTGTTCTTTTCCTTAAGCTTTTAATCACTGAGTTCAATTCACATTGCTCATCTTAAAATAAATATAAGCTTTAAAAGAAAAAAAATACATGATTTGCTTCTAAAATGTCTTATAATAGTGCATTATTTTGAGCAACTTAATGTAAAACCTGTACCAAATAAAAGACCTCGGTAGTAACAATACTACTTTTGAAAATGTAACTGATGATTTATAAAAGCAAATAAAATTATTAAATGTATATAAAAAAAAAAAACGAAAAACAAGGGTTTAATTAATTGAAACTTTGAAGGCCACATTTGCTAGCCAAACCAGCGGTGTAAACTGGTGCTCTCAAATTTTATCATTCATTAGAATCACCTGAATTGTAGATGACTGAATCTCATCCCCAAGATTTTGACTCAGTTAATCTGGGGTGGAGGACTGATAATATGCATTATCTATTCTCCAAGTGATGTTCAGAAATCACTGGCTTAAACTGTCATTCAGATTTACTGAAAGATAAACTTTCCAGAAGAAAACTCCCACAGTTTTCCTCATGCTTAGAGAAAGAAGATGGTATTTACATTTTTGCTGATTGTTTGATGTTACAATGTCCTTTTGCTCAATGTGGAATTCAGATGATCCTTTACTCTGATACCACAAAAACAAGGCAATTTCAGAGACACTTGGCTTTAGGAAATGTATTCAATAATATGTAATTTTCTAGCGTATGCAACTACAGCTATACTCTATGGCCTTATACCTAAGACTCTCTATTGTGTTACTTCAGAAAAGAGAAATCTGGAATCAAATGAACAGAAGCTTTAGAATATCATAGAAAATTACGTCAAAGTCAAAGGAATAGCACTTTAGAGTCTGATTCTGTGGTATTATTCTTGATACTAACTAAATATGCAGCTGAATCTCTTAAAATCCAATTGCCAACACAAAGAGAAAACCCTTAGCTTCTCCATCATAGCCTGTAACTTCCATTGACATTGCTATTAAAATATGTCTTTTGACTTCACCTAGATTATTTTATAATCACTATATTTTTCTCTTTCCATTTTTTTCAAGATTAAAAGGGACTATGAACAGAGATACAAAAAATAATTAAGACTATGTATGGTGTGTACCCCTGACTGGAAAGTAGTCAGTGTGTTTAATTCACTATAAAGTGCAGCTTGATTGAGAAAAATGAGACTCTGACACATAAGAGGTTTATCTCTTACTTTTATTTACAGTTCTTGATAAGCAGGTAACTGAGAAGACAAATCCTAAAATGAGCACGATACATAACAGATAGTTATCATGACTGAGTCTACTCAAAAGATAACATTTGTTTCCACTATTGCTCTTAAAAATCCTAGTTTAAGCCACTTCCTTTGCAGTGTCCCTATTCTTTGCAGTCTGTTAGAAGGTAATGCAACACCATTTCATCCTGCTACATTTAAACTTTAAAGGGAATAAACTCTAAGGCATTTTCATTTAAAATAATGATAGTACTCTCATCTATAAATTTCACACACCAAGGTACCTTGAACAAACATGTAAATATTAAGGTTTTCAAAAACATGTAGTATTTTTTCATTGAAAATGTTGACGCATAAGAAGATTGTTAAAATGACTGCTATACAGTCCCCTGAGATATAGCAGCACACAATTATGAAGATGAAACCCTTCATCTGGGCTCACAAAATTTGACAAATATCTGTCTTCTATAATGGTTTAATATCTGAATTTAATTTTGAATCTTTTTTTTTAAATTAATGTCTTGGAATGTTGTTATGGAGATCAGTAATTAAAGTAGAACTATGAAAAAATAAAAGCTCAAACCAGAATTTGTGTAAAACTAAAGGACTGATGCAGTCTACAGATTATTCTGACCATACAGAATTACTGAGCATAGGATATGCTACAAGAACATCTATAGATTTTTAAAACTCAAAAGCTATCATGACTTTTAGTCATAAAAGAAAGAGTATCCTACATGAGAAAATTAAAAGTATTGATTTAACAATCCTGCTAAGATAATCATGAGTTTGGCACACTTTATCTGTCTCTATGGCACAACATTAAAACTAAAATCCAAGGACTTAATTGCAGCATATTAATGTATGTAAGTTCATGAAAATTAAGATACTGAAATTGAGAATAAAATTTTGATTTATACAAAAAGAAAAATGTTCTTGATCATTAGTTACTATCTAAAGGGCTTCTCAATTCCTCAGGAATAAGTAAAAAATAAATCTTTGAACCTTGTGATAAATACCAATAATAAAATATCAGATTGTTTAAAATAAAAACAGACTAAGATTTAATCAGTCTTGACTATGTCATAAGAAGGAATGAAATATAATTTCAGAAAACAAAAACACTCTTTTTAAGAAAAAAAAGCAACTTAACTTCCAATGATTTCCCATTAATACTAGAAACTAAAATCTCTTTCATAATTCTAATTGTACTTGTTCAGAACCAACATGGCTGCTCATGTCCAAAGCAGTGGAAAGCAATAAGGCAAATAATTACTGGGGCTTCATTTATCCCTTGCTATTTATGTATTCTTTTTATATTCTATCTTATTTTTTAAATGATTGAGGATGCTTCCACAATTACAATGTAACAAGATAATAAATGGTATAGAAAATAAAAATAAGGAAAAATAAAGATTAGAAGATAACATGAAATAGAATTAAATATATAGATATAGATGATGATATAGATAATGGTAGATACATAGATATAGATACAGATACAGATATTGATTATAGATACCATAAACTAGATGTATTAAAAATTTGTCACTAGGCTTAAATTTTTTCACTAAAAAAAAAAATCACATTTTTCAAAATCTTCAGTCTTAAGAAACCAATAATGATTAAATGTAAATTAACATATTTAAATCATAATAACTTCTCATTTGTTTCTAACATTCTTTATATTTTTCTAAAGTCTTCTCTTAAAAATTCCTAGATTTCATATTTTGCAACTGAAAAAACAGTTGAAATTTAACTCTTCTTATCTGTCATCAACATTGATTCTCATGGTAAATATTGCTTTTTTTGACATATATGTAGGACTCTTCTGTACTTCTCTCATATCATCACTATTCATCTACATTTCAAGTTATTACTCCTGTGATAATAACATGATTTGGCAATCAAAATCATTCTTAATAACTTTTTTTCCTAGGAAAGAAAAAACTGCCCATTTTGCATTATTAATAAGAATAAGAGTAAGAGTAAGCATTTAGCTAATGGGGTCAGGAGCCATTGACTAGCAGAGTAACTACCATTTTTCCAGCTTTTATCTAAAATACAAGCTGGGTACCTTTATCCACCTATTTAATCTCTTAAACTTTTAAATCCAATTTTGTCTTTTAAATCCTCTTTTCTTGTTTTGTTTGGTCTCCTGCCCTTGAAGTTCTCTTAGATAAACTCTAAATTCAGTTGAAATAATCTCCATTGATTCTTGTGTTTCCCATAAGCTTAAAAGCAGGAAAACAAACTCAGATCAAAAGCTGAAATAAATGTCATTGAGATAATAAAAACAATAAGTGCATTTAATATTGAAGCCAACAATAGATATTTGCAGCAGAAACCACACATTTAATAATAGCAAACACTTCATAACACTTACTAAATGCTCAGCTAATCCTTGTATAACTACATGGTAGGTGCTGTTTACAGATGAGGGAATTGAAGAGATGAAGATTAAATAGTTTGTAAAAGTCACATACTAGTGAGGTGTGATTTCAACTCTAGCAGTCAGCTCTAGTCCATGCTCAAACCTCTAAATTGCATCTCCTAAGAGGGCACTGATCACAGAAAGACCTTTTTCCATTTGCAGCTTCGCATATGATCCTAATTATTTGCTCTCCCATATCTAGCTGCTCATACCTCTTCCTAATAATTTAACAGTATAAACAAAGCATCATCAAGATTAATTTATTCTACCAATGAGTAGAACATATTTAAAATATTTCTATTTCTCATGTGAAAAAAAAAGGGAGAGAGAAAAATAGTGAATGAAGTACTTATCAGAGGTGGTTAGCCCCTAACTAGATACATCTGTAAACTCCCAAGCCAGTTTTCTAATCACCTGTTTGTGTAATTTTTCTAGGTCCCCAAATATTATTGACTGTATAAAAATTTTAGTTTTGAAATCAAACTGTCAAATTTACCTTAAGCTCTAATGAAATATTGGCTAAATATTCTAATATATCTAAATATCAAATCACTAATTTCAGTGTGCTTGATAAGAATACTATCTGTTGTTTATTACCTCTATGATTAAGACTTAAATGATGAACAATTTGCATAATGAATACTTTCAAATAGTAACAGTGCAAAGAAGCAATGAGTTAGGATAAATAAAAAGCATAAAATTGTTTCTGTTCTTTTGATTTTGCTTCTGAATAGGTGAGGATCTTGAATTTACATTTCTAGGTTCAGACCAACACAACAAATTTTAATTGAGCATCTATTATCTTCAAAACTCTGAGTAAGGGATAGGGGAAGCTATCTGCTTTCATGAAATTTAAGATCTGCTAGAAGGAATCACTATGTACAGAATAACTACAATACAATGCAAACTGGTACGAAAATTTAAAAAAATGAAATGCTATTAAAATTTACACAGAGGAAAAAAATTTGAAGTTAGACATTATGCAGGACTGGGTCCTAATAAATTAATAGATTTTATAGGTAGAAATGGAAAGAAGGGCACTACTCATGAAAGAAACATCAAGAGCAAGAAAATAAAATGCTATTAAAATTTATACACACACACGCGCACACACACACACACGCACACACAATTTGAAGTTAGACATTATGAAGAACTGGACCCTGATAAGTAAATAGATTTTATAGGTAGAAATGGGAGGAAGGGTACTAATGGAAAAATCATCTAAGTGGCATGGAAAATCAATGTAGACTCTGGGAGTGGCAGCTTCGGAGCAGCACTTCAGTGTGCAATGGAAGGAACAGAAGTAAGAGTGAAATGGCCACTTAGGATTAAATGATAAGAGCCTTGAATTTTAAGAAAGAATACAAGTGGAAGTCATAGAAGATTATGAAATCAGAGAGTAATATAAAACATGTGATTTAAGAAACTTTCTCTTGCAGCAGTGAGCAAAACTGATTGGGAAGGCTAAAAGCCAGAGGTGAGAAGACCAATTAGGAAACAATTACAGTTGTCAAGGCTATTGGAAATGAGGGTGCAGAGCAGGTCGATGATAATGTTAATAGAAAGAAGATGGATGTAAGAGAAACTGCAGAGGTAGAAGTGACTTTCCTTGGAAATTTCTTAGACTTGGTTTCTGAGTTAGAGAAAGAAAAATTAATTATAAAATGCCACATCTAGTTGATTGTAAATATATGTGTGTATACACACACACACACACACATACACACACATATACATACATACACATATGAAGCCATTAACTCAGCGAAAGATCATAGAAGAAAATTTGTTATTAAGACAAGTTTTACTATGGACATGATTAATGTGAGGTGGTAGGGTAAAATCTACATAGATCTCTATCAGATATTTATTGATTTTAGTATGAAACTCAATGATGAGACTGAGGGACAGATGTATATTTTTTGTCTAAATATAGATGATAGTTTAAATTATGGCAATAAATGGCATGGCAGATAAATGTATATATGTGTGTGTATGTATGTATGTGTATACACACACACACACACACACACATACACACACATACACACACATACACATACACACATACCTGAGAGTAGGTTATTGAAGATTACATATATACAGCAAGAAAAGAGAGTTAGGAAGAAAATGTCAAAAGGTTAGCACAGAACAATGACACAGAAGCCAAAGGATAAATTTTCATAAAGAAAATAATGAAGTAGAAAAAGGTGAGAAATGAGAAGAAGCTATCTGATTTTATAACTAGGTTACTTTTTATGTAGAAACTTTAGAGGAGTGATAGGAATAAAAGCTACCTATATTTCCAGGTAGTGAACAGGTAATGAGAAAATGTAGATATAGAGTATAGATTTATGGAAGTAAAAGCAAAGAGTAGGTTTACCAAGAGTTATTAAGTGGCAAAATATAGTCATAAATATTTGTTATATTTTTATTTATTTTACTTGATTTTAATTACTTCTGGCAGCCCAGCATGTGAACTTTGTCCTATGTTTATAAGATGTCCCACTGTATAAATTTTGATAAGTGACATTAAAAGCTAGAAGGACTAGGCACTCCCTTAATCCTACCTCTTGAAAGTAACTAGGGCAAGAACACAGGACTGGGGCTTATTCATATGCATGCTTTCATCCACAACTTTGATTCTGGAATAAGCCACACAGACAAGGAGGGTGAATGAACAATTTCTCTTAGGAGCAGCGCTAGAAACATCTTATTTCTATAAGCAACCAGAACCAAGTGCCAGCAACAGCAGCTATTAATGGCAGTGGTGGTAATGACACTTCTCAGACCATTTCTGAAATATGATTTTGGTTGTAGTCATGGCTTCAAGGTCCACCTTGGTTCTTTCCCATTTTTTGAATCTGGTTTACTAGCATTTCAGACGATTTGGAGAGTTACTTAATATGTTTTAATACATGCCTTACCTGCATAAATCAGCTAGAGTTGATTTCTGTTTCTTACAGCTAAAAATACTGATTGTCACATGGGTATGACCAAAGACCAAGGTAACTTCGAATTTTAGGTCTCTGGCTTAAGAATATTTGAAATGTCTGACCATGGTATGAACTGGGTAAAAAAGCAAGTGAAAAGAATGAAGGGTTAATTTTATGGATTATTAAAAAGACAATAGGGACCTGAGAATAAATAATAGATTCATAAGAACCAAAGAGTAAGAGACATTAAAGGAGAATTTAACAGTTCAATACAGAAGTCAAAAGGTGATATGATTCCACACTTTCTAGGCAACTAAATGGAATAAATCCGACCTTGCTACTAACCACACACTCTTCAGGAGTGGTAGCCATACTAACAGGACATAGAGTCCATATTTGGGCATACCTTGGTGCCACTGCCTCTCAGCTAAGCCTTCACAGATAGTGTTTCATTAGCCTCTTGAGTTCAGTACATCTTTTGGTTCTCTCTGGCTAACTTGATATCACTGATATACTTTAGATTCCTTTTAAATGTTTATACTTAATTAATACTTGCATATGGTAAAAAATGAAAATGAAAATGAAAGCCTATAATGAAAAACAATAATTGCCTACTTTAATTCTCCCAACTTAGTCTTGTCCTCCAGAGACGAACAGTACAAAATGAGCCAATATCCTTAATACTCTGGGAGTGGAAATCTCCAAAAATTATATCCAAAATAGAATTGCTATAGGTTTACACGACTCTGGTAACTTCAAAATTTGTCTAAAACAGGATTCCTGTGTTGGGTATGTGTGTGTGTGCACGTGCACACATGTATGTATGCATGTGTGTGTGTGTGTGTTTCCTTGTCTACTCATTTGTTTCTATCTATTTGGTTTGGGAGTTTGTCTCTTTGACATAGAACTGAATCTCTGAGCTTAGAGAGATAGTGAAGAGTGAAAATGGCAATATGGGTATATTCTTTTAAAGCAATCAAGGCAAAGCAGAAATCGAAGGTACAGTTACTCATATTTTATTTGCCTAAGTATCTAGGTGCTTTTAATTATAAATGACTGGTCAACTAAAAAAATAATACTTATCTTTCCCCTAAGAAAAATTTATAAAAATTAAATTTAATTGCAATTTATGCAAATTAAGACTGCAGCTAAACAATTTAGAATTTAAAAATTACAAGCCCAGCTGACTTCAACTACCTGATATAGATTACCTAGAAATTTATTATCAGAATATTTAAAAATTTTTAAAATTCATCTTAACATTATGGTTAAAAATGTTATGTATTTCATCTTTCTATTCAAAGGAGAAATTTTGAAATATTTCTAATTCAGGGGATCTATATACTGGAAAACTCTAGTTATTAGGAAGTTCTACCTTATTTTCAGTTAATTTGCTTTCTATAACATTTTCACTTTTGTCAAAGTAATGCTGTCTGTAACAACATAGCTTAAGTATCCTTTATTTTTCCAGAACCTTAAAATATTGAATAAAACAGTTATTTCTCCCAGCTAAAATTACTTTTCATACGAAGCCTGAAATCTGTCAGTCTCTTTTAAAATGTGGTGACCTGAATTGTACACGACATTCCAGGCATTATATCATTGGTATAAGAACTTCATAAGATAAGAATGCTCCATTTCTAGTAATACTGCCTAAGAAAAAATTAACTTTTTTGACAAGTGTGATTTTCCAAAGTCCTGTCGTCTTCCAAAGTCCCAAGTGTTTCTCATATGCACTACTTTCAAGCTAGGTCTCCCTTTACACCATTCCATTTGCATGAGTTCTGTAATATGATTTAAAGGGAAAAATGGTGCCCTCACTGAGTAGTTCCATTTAACAATGTTTCCAGCTATCATTCATTTGCTCATGTACAGCACAATCCAAAAAGTGACTTCAAAGACCACAGAATAAGTTATCAGCTTGCTGTAGGCTTGACATAATGAAGCTGTCAGCAATTTTTTGCTCCAGTGAAATAAATAGCTCTAAATAATAATTATGTATTTATTTAGAGTTATTACTCCTCGAGGCATTTTTCAATTATTGATTTACAGTACATCATGTAATATAGGCAAAAATACATTTTTGTTATTATAGGACTTACCACATGTGAAAATATATTAGCCTTATCTTAATATATAATCTTGGAAATCCCTCTAGAAAAGGCAGTTCTCTAGCTGGTAGAAAGTGTAGATAACTTTACTTTTGTGGTAGCTCTCCAGTCTGAGTTTTACATCCTATGTTTGTCTTTTCATTCTAAATGCCTTATCAATGACTATCTTTCTGCCAGTATCTTTCTTTGAATGGTCACAATTTCAATTCGTGCTTTCATGATTTCCTTTGGGGAAATAACTAGGGCAGTTATAGTGAATGCCAGTTGGGTATAGGAAAATTTGAGCTTCTTTGACTTAGCTTCAAAAGAAGATAGTGGAAGTAAGTGATTATTGAGCACTCTCTATGGTGCAGGTACTAGGCTGAGATATTCCAGAGATATGTTTGCATTTGTCTTATAAGATCTTGTAAATGACATATTATTTTTGTCTTATAAATGAAAAATAAAACTTGCCAGAACCAAGAATCAAAAAGGTTAAATAGTGTATCTGGCTCAATATGAGAATGTGATTCAGCTGAGATCAAACACAGATTTTTATAATTCTGGATCCATTCTCTTCCCTCCGAAAGAGCTTAGATGAAAATGATTATGCTTAGTAGGGAAATTTGAAATTCTTTTAAGCATCAAAAAAAAAAAAAATGTGGCACATCCTCTTTGGGTCTCAGCATAGAGAGTCTAGAGACATTAAAACTCTAGTTTCTACATGCTGCAGGGCTGAAGAGTTTTAAATATGAACACTGTCTTAAAGAGGTTCCAGGTGAAGAAACAGACTACATATTACATTATACTTCCTTGTCAGAGTTGAACAAAATTCAGAAATTCAGTTACATGGCCTAGTAGTGAGAGTTTACAAGTAAGAGACCCTAGAAGATGTCACATAATCCACATTCATTGGGACAGCAAAGAGTTACATAAGACATCTGCTACATAGCCATCACTAGCTTGTAAATGTGATCTCGCTCCTCCCATTTCCGCCTACTTATGCCAACTTCAAGATTAACATTTACTCATCTTACTTGTCCTTTCAACTCCCAGCTGTTTGATTTTCTTTGCAAAGATAAAGTAATAAGGTGATATGTTATATCTTTTGACTTTTATGGGCTCAAAAACAGCTCAATTACTTCAAATTTTCCATATCTTGAAGGAACATCTAACAAGGCTTTTGTTGTCAATGAATTTGTTTTTCACAGATGGATGGCTTGCTTACCAGCTGTAGTTTGATAGTTTTTACAGTTAATTTACTTAAAAATGAAGGTTTCGCTCTATAGTACAAGGGTATTTTACACGTAGCTGACAAATCCAATGCCCTTCTAATTTCATTGGCATACTCAAACTACCATGTCTGACTTTGCTCATAAATTTGTGACTCAGAAGTTAGGCAGTAGCCTGAGTTTAGAAACCCCTTCAGAACACACTGCAATCAGCAGTAAAATTCAGAGTTCTTCTTTACAACTAGAGTTGGAGGGTTACCAGAGAGAGAGGAGAAGAGAATCATTTTAAACTTTGGAATAGAAATCAGAACACCAAATCCTGACTCATTACAGGAAGAGAAGAATATTTAATCTATTATATAGTAACCCACTCCCCAAATCCATGTAGCTTGTATTCAAGGAGAACCATATCCTTGGCTTCAAGGAGCCTAGAGGTACCAGGAACATGGTGATAGTCAACTCAGTTGATCTTTCACATTGCTCAATTTCCAGTCAAAGATAAGTTTTTGTTTCTGTCATTATATGATGCAATAGCAATATGTGTAATGTGTTTTCAAGACTGTTAATGAAGGTGAATGAAGAAATTATCTAAATTGAATGAAAGAATACCAAGAAAACCCCATGATTCAAAACATTTTTTCCACTCAGATGCTATACCTTTAGAATTTAATTAATTTGTATGTGTGTGTTTTTTTTACTTTGAGTTATATTTATATTCCCAAGATTAACCACATATTTCAAATATTAATGTGATATTAGAACTTTTCAGACTGCCTTTCTCTTACTAGAAGAAACTCAGAGTTAAGAATTTTTTATAATACTAACATGAAAATAATTTTATATGTAATTATTAAGTAAAAAAGATAAACAGAAAATTACATTAACATGTACATGTTAATCTATATATATGGTCACAACTATTTAAGATAAAAAATATTTTAAAAAATTGGAAAGAAATACAACAAAACAGTAAAAATCATTTTTTACTAGAATGTGGATTCTTATATTTATTGGTTCTGTATTTTCTAAATGCTTTATGTATTTTTTAACTAAATTTTTAAAATAACAGTAGGCTCTTAAAAAAATGTTTAGTATACATTTTACATTGTTTAAAAAGATAAAGGGAAACAGTAACATTAAAAGCTGGCTCTTAATGTAACCTCATCATTCCTCCTCCTATAAATTGCCTGGATGGCTCTCCAGGAGCTGTCAGTGTCCAGGATATCCTCTCACTTCACTTACAATTTTGTAAATGATGTGTTTCCCTGACCTTGGTCAGTTCTCATGCTCTACATTCAGAGTAGTGTAAAGACTTCTCTATAACTTTCCCCATATCTGTAAGTACATTCCTCCATAATCTATTTCTGTTGTACCTCTCTGTTCCTTTTCTTTTTTAAGAAGTTGTTTTTCCTCAGGAAAGGTATTTAAAATATCTTTCCACAAATGTCATTCTGCTCTTTTTTGGGAGATTCATCTTCTGTGGTATTTTACGTGCTACATCTAGAAACAGTCCCTTAACACATTATGGAATTGTTCTTTTTCATAGGACAATGAGATATTGAAATCTCACATAAGTCTGTTTTTCTACTTTGTTCCTTCAGCCTTATAATTATTTTTCTGAGGCATCATAGTGTAATTACTAATTGATTAGGGTGTCATTAATACATAATACAATAAAAAGTGCAAGATACACTAGAGGGGTTCAATAACAGAATAGATGACACAGAAAAAAGAATCAATGAACTGGAAGACAGGGCAGTAGAATGCTCCAAACAAAGCCCCAGAAAAATAAAATAAAATAAAATAAAATAAAATAAAATAAAATAAAATAAAATAAAATACAGTAAATCTAGCTTAAAGGATTTTTAGGAAAACATCAAGAGCATAATATTCTCATTACAGAAAGAAGTGAGAGAGGAAAGGGCAGAAAATTCATTTGAAAAATAATAACCAAAAACTTCCTTAACTTAAGAAGAAAACATATCCAGGCCCAGGAAGCACAGAGAGTCCCAAACAAGAAGAACCCAAAGAGACTCACACCAAGACACATTACAATTAAAATTGCAAAGCATAAAAATAAAGAGAGAACCTTAAAAGTGGCAACAGTAGAAAAACATGTTATATACAAAGGAACTCCCATAAGACTATTAGCATATTGCTCAGCAGAAATTTTACAGGCCAGAAGAAAGTGGCATTATATATTCAAAGTGCTAAAAAAAAGAACTTCCAACCAAGAATACTTGGCAAAGTTATCATTTGAAATTGAGGGAGAGATAAAGAGACAAATAAAAGCTAAAGGGGTTTAGCACCACTAAAACAGCCTTATAAGAAATGTTAAAGAGACTTCTTTAAGCTTAAGAGAATATATGCTATTATATGTGAGCCTCATGATGACTACAAAACAAAAACCTGTATAGGTACACAAACAATAATGAGAAAGAAATCTAAGTATATCATTACAGAAAGCCATAAAACTACAAAGGAAAAAACCAAGAGAAGAAAAAAGGAATGGAGAAGAAATACAAAACAGCTGTAAAGTAATTAACAAATTGGCAATAAATACATGCCTGTCAATAAGTACTTTAAAAGAAAATGGACTAAACTGACCAATCAAAAGACGTAGAGTGGCTGAATTATTGATAAAAAGAAATGATCCAGCTGTATGTTGCCTACAAGAAACCCATATCAGATATAAGGACATACACAAACTGAGAGAGAAGGGATGAAAAATGATGTTTCATAAAAGTGGACCCAAAAGACAGCTGAGGTAACTATACTTATATGAGACAAAGTAGAATTTAGAACAAGACTGTGATAAAGTACAAAAATGTTTATTACATAATGATAAAGGGGTCAATCCAGGAAGAAGAGATAACATTTGTAAATGCGGCCAACACAAGAGCACCTAAATGTATAGAGGAAAT
This sequence comes from Pteropus medius, assembly GCF_902729225.1. Classification (NCBI taxonomy): domain Eukaryota; kingdom Metazoa; phylum Chordata; class Mammalia; order Chiroptera; family Pteropodidae; genus Pteropus; species Pteropus medius. The sequence goes on from NW_024340696.1 coordinate 35,661,445, forward strand.
ATTAACAGGCTTAAGGGAGAAATTCACAGTATTACAATATCAGTAGGAGACTTTAACACTTCATTTACATCAATGGATAAATCATCCACACAGAAAACCAATAAGGAAACATCAGCCTTAAATAATACATTAAACCACAAGACTTGAACAGATATACACAGCACATTCCATCCAAAAGGAGCAGAAGACATATTCTTCTCAAGTGCACATGGAACAATCTCCAGGTTAGATCATATAGTAGGCCACGAAATAAATTTCAATAAATTCAAGACTGAAATTGTATCAAGCATTTTCAACCACAGTGCTATGAAGCTAAATATCAATTAAAAGAAAAAACAAAAACGAACAAATATGTGAAGATTAAACAACATACTACTGAACAACCAATAGGTTAACAAAGAAACCAAAGAAAATATAAAAAAATACCTGGAAACAAATGAAAATGGAAATACAACATACCAAAATCTATGGGATACGACAAAAGCAAATATAAATGGAAAGTGTATAGAGTTACTCGTCTACCTCAAGAAACAAGAAAAATATCAAACAAACAATCTAACTTTACAATTAAATGAACTAGAAAAAAAAGAAAAAACAAAGCCCAAAGTTATTTGAAGGAAGAAAATAATAATGATCAAAGCATACATAAATGAAATAAAGACTAAAAAGATAACAGAAAAACTCAACAAAACTTAGAAAGTGGTTCTTAGAAAAAATAAAATTGACCAATCTTTAGCAAGACTCACTGAAAAAGGAGAGAGCTCATAAATAAAATCAGAAATGAAAAAAATTGAAAACATACCAAAGACAAACAAAGAATCACAAAGGACACTGCACAATTGTACAGCAACAAATTGGATAACCTAGAAGAAATGGATAAATTCCTAGAAACATACACTCTTCTTCCAAGACTGAATTATAATAAAAATTTTAAAAACCCGAATAGACCAATTACTAGTAAAGAAACTGAATCAGTAATCAAAAAACTCCCAACGAACAAAAGTCTAGAGCTAGATGTCTTCACTAGTAAATTCTACCAAACGCTCAAGAAAGATTTAATACCTATCTTTCTCAAACTCTTCCAAAAAAATTGAAGAGGAAAAGAACACTTCTAATTCATTTTATTAGGACAGCATTACCCTGATACAAAACCATACAAGCATGTCGCAAAAAAGAAAATTACAGGTCAATATCCCCAATGAACATAAATAGAAAAATCCTCAATAATATATTAACAAATCTAATTCAACGATATATTAAAAGAATCATACATCATGATCAAATAGGATTTAATCTAGAGATGCAAAGATGATTCAATATCCACAAATCAATAAACATGATATATTACATTAACAAAATGAAAGATAAATATCATATGATCACCTCAATGAATTCAATAATTCATTGACTTCAACATCTATTTATGATAAAAACTCTCAACAGAGTGAGTAGAGACAAAATGAACCTAAACATAATAAAGGCAATATATGACAAACCCACAGATAACATCATACCCAATGGTGAAAAGCTAAAAGCTTTTTCTTTAAGATCAGAAACAAGACAACGATGCCCATTTCTGTCACTTTTATTCAACATAATATTGAAAGTCTTACCCAGAGAAATTGGGCAGGAAAAAAAAATTAAAAAGCATTCAAATAGGAAAAAAAAAAAAGAAGTAAAACTTTCAGTATTTGTGGATGACATGCTTTTACATATAGAAACCCTAAAAACTCCACACACACACACACACACACACACACACACACAAACTATTAGAAATAATAAATAAAAACAGTAAAGTTGCAGGTTATGAAATCAATATAAAAAATCTATTTCATTTTTATATACTAAGAATGAACTGTCAGAAAGAAATTAAGAAAATAATCCCTTTTATAATTGCACAAAAAAAAATTATATCTAGGAAAATAATTTAACCAAAAAGGTAAAAAGACCAGTACACTGGAAACTATAAGACATTGATAAAAGAAATTAAAGAAGACACAAATAAATGGAAAGATATTTCATGCTCATGTTGGAAGAATTAATAAAGTCAATATGGCTATATTACCCAACACAATCTATACATTCAATGCAATCCTTATCAAAATCACAATGATATTTTTTCACAGAAATAGAAAAAGCAATCCTAAAATTTGTATAGAACCACAAAAGATCCCAAAAGGCCAAAATAATTTTGAGAAAGAAGAACAACGCTGGAGGCATCATGCTCCCTGATTTCAACTCTATAATAAATCTATAGTAATCAAAACAAAATGGTATTGGCATAAAAATAGACACAGATCGATGGAACAGAATGGAGTCCAGAAATAAACCTACACATAATAGTCAATTGATTTACAACAAAGGAGGCAAGATTATAGAGTGGGAAAATGACAATCTCTTCAATAAATTATGTTGAGAAAACTGGACAAATACATGCAAAAAATAAAACCAGACTACTATCTTACATTATATACAAAAATTAACTCAAAATGAATAGAAGACTTGAATGTAAGACCTGAAACTATAAAACTCCTAGAGGAAGACATAGGCAGTAATCCCCTTACATGGTTTTGGTGAATATTTTTGGATCTGGCTTAAAAAGTAAGATCAACAAAAACAAATATAAACAAATGAGACTACATCAACTAAACAGCTTCTGCACAGTGAATGAAAAGGCAATCTACTGAATGGGAAAAAATATTTGCAAATTATATATCCAACAAGAGGTTAAAATCCAAAATATATAAGGAACATATACAACTCAATAACAACAACAACAAAAATCCAATTAAAAAATGGGCAGAAGATTTGAATAGACATTTTTCCTAGGGAGAAATACAGATGCTAACAGGCACACGAAAAGACACTCAACATCACTAATTATCAGGGAAATACAGATCAAAACCACAATGATATAGCACCTCACACCTGTCAGAACGGCTATTAGCAAAAAGACAAGAATAAGTGTTGGTGAAGATGTGGATAAAAGGGAATCCTGGTGCAGTTAGTGGGACTGTAAATTGGTGTAGCCGCTATGAAAAACAGTATGTAGTTTCCTTAAAAATTAAAAATAGAGCTACCATATGATCTAGCAATTCCACTATTGGGTATTTATCCAAGAAAAACAACATTAATTCAAAAATACGTATGCTCCTGTTTTAAATGTAGATTCTGTACTATTTCCTATTGATCCATGAAGGCTAGCAGATATATATAAAATTGACTAACACTTAGCCATAGAAAAGAATGAAATCTTGCCTTTGAGACAACATGGATGAAGATTTAGAGTATCACACTAAATGAAATAAGTCAGAGAAAGACCAATATTGTATGACTTCACTACACGTAGAATCTTAAAAACAAAACTAATGAACAAAGAAAATGAAATAAATTCAGATTCATATATACAGTGAACAGATTTGTGATTGTCAGAGAGGAAGGAGTCTGCAAGGGATGGATAAAAAGGGTGAATGGGGTTCAAGAGGTACAAACTTCCAGTTATAAAATAAATAAATTATGAGTATGTAATATACACATCATGGGGACTACAACAATTAGTATAGTCTACTAATATAGTCAAAATTAGTATAGTCTACTAACTTTGTATGGCGACAGAAGGTAAGAGGATATAATACATTGCATTAACTTGCAATGTATACAAATGTCAAGTCATTACGTTGTACACTATGAAAGTAATATAATATTGAATGTCAATTATACTTCGATAGATAGATAGATAGATAGACAGACAGACAGATAGACAGACAAAAAGTTAGTGAGGTCATATGATAAATAAGGCAAATTCCCTAATAGCCTTAATGACAAATAAAAGAAGCCTGTTGAGGGCAGGATGTCAGCAAAATTCCAGGATACCATGTCTTGCTTATTAAGAAGTCATTGTTACACAGTGAATCCATATTAAAATAGATGTTTAATTTCAGAGACTACTAAACAGAAAAGAAAAAAAAATCTATGATTGCCTATGATTTAAAAGAAATCATATTGGGCATGGTTTAAGATTTGTCATGACTCTCCTGAAAGCTCGTAAAGCAACTGATGAGTAATATATTTAGCAATTTTCAGAAACTCTAAGGGTATAAAATGCCAAATGCAACCAGAAATCTTATTTTCAGGAATAATATATATTTCTTATCAAATTTAATTAAAATTAGGGGGCAAGGATGAATTGAATTAAAGACTGTGAATTTAAAAGCAGGCATTGTCAGCTGGAGTTTGAGGTCAGCATCTCAATTTCTCATCTGATTTGTATTAATCTTCCCAGATGTAAAAAGATTGTGAGGTTAGCTAGGGTTATGTCATGCAGCTGCTCTGCTTTATTGAGGAGGCTGATTCAGGGAAGCTGAGAGCTGCTTCAGGCCCTTTGGGCAAAGTCAATCCACTGGTTTCATATCATGTTATTGCCTTTCAAAGCTGAATGATGGATTTGCAAGTGGATTTTAAGGAAGTTAAAAGGAAACAGAATAATTTCTCATTACACTTTATTCTTATGTCTTTCTCTGTCCATTAACCTATCTCAGGAAACATTACGCATCATACTTATTTTCACTGACAGAATTATTTGCTGACTTTCAGAAGTAAAACTACTTCCATTTTATAACATAGTTTCTACTCATAAATTTTTATGTTTAAAAATATTTTTGATGGTACGAATTTAACATTAACAAATATACTTAATACAAGATGAAAATTACTCTATGTAAATTAGAAACCAAAATGATCATGGTAAACTCTGAAAGAGGCTCCTGTTTTTCATGTAGATTATGTATTATTTCCTATTGATACATGAAGGCTAGTGGATGGTATTTGTTCTTAGGAACAGACAAGTACAATATTTGCTTTTCCTTTTCCATTTTAAAAGAGATATAGGGAGAATTTTTATATTACGTTCCTTTTTTATATAAACTTTTCCTGCTTTAAACTCAGCATAGTTAGCTGAAAAGTAAAGATGCAGCAAATCACTCATCTGTTTTTTGTTACATCTAACAATTACTTTGAGTTCCTTATACCTCCACAGTTCTCCTCTGGTTTGTTCAGGTATCATGTAACTACTGTCTGGATCTGTACGGAATCTATCTCACTTTCTTCCTGCCCCCCTTCCCGCCCCGCCCAAATCAAACTAATGTTAAAAAGCAAGTGGTATAAATTATGGATATTTTCCTCCTTTACTGAAATTCCTGGGTAACATAAATTAAGACTGCGACCACTGTCCAGCAAAAACATAAGAGATATCATAAACCCAAGCCAAAATGTGAGATGCTTCCAAAAGATTTTACATACTTCTAAATGATAATAAGAAACTAAGTTTTCTCCCACCAGCTGCATCTTCCCCTAGTGTCAACATCATACTATAAACACTCATATCCATGGACAAGTTGTGGAAAAGGGAAAGAAACAATATCAGGTGGGAAGGAAATGATTCATCAGGTTTGCATTCCATTCCTTCCTTATCTGGGAGTGAGAAAGCTCCCACAGAAGATAAGAAGTGAGATGAACCTGTCAAATTCCTTCGTAAGTATGCTAATGACAGACTTCTAGGCAAACATACTAGTGGTATTTTCTAGAAAGGTTTTATGAATAGGATGTCTCTAGCAAGATGTACCTGCTGTGGGATTGCCTATGGAAATATACAAATAAACACATAATGATAAAAAAACAAACAAACAAACTGAAATCTATGAATCAAGAGAAATAACATGTAAGCTATGTAATTATAATCATGTATAAATTAGAGATGTATCATCACTGAAACAGATCCTTTTGTGTATGTGATTTGCCACACACATCACTTTAAGAGGTCACATGTTCAATCTTAGCCAGAGCTTGCAACAGAAAGAGACCTGGGAAGTGACACTGGCTGTGTCAGACCTCTCCATGCTTCATTATTCCTTGAGATTATTTGTGTCCTTCCAGTTATTAGTGAAGATGATACAAGGAAAAATCTCTGACTTTCATGAGTTTGATTTAATAATTAGATTTGTTGTGTTATCTCATCAAGAGAAATAATTCATGACTGCCTCCTTCTGTTCTAAAAGATCTCTGACCCTATATTATCCATGTGAGTTATTAATGTTTTATGATTCTCAACCTTCATCTACAAGCCCTTAGAATTCTGGACTTCAGCAGACATTTTGGCACCCTATTCCAAAAATCAAAATTTCCAATTTCTGAATCTTTATGTACTGGAGCCTGCAAAACATATATACTTACATTTTACCAAGCCACACCTGCATTTGTTGAGAATTTGGTTAAGCCAAGGTGTTAAATTATTTTTTTACACAGATAATTCGGATTCAATTAGAACCAAAGCAGATAATAGCCATTCAAAAGCTTTCTGCCTTTGATAGCACCCTTTCAATGAATGAAGGACAAAGTTTTCTGCTCCTACTCTTTCTAATTTTATTTTAATATTAGATTTCTATATAATTAAGAACTTTCTAAGTAATAATTTTATACCAGATTGTACGCTTAGTAAGTCAATATTAGTCATTTGAATGTTAATAGTATATCGATACATGAAAGTTTAGATGCTCAATTATTCATAAAACATTTATTTTATTCCTACTATGTTGCAGATGTGATACTATGCTAAAAGCTATGACAAATATAAAATACAATTATGATTCTTTCTTGGAAGAATGTTTAATATGTATAGGGAATAAATCAGGTAATTAAAGTAAAATGTGACAAATGTTAGATTAAGTGTTGAGTGGTATGAAAACACAGAAAAAGAACTGATGAGCTGGAAGGAGGACTTAATAAGATTCCTCTGAATCAGTGACTATTAGTCTGAGTCTTGAAGACTACATAGGAAGTCAAGTTATTATGTGCAGGAGGATGGAAAGGACATTTTGCTTAGAGGAAAGATTAGGTAGGTAAGCTAAGTATGAATGATGATTGTTCAGAAGCAGATAAGAGAGTATATGGAAAGACTAGAAGGCAAAGGATGTGCTACAGTACAACATAACATTTTACCATTTTATTTACCAATAAATACCATTTTAGAAGCTATTCCAATAGCTCTGGCTTGAGATTTTGATGGGCCCAATTAAGGCAGTGGCAGAGATATTTTTTTTTTTTTTAAAGGAGTAAACAAGAAAGAGATTCAGTACGTGTACTAAGTTGATTTGAGCAAAAAAAGAAAAAAGAGGAATAAAGAAGGATTAGTAGGAATAGCAGGCCTCTAGGCCTTTGGGTTGAACAACTTGGATGATGAGGTTAGCTTGTTTTAGGATTACAGGAAGAAAGGCAGGTGTGTTTAGAAAGAAGCAAGCACAGACCATGAATTTAACTCACGGAATTCCTCCCAGTGATCTGAACAAACTAAAAGTTCATTGTCCTCTGAGTCCTTGCCAATGCTTTTCCTTTTGTCTGGAAAGCAGTGCTACTTTCTACCCTTCTTCTCAACAAACTTCTACAGGACATTCAGACACAGACCAAATATTATCTTCTGAATATTTCACAGAGCAGTAAACACTTTGCCATTTATACACCTTCCTCTATAATATACCTTCCTCACATGCCTTCATCAATATTTCTTATCATTTATTCTTCCTCTACAATGTAAGGTCGTCCAGGGCAGAAATCATGCTCATACCTTTAAACTCAGCGCCTATCAGAAAATAGTTACATAAGCATTACTATTTTTGCTTTTACTATTTGTGCTTTTAATATTACAAAATGTAATAGTACCAAATTACATTTTGTATCAATAGAAAACCTGCACATAACTTAAAAATCAGATATAGGCATGGTTATTCACCTTGGCCTATAAATATTGCTATGTTTTCTTGTGTGCATGTAAGCATACAGTTAGTACACACATATGTGCACTGAATAATCAGGATGAAAAATAACAATAATAGCAGTAGTAGTTGTTGTTTTTGTTGTTGTTGTAGTAACTCTTTGATGGCTCTCTGAGCACTCAAAACATTTAAAAAGAAAATTAGTTACCACTGTTGCTGGCAAATGATGTCTGAATTTTTCTGATCCTAATCAGCCAGTGAGTCAAGAATCAATGAATTTGTCACTTCTGTTTTCTAGGTTGGTTGCTTTTGTACTTCACCATTTCATCAGTGTAGTGTTCTCTCTCGAAATAAACCATGGTTTTAAGAGGTAAACTGCAAAATTTTTGACCTAAAAAGTTTTAATTATCTTGCTAAAAAATGTGTCTTTTTAGTTGATTTACCTTAGTTATCTCTCTCAGAACATACCATTCTTTTTCTTTACTAGGCTGTTTCAACTACTTTCCAAATTTTCCAATAAAGTATAAAAACCCCATAGTGTGAAAAAGCTTTACAATTTCCTCTGGGTTCGATTCCAATTAACTCAAATTTTAAGGTCAGTACTAAGACCTGCATGATATGTCTTTCAGAGCAAACTAATAAGTGAAACAAAGACATCAACAGCTCATAGCATTACAAGCCTGGACAATCATGAAAAGGGGCACTTTTCCTGAAGTGCTTTTAATCTGAATATGAGATCTAATGACCATGTTTGATTAATATCCAACAGAGATATCTATCCAACCTGGAGTATTTTCATATTACTATCTGCTCAAAAAAGATCTTTGTTTTGAAACAGTATAACAATTATCACTCATGGTTATTGCTTCTTGCTGCTTTCTTTTTCTAGAAAAGCATTTCTTTGGTGTTTTGACATTCTGTCAAAAGAATTTCTTCAGAAAATATGTCAGTGGATAATGTGTGCTGTTCTCCCACACACTCACCTGAAAGCTAATAGGGAGTCTTAGCAGGCTTTCATTCACTCTCAAGCACCATTACTCCTAAGTACATTAAACAGTACCTCCATTTTTAGTGGATTTTTAATCTGAAAGAGAAACCCTGGATTAATGTGTGATGTGTGCTTACACTGGAGAATTTTCTTTAAAAAAAATGAAGAGTTTCTGGGAATTCATTCACACTATTCTTTGAAATTCTGTCAAAATAGAAAATAAAAATAAGTAACTAAAAACATCACTTAAAACTTCAAAATTATAAATTGCTACAAATTGCTTTATCAACGCTGTTTTTAAGCAATCAAGGATTTCAGGGCATACAAATTCTGTAAATTTCCATTACAAGGCCTGGTGCAGCTTGAAGTAGTTTTCCCTGGTGAAGCAAGAAACTCAGGATGCTTAGGGATTTTAATATGATGCGATTTCCTTAGGAATTTCTAGACAATTATAATTAGTCTCAAACCAAATGCAAATTTCCCAAGGTTGTTCTATCTCACGTGAGTCTCCCAGATTTAGGCCTGTCCAGTCTGGATATCATACTGGATTTACAAAGGCCAATGCCCATCAAGGATGTCACTGTGATAGTATCAGGCTTCCCTCCTTAATGGGTGGCTCAAGGATGCTCCCAGAATGGAAAGTCATATTCTTGAAAAGCCTAATTTTTTCCCTTAGCAATGACAGTCAGTGAGCATTAATTTAATATTAGACAAGAAACTGATAACCATCTGATTGATGATTTTACCTATCTAGGATTGAAAAGGAAAATAACATTTAAGAGCCTATAAAACACCGAAAACCACATAAAGCACTTTATATATTCAATGTCACAGAACATTAAAAGTAAGTTAACATTATTTCTATTTTTCATATGACGATTCTTAATGATAGCAGACAATATCTGGAAAATAATAGTTTTCTTCATATATTTTTTCATGTCTAGTTTTGCGTGCATTTTATAAATGCTCTAAACAAAGAAATCCTTCGAAAAATTCACATCTGTTCATATCACTCATCTATTTACAATCGTTTACTGTTTTTTATAAAACAATGAAGACCAAACCCTTAACATGCTCCTGAGGCTCTCTATACCACCTCCCCAGTCTTTCAAAGGGCAGCATTCCTTTCTTCTCTTTAATGCTCTAGATAAACATCTTCTCTCTAATGTTCCTTCTGCTTTCAGTTCTCTCAGTGTGATGGCTCCTTTCTACCCTAGGGAGCATAAGCTGCCCTTTCCATTGAAGATTTCTCCAATCCTCTCTATTCCCAGTTTGTCAAGCTAACTTCTATTAATTCTTGGAATAAATAGAATTAATTCAGGGTAGTTAAAAATATCATTTCTGTAAGACTACTGAAATACACATTTTGGTTCTAAAAGGGCACATTAAATCTTGTTATATATTGTATAACAAGATGCCCTATTATATTCCCTCAAAGCATCCTCTGTTTAGTCTCTAGAGTATGTAATTCCAGTTCAATTAATTAACTTTTTCTTAATCATATATTTTTCATATCTCCTATAACTATAAGAGGGCATGAACTATGTCTGCTTCATTTACTGCTGTATACCCAAGACCTAGAACAGTGTTTAGTGCATAGTAGGTACTCAGTGAATATTTGCTGAATGAATGAATGAACCACTATTCTGCACAACTAGCTTCCTTATTTCACTTAAAAAAAATCTTAGGTGAATTTACTCTGAATTAACATTTTCAAAGATTTTTTTTCAGTTATGTTCCAGATCTTAAAAGCACTTAGCTGCCTTCTTATGAAATATGGAAATTTACAAGGTTGTAACATGATAAAAAAATAAGATTACATTTGCATCTGTATGTTTTATTACCATATAATTTAACCTAAACCCAACAAAACATCATTTTGCTTCTTGACACTCACTTTACGTGCATTTGTTGGTTCTGATATATATGTACTTTGGAGAGTTATAAAGGAAATTTGCTATTGAGTAAAAAAGAAATCCAGCTACCAAAAGCATAGCCTGACATTCATTCCACTACTAACATTTTATTAAATGTAAATAAAAATTAAATACTTATATTTGGGTTTCTTTATAAAAGAACAACACACGTTTGTTTTACAATTTCTATCTTGTGTAACTATTTTGTAGCATTAAACACTGTTGACAGGTCCATTCTTGAATCGTTCCTCTCTGGGTTTCCATGACACCAAGATTTTCTTTTTAATTGTGCTCCTTTCTCTCTCATTGTTCCCCACCACTCCCTTACCTGGTTTCTTTTGAACTATGTGTTCCTAAACAGTATACATTGAAAGGTCACTATGTCTCTGGTGCTGAGTTGCATCCTGGAAATACGATGATGAGAAAGACAAATACAGTCCTTATCCTCATAAATCTAACCCTTTTCATTTCACTAAATCTTCTTGAAGGGTATCAACACAATTATTGCTAACATCTATATATTGATAACTGCAAAATCTGTAACTAGCCTAGACTGCTCTTCTAAGCTCCTATCCAAAACTTGCTATAAATAAATCGTGTTAGTTTTCTTGTCCAAAAATCACAACTAGAATTTTTGTTTCTGCAATTGATGTTATTTGCACAGAGGAAAAGTCATAGCTGGTAGGTGCTTAATCATTTCCTAAAAAAAAAAAAAAGTGACTTTATCTCACTTTGGAAAAAAGGAAAACTAAAAATCATGTTGTAGACATTTTGGTTTGAAATTACTTCTCTTCAAAAATTAATTAAATGTAATCTCATTCTCAAACATGTGACAGAAACACAAAACATACTAAGTTGACCAATATTAGTTAAACTTTGTATCTCCAAGCAAGAAAATGATCTGATCCATAAATAATTACAACTACACTTCTTTAAAAGGTTTTAAGGAAAAATGAAAAAATGAAAAAATGAAAATAAATCTTGGCTTTGATGTAGCAGCCTTGCAGAGATGAACCAGTGAAAGGCTCATCTTGCCCTAAACAGGAATAAGAGAATGCTATAGGAGGACTCAGTTATGAAGTAGAATTGCTGCTACTGGTTAATACCATCTATCTTGTTTGGGTGCCTCTACAAGCTCAAACCTTCTCCTCTATAGCCAGTCTCTTTTGTAGCCAGTCTAATCCACCTCTAGGGGAAAAGTCTAATCCACGTCTAGGGGAAAAGTTTCATGGGAACATATGATGGGCAGATTTCTAAGGCCACTTTTTCCTTTGTCCAGTGTGCTAATAAATTTGCTTTTTCATGTCTTTTTTAAAGCCTTAGTATAGAGTTACTCTATCCATTCAGAATATATGGGTGGGTTAGGGAAGATTAAAGCAGGCTGTCCTTAATATCTTAATATCATTTAAAAGTTTCTACTATAATGATGAAAATAGTGATAGTGAAATCTAGGATACTGGTTCAATTCCTGGATAATAGAAAAAAAGGTGAAAAATCCATCCCACTATAATTTTGAGATGAAAAGATCCCCATGAATTCTTATATTCTTTTCAATATATTTCTGGGCTCTTAATGTTGTCTATTTATTTATTTTGATTAAACAAGTGATTAACTTTGAATGTCTACCTTTCTGCAAAAGAAATTTAGTTAGTTCTAGTATTGTTTTATTTAAAAGAAAGTATTAAGAAGCCCAAATAGATATAAAAAGTATCAAATAATAAATAAATTAAGACCTCTTATAAAAATTAACCGGAAAAGAAAATTTGCTGTTAACAGAATGCTCCAAATCAAAGATTTAGTAATCCAAACCAGTACATTGTAGACTAGACATCAAAGCATAGTTATTACAACATATAAAATAAACTTAGAAGGCAGTTCAAGATAGTAACATGGGAAGATCCCGAACTTACCTCTGTCCACAGACACAACAAATATACGACTACACATAAAACAATTCCCTCTAAAAAGAATCTGAGAACTAGCTGAACACCTGTTCCACAACAAAGAGATAAAGGACCATGTTAAGATAGGTAGAAGCAGAAACACACTCTTACCAAAAATGCCACCCCCATTAGAGACCTACAATCAGAAGTGACCTCAAAAATATATAAATATAAATGGAGATTCTCTCTGAGGAGCAGGGAGGTTTGTACCCTACACTGGGCACCCCAGCCCTCATCTCCTGCACTGGATAGATGGGTTCCCAAGACATTTAGCTTTGAAAACCAATGGGACTCACGCTTAGGAGAAGTACAGGCCTGTAGGGAACAAAAATTCTACTCTTAAAGGGTCTGCACACAGACTCACTCACCCTAGAACCCAGCACAAAAAGCAACAGTTTGAGGGGAGCCTATACCATAGGTGAAGGAGATTCACCTGCTAGGCTTGATAAGTCTGCCAGAGAGACTTATACTACTGGGGTTCTCTTTAGGAATGGTACACTGGTAGACACCAGTGTATTCCTTCTACCTTGCTGTCAGTGGTGCAAGTGGTTGCCATTTTTTCATCCCTATTCTAACCTGCTAACAACGGTGGGTAAGTAGCTCTGCCTCCTCCACACAGCTCATGTGGACATGGCAGGCGAGCAGATCTGAACTTCCATGCAGCTGCATGACTCTGCCAAAGACAACAGGTGCATACAGCCCACACAGGGTGCCCCTTCAGAATTTGGCTCAGGTTGCTGGGAAGGCTGTATTTCTGGAAACCCCAGGTCTAAAACAATTGAAGAGACAGAGAACAATCAAGAACTAGGGCAAGGTTAAACAAGAGGCATCTCCTACACAGAACCACTCATCCACATGATACACAGAAAAAAAAAAAAAAAAAATCAAGCAGATTGAAGAAACAAAGGAAAATGTTCCAGATTAAGGAACAAGATAAAACCCTAGGGGGAAAAAATGTAATGAAATGGAGTTAAGACATCTGATAAAGAGTTAAAAATAAAGCTGGTCATAAAGCTGCTCACAGAACTCAGGAGGAGAACAAATGACCACACTGAAAACTTCAACACAGAGATAGGAAATACAAGAAAGTACCAAACAGAATTCACAGAGCTGAAGAATACAATAACAACTGAAAAATACACTATGTGAGTTCAACAGAAGAGATAAAGCAGAAAAAAAGGATCAATGAGGGGGAAGACACTATAAAGGAAAATACCCAAACAGCAAGTGCAAAAAGGAAAAAAAAAAAAGATGAGGATAGCCTACAGGACCTGTGGGACAACATGCTAACACTCACATTAGAGAGATCTCAAAAGGAAGACAGAGAAAGAATAGAGAAGAAAAACCTATTTGAAAAAATAATAGCTGAAAACTTCCCTAATTTGGTAAAGAACCAGACATCCTGGTCCAAGAAACCCAGAGTCCCAAATAATATGAACCCAAAGAGATCCACACTAAGATACATTGTAACTAAAATGTCAAATGTTAAAGATGAAGATAATCTTAAAAGCAGCAAGAGCAAAAACACTAGCTGCATACAAAGCAAATGCCATAAGATTATTAGCTGATTTTATAGCAGAAGCTTTGCACATAAAGATGATATAATGCTATACAGAAAAAATCATAAGAATTCACAAAAACACTGTTAAAACTAAAACATGAGTTTAGTAAAGTTGCAGGATACAAAATTAATACACAAAATCTGTTGGGTTTCCATAATTAATAACAAACTATGAGGGAGTAAAATTGTAAAATATTTCATCCATAATTGTATCAAAAAGAATAAAATACTTAGAAATAAATTTAACTGAGGTAAAATACTTGTACTTTGAAAACTGTAAGACATTGATGAAAAAATTAAAGATATAAATTAATAAAAAAATATTCCATGTTTGCAGATTTGAATAATTCATATTATGAAAATGTCATACTATCAAAAGAGATATACAGATTCATTGCAATCCCTATCAAAATTTCACTGTCACTTTTCACAAAAATAGAACAAATAATTCTAATATATGTATGGGACCACAAGATACTCTGGAGTTAAAGCCATATTCAGAAAGAATAATAAAGCTGGAAATATCATGCTCCCTGACTTCAAATTATACCAAAATGTTATAGTAATCAAAACAGTATGGTATCAGCACAAAAGCAAACATGTAGATCAATGGAACAGAATAGAGCCAGAAATAAATTCATGCCTATTTGGTCAACTAATATACTACAAAAAGGTCAAGAATATACAATGGGAAAAAGACAGTCTCTTCAATAAATGGTGTTGGAAAAACTAGACACATATGTGCAAATAAATGAAACTAGACCACTATCTTACACCACATATAAAAATTTACTCAAAATGAATTAAAAACTTCAATGTAAGACCTAAAACCATAAAATTTTAGAAAGAAACATAAGCATTAAGCTCCTTGACATAAGTCTAAGTGATATTTTTCAATCTGACTCCATAGGCAAGTACACAAGGGAAAATAAACGCAGAGGGCTATATTAAACTAAAAGTTTCTGCACGATGAAGAAAACTATCATCAAAATGAAAAGGCTACCTGTTGAATGGGGCAATATATTTGCAAATCATACATCAGATAAGGGGTTAACATCTAAAATACATAACTCACACAACTAAATATTAAAAATAAAAACCAAACAATCCAATTTAAAAATTACAGAGGACTTGAATAAACATTATTCCAAAGAAGGCATACAGATGGCAAACAGGGACAAAAAGACGCTCAACATCATTAACCATCAAGGAAATGCAAATCAAAACCATCAAGGAAATGCAAATCAAAACCACTATGAGATGTCTCCCCATACCTGTAAGAACAACAATACATCCCTCGAAAAAAAAAACAAGAAACAAAAAAAACAAGAAATAACAAGTGTTGGTGAGGATAAGAAGAAAATGAAACCTTCATGCACTGTTGGTGGGGATGTAAATTGGTGAAGCCACTATGTAAAACAGTATAGAGATTCCACAAAAAATTAAAAATATAAAACTACCATATGATCTAAGAATTCCACTTCTGGGTATATATCTAAAGGGGGAAAATAAAACACTAATTTGAAAAGATACATGTACCTCTATGCAGATACAACTCATTGCAGTGTTGTTTATAATAGCCAAAATATGGAAGCAACCTGAATGTCCATCAATAGATGAATGGATAAAAAGATGTGAGATACACACACAGAGACACATATACACACACATATTACTCAGCCATAAAAAAAGAATGAAATATTGCCATTTGTGACAACGTGGACTGACCTTGAGGGTATTATTTTAAGTGAAATAAGTCAGAAAAAAAAAGACAAATACTATATGATTTCATCTATATACGGCAACTAAGAAACAAACAAGCAAAACAAAACCAAACTCATGTACACAGAGAAGAGACTGATGGTTGTCAGGAGATGGGGTTTGGGGGGGTATGCAAAGCAGGTGAAGAGGATCAAGAGGTACAAACTTCCAGTTAGAAGATAAACAAACATGGAGATGTAATGAACAGTGCAGAGAATATAGACAAAAATATTGTATCAACCTTGTATGGTAATAGATGGTAACTAGATTTATATTGAACTAACAATATTTATGCCAGTTATACCTCCATTAAAAAATTAAGTTTCATTATATAAATCCATACTAAATATGCCTTATAATATAAAGTCGAATAATTCTAATATAAATTTACAGCATTAAAAAGTTATGAGAGAGAGTTACTATGCATTTAAGAAGGCTCTAAATTCAGAATAAATCTGATGAATTTTTGCAACTTTAAATAGTCTGAGTTTATTATTAAAACTCTTGAAATCTTTGTAATTCTGTTCGCATTTCTCTAGATCTCCTAAGAGCTGTCAGGTGTATCCTCGGAAACATCATTGCTTTTGTTTTCATCTGTTCACATATTCCTGGCATTTCCCCATTGCTTGTCAAAATAATTAATATTTGGAGTGGGAAAAAAAAAAACAGATATACTGCATTTTAATATAAACTTTTTCAGAGAAATATGGTTAAAAAAATAGTCTATTAGAAGTGAGCTTTCTGTCTTTGACCTTTTGCTGCTCTACAAAAACATTTCTGAATTGTGGATGCATCTATCAGCTCTGTATAGTTAATGAAGGATTCATTTTCAAGAGAATACCTCGCCAAAGTTTTGAAAAGTTTGGATAGTAATCAATTTAGGATCCAATTCACAGTCAATGAGGATAAATATAACAAACACATTCTATGGAATAAGTCTGAAAGCTTATAAGAACTTGCAGAGCCTACCACTCAGAATAAATAATTTTTGCTTGTCTATCAATAAACATATGTAAGTCAATTATATATTCTTGCCAGCTACAAGTAAGCTATTAACCACATCACTGTGTGATCATGAAGTCAAAACAGCTTGGTAAATTAGCAGATCTAATTATTTTCACAATCCACTATAAAACATAAATAGTTCACTTTCCCAGGGTGTGACAACTACCTGGCACCTTGCATCCTCCCCTACAGACAATGAGCACATTTAGCATTACATCATCCTCCATATAATACACCTGGAGTTTTCAGGCCCCACTGCCTCTGCTTTTGGTCTATGGTTAGGAATCTTTGCCCTTTTTTATAAAGTCACTTTTTGGAGTCACTTAAATCAACAGAGTACCAGTCACATAAAGTGGGCAAATGGAAAATATTCTTCCAGGAACCAGACATCGACAGCACTAATGAAATCACAAATAGAAAAAAATAGGAAAAAAGAGAATATAGTTTCCCTCTAATTACATTTTTTAATTAAGTGTTTACAAACTAAAAGTAATTAAATAATGAAAAGTATTACAATAATCACACAGGTTCTTAGAGCATTTCATAACACATATTTCTCTATTGGAAGATCCAATGATGAAGGGCAAAAAGAGGTGTTTAAGGCCTTTAAAAATCTCCAAATTTTATACAGTCTATATGAATTTTGTTTCAGAATTTTAGAAAACATATTTAATGTATTTAAAAAAACTTAATTTCCAGGATTTTAAAAAATAATTTATGTGCTACTTATAAAAAAAGAAGTAAAAGCAGACAATAGTTTTATATGCTTTCATGAATGTTTAAGGTAAATCAATGTAGAATTCAAATTAGTTTTCTTTTTGAAGTATATAATTTCAATTTGCTGAACAACATCCCAAATAATAAACCTTCCTCCCGTTGCCTATTGCTGCCTAAAAGTCCTTTAACAGAAAACGAATCTTTTATTCTACAATTATATTTTAGGATTAAATATGCAAATGTAATTAGAAAAGAGTAGCTATTTAATCTTAACTCATCTCAAAGTTAAAGAGACTAATTTGCGAGCCTCTCTGGAAGCCAGTTTTGACAGGAGTGGGAGAAGAAGAGGTTAGAGTGCTCTAGGGTAAGGAGAGATGGAAGACGAGGAGCTGAAGGGGAAAAGAATCAATCAAAGGCAAACTTTCCCTTTACCAAGAAAGACTCCTGCCTTTCCATTTTCTTGTTTCTTTCCCTCTGTCTTAGTTTTCAAAAATTCCTTCCCTTGTGAGGGTGACAGCTGTGCGTATATATTCAGGATTGTGAAGTTAAAGAGGAACCAAGCTAGACCAAGCTCCATGTTTTTTAAAGATTAAAAGAACCATTACAATTTCAATTGTGGTGTTTTCCTAGCCCTGAAATTACAAATAGTGGTTCCTCTTCCATTTTTAAACGAAGACTTGCTACTATGGTGATAAGTTTACATCTAACTTTAATGTATAGAAGTCATAAAAAACTGAATTCATAGATATTTTCCAGGGCTATAATACAATTTTTTCAAACTTAAAAGCCAATTTCTTTTTATAATTCTCATTCATTCCTTTTCCCCATTAAAATGAGACAAAAAATATTAAATCTATTCCTGTGATTTACATGATATGGTCACTATTTTATTTCCTCTCTGAATTCTCTTGCTCTTCCAACCTTCTTGCAGTTTGCTGAAGGTCAGGCTACATGAGTATTTGCCACTATTGATTAGAATCGAATAACCAGTGGGTGGTAAAGTTGAGTAAAGTTCAGAAAATTGCAAGGCAGACACAAGATAGAGATGTAAGGTACAATGGATTTGTGGAACAGCATGGGCCTGTGTAATTTAGTATGACCTTTCTGGTTTTCTATGCAGGAGTGTACTATTCATTGGCAATTAGGAGAATTTAGTATGAACTGTTTGAGGTTTACTGAGTCTGAAGTTTTATATTGAATTTCTTGGCCTGAGTGTATAGCAGCTACAAAGTTTGCTATGGAGAGATATTTTTTGTTCCTAAGAAAACTATCTAGATCCTCTCTCATTTGCTCCCTT
This sequence comes from Pteropus medius, assembly GCF_902729225.1. Taxonomy (NCBI): domain Eukaryota; kingdom Metazoa; phylum Chordata; class Mammalia; order Chiroptera; family Pteropodidae; genus Pteropus; species Pteropus medius. The sequence goes on from NW_024340696.1 coordinate 35,680,399, forward strand.
AATTTTCTTTTCTTTTCCCCATTTCCACACTACTACCACTGGAAGAGTCTACTTAAGAAATAATTTCCTGAAGATTAAAACTCCTTCAACGGCATCTTAGTATTTAGCATTTATAATTAGAGAGTTCTTTCCTTTGGTTCAAGAAAGATCATAGCTAAAAATAACTAAATATCAAAGGCTGTTTTTAAAAAGAGAGAAGAGGAATACATATGCATTCAGATTTTTTTTCTAGAAAGGTGGATCATGCCTTGTTAATTCATGCTTATAAGATAAAATTATTTCTTATGGATCAAAATTTACCTTATCAACAGTAAATAGAAGTTGATTGCTTTTTAGAGTTCTCTCTGACTACATTTCATTTGCTTAATATCAGCAGTTTTACTTTAGCTCTTTGGTACTATTAACCCTTTGACTTCAGTGAGCAAGGTTTTACCATCTGAACTTTGAGTATGCTGAAGCTTCAATTGCAATTATTTTCTAAAAGTATATCTGTGTGTGTTCATTTTGAAAATAAATTAGGATTCCCTAAAAAATAACTATTCCTTCCCCAAAATTACAAGAGTAGGAGAGTAGGTAGATAAGAGTAACTCAGTGAAGAAATCATTTGACCACATTAATCACAAACATCTCTCTTTCCTACCATGCAACTGGGAAAAGTACAAGGCAGTGGTTCTGAAACATTCAGAGAAATCCTAAGCTTAATTTGTTTAAGAAGCTTTGAGAGAAATAATTTTTCCTTTTATCCTTTCAGAATTGACCCCAAGAGAACTACAATTGTGATACAAATCACAATTGGAAATGAAATTCTGTACACTGAGCTAATCTTTAAAGGTACTCAAATAATATAATTTATTGACAGTATGAAGGTACCATATGCTAAAGAATTAGCACTCTCCACCAAGAAATTAAATGAAAATTTAAATTATAAATCAGGATTTCATTAATGCTAACAGATCTTTATTTAAATAGTTGGATTTTTTCTATTTTTATTTCTAATATTAAAGAAAAGAGGGGGGAAAAAGAAAAGAGGAGCAAAACATTTATTTTAATTTAACCCTGCCATTAAGAAATTAACAACTAGAATTTTGGAGCTAGGGAAAGTATGAAATTTTTTTTTCCCAACAGAAATAAAAATGCTCTTTTCCAAGGTCAAAGTATTAATATAGTTATTTCAACTAGTCATACTACCTTACATTTTGAATGCTGAAATTAAAATGAAAAAATAATAATCTTGATTTAGAGAACTCCAGAAATAATTATATAGATTTTGCAGACTATCTCTAAGTTTATTTCATTTTTTTTTTAACCTATTCAAGTAAATCAGAAGACAGTTAAGTTTGGAAAAAGTCAAATTAATGATGTGATCTCGATTAATATTTATGGGCTAATTTGGCGGGCCATGTTGATCAAGTAATAGAACTTATTCGTTGAAAATAGTGAACAACACAAAGTCTCAAGCACATGTAGGTTGATATAGCAACAAATTTAAATATATATATATATATATATATATATATATGAGTCTGATGTGAAAATGTTAAGTCCTCATTTGCCTATCCAGACAATCCTGCCTAAAATAAATAAAATACATAAAATAGACTCATTGCCACAGAGCAACATTCTTTCTTCAGCACTTGGAATAAATTTTAAAGCAACAGTGATATTAACAGTTGTGTTCAGTAGAAAGAGCACTGGACTTGGAATCATGAGGCCTGCACTTCAATTTCACCATTAAATAGCTCGACACTCTTAGATTAATGACAATGTCTCTTGACCACACTTTCTCTTTCAGCTTTAAAATGAGGTCTAGATTAAAGATTTGTAAAGACTGATATATAAAGACTTTTGCCGTTCGAATTCCTGTGATTTGTTCAACCATACTCTTTTACCCAATCCATCTTCTGGTATCTGTAAGGTCACTGGCCAAACAATATTAGAAATGAAAATAAGAGTAAAATAAACTTAATTTTCATTGGAAAAATCAAACAAGAGTTTCTATTTCTATTTTATTAACAATATATAATCAAGGCAGAGAGAGAGACAGAGAGACATAGAGACAGAGGGACAGACAAAGAAGAGCAACAGAGATAGAGACAGAGAAAAATACAGGAAATAAAGGCAGCAGTTAAAAAGTTAGTTTTCTATATTTCTTCTACACAATTTTAGAAATTAAATGTCTTCAAAGTCTAGCCTATAAGGGTGCTCAAGAGGATGTATATATTATAAAAAATCCACATATATATATATATATATATATACACACACAATTTTTTATAATTGAGTAATTTATAAGCATTTGTACACCATTGTTTCAAAGTGACTTCTTATTGCTAAAACCTGTTGCTCCATTACAGTTAGAATTAAAAAGACTACACTTGATCTTTTCCAAAAAGCCAAGAAGCAGATAGAATTTAAAAAACTAAGGAAGCTTGTTTGAAGCAAGCTTAATGTGTTTTTTTTTCACACTCTAAGACTGCTAATTTGCCACTGTAAATATATGACTAAGTACAGCAGTTATTCATCATTTTGACTCTACAGCAATATAAGCATTTATAGCCATGCTACTAAAAGGCACAGAGGGCATCATTTAATATCTTTTTCTTCTTCTAAACTTCTAGATACATTAAGACACTAAAGAAACAGTCTTGCAGCCTCAGAATATTCAGTGGTTTATAGAAAACAATTTTAGTCATGGGGATGATGAAAAATCTATTCACTAAGTCAATCATCAATATGAAAGGAAATTAGAAGTTGTCGATACATAAGTAAATAAGCACACAAATATTGAATCTAAATTCAGGAGTATTGAACAATGAAACAATATGAATGTTTTATTTCTCTATTACTAGAAATAGCAGAAATTTTTATCCTCTTAAAAAGCTTAAAATACTTAATATATAAAAAATTCAAGAAAACTATACCTTTCATTTTTTTTTCAGAGTATCTGGTCTTTTAAAGAGTAAAGTCAACAGGTACTGATTGTCTATCAGATGCCAGATATTTATGTTGTTTTGGCTTTTGATGTTAAAAAATAAATTTTGCTGAAAAGAGGAAACATAATAAGCTTTACTGAGCACCTAGTGTGAGCCCAGCCCTATGCTAAGTGTTCCAAATTCATGACTTCATCAAAGGACCGTGAGGGAGGATTTGTTCTTTTAACCCAGAGGCCAGAGCTCTTACAGTCATGAGGAACTAAAATAGTTTTGACTAATTATACATTCTGACAGTAACAATAATTTAAAGGCTTTAGGGCTTTTTTTTAAGCTTTAATTTTTTAAATAACTTTATCATGTACATAAAGTATACAGCCAAGTTAATTGCATTATTAACATTTTATCTGTTATATCTGCTCCATGGACATGAAATCAATGCATAGTGGGCATGATCAAAAATAAATCTTCAATTTTTAAGTAATCAAATTAACCCATTTTTTTACGTCATGATTTGTGTTTTTGAGGATTTTTTTCTATGAAGTCTTTCCTCAACTTTAGGTAATTGTCTCCTACATTAGAGTCTATTAATTTTGCAGGATTAATCTGCCTGAAATCCAGCTTTGTAGTATTAGGTAGAAATTCAGTTTTAATTTTCCATAGAGTGAGCCAATTTTTCCAACATTATTTACTGAATAATCTGTCCTGTCATCATTAATTCGGAGTGAGATGATTTCTGTGAAAACTTTGCATGGCCAAATGCTGGACGGCTGCTATGTAAAGGCATTATAGTGTTCAATTCTGTGTTTCTCTTTAAGTGAATCACAGAGTTGTTTTTTTTGTTTTTGTTTTTGTTTTAATCACAGAGTTTTTTGAGTCAGATGTGCACCCAGATCTTTCATGCTTAATCACCCATCTCAAATTTATGTGGACATTTCTTTCACCAAGTTCACATGGGGCAATAAACTCAAAGCAAATATTCATCTCACCTTCTCACCCCCTCTCCGAGACTGGTCCACTTGTTTAGAGGACAAACTTATTCAGGACCTAGTTTGACCCTGGCTTTGGATTCTATTTTGATAACTGGCCTTAAGTGTTTCCCTTACCAAAACTTGCTTAGAAGACTGTCTTGAATTTCTATTCTTCTAGCTACTATTGCTTCTCTCCCTTTTAACTCTCCACCTCACGAGGATTTTATCCATTCAACAAATTTTGAGTACTTGCTAAGCGCTAGGCAAAGTGCTAAGTAATAAACTGTGTAAACAGTACAGTGAACAACTGTGGACTATATAGACAGGGTCTCTGATCCAAAGGAGCTAACAGTGGGGAAGAACTTCATTAAATGAATAATCAAATACAGCTATAAATTGCAAACTGTGGGAAGTGCTGAGAAGGAAATCTCTAAAGAACTATGTGAGAATATAATGAGAATATGGGGGCCTTACTTAGCTTAGAGACTAGGGAAAGCATTTTTGAAGTAAATTTAAACTGTGAGCTGATAAAGATGTAGGAATTTGCCCAAAGGAGCAAGAGTGGGTAGGGGAGATTCAAGCAGAAGAGCTGCAAGTGATGGCTCTGAAGCGAAAACATAATTTGAAGGTATCCAAGTCTGAGGCCCTGGAAGTTGTCTGGGTGGCTACCAGGAATGCTTTATATTGTGTTATAGAGCTGTGGTTAGAGGTAATTGGAATTGAGACCAACTTAATATTTCTAAAATGGAATTCTCATTAAGACCAAGATTCCACAGTGTTTCTAGAATCACTTGCAGATTAAGAAAAAATTAAAAAGATCTTTCGATATTTTTAGATGTTCCCTATAACAAGAGTCCTAAATCAGACCACAGAGAAGAAAAAGACAGCTCTTCCAACTAGGATGTACATAAACACAAAGAGAATGTCACTTCAACTCTAAATACAAAAAAAAAAAAAAAAAAAGCCAATGTATACAATCTTATCTTTATTTGAGCCTCTCAGAGAGCCAAGGTTTCAAAACAACCAACTACAAAGATTTCCAAAGTGCGACAAGGTCTTCTAAGAATAATTGGGAACCACAAACAGTTTTGCTCTTGGAGGAGCATGGGAGGAAAGGTGGCAATCATAATAGCGAGTAGAAAGAATCAACTAAATGTTTACCAAATCTTAAAGGCTTACTATAGGCTAACATGACAATTTAGAATCTCTGCAGTCTATCTCTGTGTAGACTATTTCAAAGAGTATGTGATCACAAGTTGTCAATGCAGTAAAGGGCCAATAAGAATAAGGAAGAAAAATTTCTACTGAGTTTTTGCAACTGGTGCATGTACATCCTTCATGTGTGCAGCATTTCAGGAACAGTAGTTGGTAGCAGGAAAAAAAGAAAAACTAGTCAGTTGAGAAGTGACTAGGAATTAGAAAGAGAAGAGAAGGAATAGAAACCTTTTCTTGAGAATTTTAGATAAGAGATTAATTCTACGTATATCCACTTCAATTCTTCTTCATCTCCATGCCCCCAAATCCTAATCATCTTTAACTGTACTAATACAATAATACTGTCTCCTAGGAAGAAAAGAAATGAAGAAAGAAAAAAGAAATAATATCAATATTAATAATAACAATAACAACCATAACAATATTTAACATTTAATTCATACTGATATACCCAATTAGGCCTGTTTTTCTTTCTTTTTTGTAGATGAACAAGTTGAAACTAAGAGTAGTGAATTTATGGAATCAAAGTTATGCAGCTAGTAATGTAGAAATGATTGCAATGTACCTTGAGATCAAACCATCTGCATCTCAGCATCTATGTAAGGTTGAACTGAAGGCCCAGGGACTTTCCCAGAGCCACTTCTGGCTGTAATTTTCTTTTTTCTTTCTTTCTTTTTTTTTTTATATTTATTTAATTTAATTTAATTTTTATTTTTTAAATTTATTTATATTTTTTAAATTTTAATTCAATTTTATTTTTAAATTAAATTTATTGAGGTGACATAGGTTAATAAAATTATATAGGTTTCAAGTGTACAATTCAATAATATGTCATGTGTATATTGCATTGTGTAGTCACCCACAGTTAAATTTCCTTCTGTCATGCTATATTTGATACCCTTTACCCTGTCTACTGATTTTTTAAGTCATGGTTCTGTGTCATGAAGTTGTTCCTTTCTGTCCTCTCTGTACTAGCTAAGATAAAAAACTCAAACCATTTTCTTTAGCTTTCACAAAAAAGATCACATTTTATGTGATCTTAGCCATACTTTACAGAAAGTTTGGCTAAGTGAAGAGCAAGAAGAAATATCACAGCAAAGAGAATAATTCCACATTTAGTGTCTTTACTTTTTAAAAGTCCTGGACAATTCTGCCAGATCAGCTCTCTTTCCGTATTGCTTAATTCCACCTTTCTCTTTCTCCTTTCATTGCTACTCTTAAGACCCCAAATGTTGCCATACAATTCTTTTTATACAGAGATATTTTGCTCTAGCATTTAAAAAATAATCTCCTTCAGTCCCATTTCCCTAATGTCATCTTTCCTTCCAATCTCGTTATCAAAGCCACTTATCTTCATTTATTTTCCTAAGATAGTTCCTTTCCTAAAAGAAAGTTTATCTCCAGTGAATTAAAAATATACTTTTTCCCATTCAGTTATACATATCAAAGGTTTTGATTATGCACCATTTAATCTATAATCGTAATTGATTAAATCAATTGTTTTTGCTGACTGTAGCCATATTTAAAGCTTAGCATAATTATGAATGGGACCTTAAAGTAGCTAGAGCAAAACTGGAAACCTGACAAAACTCATGATTAACAATTTAATTATTTTTCTAATCAAATATATGTTTAATGTCATTTCCAATTTATGATTTAATACAAACATGAACTTTGTGAGAACCTATAGAATTGTAATTTGAATAAAAGTCTACTTAATGTAAACTGCACCATAGGAAAAAAAAAAATTAAAACAATACTAAAAGAGAAAGGTACTCCTTAAGCAAATAACAGCATTTTCTTCTGTTGATGATTGCTTATGTCATTATATCACATAAGAAATAAGATGAGTGGGAAAAGTGATAAGGCTGAGGCAGACATTGTACTGGCACAAAAAGTTGCAAAGAACTTAAACAACTTATCCCACTCACACAACTAAAGATGGCTGAATTTTCTGGAGAGCTATTTTTGTTCAAAATACCACACCTAACCTGGACATTAGCAGAAGTATGAGAGTGAGGATATTCTAGCAAAAAATCTCATTTACTTATGCATTCAGCAAACATTTCTAGTGCCCACTATGTGCCTGGACTTGCACTAGATGACAGGAAATCTTGCTTAGTAAGCATCTCTCTTGCCTAACTTTCTTCATAAATAATCCCTGATTAAGACTAATTTCTGTATAAAATAGATTTATTTTGATATTATTTTCTCCAATCCTAACTTTATATTCTGATATTTATGTAATGTTTCAGAAAAAAAAGTTATATTAAAAACCATATTTGGAAATTAGAAAGTGGGGAGACGAAAGATAAATAAGAAGTCCATTATTGGCTTCTAGAGTAGCCTCTTAAGGGCATGTATACTCACCTTTTCCAACCCATTTTTGTTTTAGTTTTGTTTCTCTAGGGAACAGGCTCAAAAACAGGAATTGATATGCAGATGCTTTCATGAAGAGTGCTGTTAAAAACAAGATTTGAAAGGAGCGAAGGAAGAATTGGGCAGAGAGGAAATCTGAACTATGTTATAGTGACAACAGGGGACTCAGGATATCACGCAGAAAATTCTAGATGACTTTTTATATATGCCCAGAATTGAGGTAAAAGGACTGAGTCCTTGAAACCCTATATTGACCAGACAATGAGTATATGCCCCAAAAGGGGCATGATCATGCAAGGTAAGTTCCTTTGGTCGAAGGCAACTGCTATAGATGGACTCAATTATGAGCCAAAAGCAGTCAATATACCTGACGGCTGGGGAAATGAGTGCCTACGTCACGAAGAAAAGTCTGAGTAGAGTGCCACAGTATTCTGTATGGTACATCCTTTGCAAAAGTTAAATCCAATTACTTTTTGTAATAAGTTTTCCAATATGAGAACCGCTCAAATTTTCTTTTTCTGGTAAAACTTGTAAGAGGAGAATTATTGGAGGAAAACTATAGCCCCACTACTGCTTCTAATCTTATAACCACCACCATCAATATTCACCTTTTCCCTCTTCCATAATCCACTCTAGACTTCCTTCACCCTCTGCTGAAAATTCTAAGACTCTGGCTGCCATGCCCTCTGCAGACCATAACTAATCCACTTGTACACTTACTATCAAAAGTAACCAGTGTATACAAAGAAATGTCCTCAAGGAACACTTGGAAGCCAAATGTATTCTTTTTGCCCCCACTATAAAACATCAGCCTTTTCTCCCCCATGGTTATCAGGATTAATTATCTTTGCTGGCAGAATAACTTCTTTCCTTGTTTGCTGTTCTTGAAGTGACCAGATACCACCCATAGCTTCAAATTTAATAGGATTCATGCTGTGTCTCCTAGAAGATGTATCTCTGCTCTGGGAAACAAGAACTCTAGTTCCTCATAAATTAAACGTGGGGTTGGGAAGCACAAATTCCCAAACTGGCTTACTGGGAATAGTAAATTGGACCACTCCCACTTTCACATCTTGGTTCCTGGACTTGTGAATTCTACATCCCTTTAATGATAGTTGCCTCTGAGTGCATAAGGTATCCTAGGGGAAAGCACCTCATTCTCACAGAATGTGATATCCAACCAGGTGCCTCACAATAGCTCTGAAATGTTATTACACTGCTGTATAAGGCCAACGGCTTCTTAGGTAGAGCAAATGTGCAGTACTGTTGCACTTTCTTTGTTGCAAAGTGAGTCATTTAGCTCCACGTGATGTTATGTGGAATACCATGTCGGTGGATCAACATTCTATCAGCCAATATATACTAATGTTGGTTGAGGCTCAGCAGCAGGATATGCAAACATACACTCAGAATATGTGTTATTTCATCCTGGACCTGCTCTGAGCCACAGTCATTGGGTCAGAGCAATAGGTCTTGTCAATGGTTCAGAGCACTACATCCAAGTTTTGAAAATTATGAGATGTAATAATATGTCCTATACTTTGGAGGGGATGCCCCAGCAGGCTCCAGGCCAGTCTCTAGATAAAAATTTCATTAACATATAGACCAACAAATTTTTTTAGGGTTTAAATCCTACATCTAGGGTGTCATGTTCTAGTTACCATTTCCATAGATCTCTGTGAGTCAGCTCTTATGAATCAAAGCACACACACACACACACACACACACACACACACACACACACCCCACTCTGATATTAGCATTCATTGCCTTGCTGCAGAAGGTTAAGGGCTATAACCTGGTCTCTATTATTTCAGAATTCTATCTTTTTCATTGAGATTAAGAAGCCTGGTTCTGTAAAATCATCTCTCATCATTAGCTGTGATCTACAATGACAGCCACCACTGAGCTTCTCAGTGATGCTGGTAACTTTAACTAGAACATTTCTAATTGCTTTGGAAAATAAAATAGCCTCTGTACTCATTAGATCTCTCCAGCATGCTCACTTCTCTGTGCCTTTTGATTTCTTCTTCTGTTGTCTGTCATGGCAACTCTGGCATTTCTGTATCATCTAGTGTGGTCCATTGCTTTCTCCAAGCTTCTAAGAGTCAACTTAGCTGCATTTTAGGAGCATTTTCTTTGATAGTGTTAAGGTGTCTTTGACAGTGTTAAATCTTATATCAAGAGACAGCATTTTCATATGAATAAACTACCTATCCAACTTGATTCAGTTATCCCCAGAATCCAGTTGCACACATTTTCTCCAGACTCTTGCTGGTACGTGTTGGATAGGTCTTTTCTCTTACACTGTAATCCCATTATTATCTTGGTTGAGTTATGTTGATGCTCACAAGAGGAGAGATGGAGGAGAATATTTATTGTTTATATCACCTTCAAGAAGAAGCGAAGGAGCCTTAGTCTTCAAAAAGGAAGAGTGAGCCACTTCTGTATATTAGGAAATGTAGAGATGCAAGATTTTCAAGTGTGTTGACCCAGATGTCCCAATCCCAAATCTCAGGATTCCATACCCATATAATAACAGCCTTGATCTTTATATGGCAGTCTTGCATGGTTGAGAAAAAAACATTTTCTGGACTTCTAGTTCCCTTACTATTAAGCCTTAGGTCTGATTTTCTGTGCCAGTCGCTAGGATAAACACTTTAAATTAATTGTAATACTTAATCTTCACCTTAATCCTAAATTACCCCATTTTAAAAAGTGACAAAACTGAGGCTTGCTCAGGTACACACAGCTGTTAAATCCAAGTTTCAAATCCTTCCAAGTGTTAAATCCAAGTGTCAAATCCTATTGGCCTGGTACAAGATCACATAAGATTAGCACTGACCAAAACTGCCTCCTCTCTTGTTTATTCTCAGTCTCTTACTATCCTCATATTCCTTTTGATCTCTAAACATGCTCAAGTACTTTTATCCCTAAAACTACCATTTTTCAGTCTTGATTTTCCTTCAAACCACCACTCTAGTTTCTTCCACTCCTTTATGATCAAGCTCCATAGAAAAACAAGATTGCATACCCTTTCTGCCTCCACTTTCTCAACCCCAATTAAATCATCAGTCCTCGACAGTCTGCCTTATTCTCTCATCACTCTAATAAAACCATCAACAATCACATCCTTGAAAACCAGTAGCTTTTTGTCAATCCCATCCTGTTCAACCACTCTGTGGTGTCTGATTCTTCTCTCATGGAATCTCTTTCTCTGATTCATGATAAACATACTTTTTGACTTTCTTCTTACTTCTTAAGTCCCCTACTTATTGGACTTATGTATTGCTTTATCTTTTTTGCTAAACCATTGTCCTTCTGGCACTTCTCTCCAATTGTCCCTCCCCTACATGCACCCCAATACAAATACTGTCCTGAAGAAGTTTATTAACCAGTTCACTGAGCAATACTATACATAATACTCCACATAGTGACCACATATAATTTACTATACAAAGTATTATGGTACATTAAGAGTTTGAGGAAGCACAGGATAGAAGATTCAATTTTTAAGGTAATTGGTTAAGGTAGAGTTCTCAAAGGAGTCATGTGTTGAAGAAGCTGAGGAAAATGAATTCTCTCTCTCATCTACTTAACCAGTAAAAGATGATCATTCATTTCCCCTCATTCTCAAAGCGTGCCAAAAAAAACAATTCAGCAAGCTGCTTTAGTAATCAATCCTGTGGGTTTAATAATCCTTCATCTATTTTAATTTAGTCATCCATAAAGTCATGAAAAATAGGTCTGGTTAAGTTCAAAGTCATAATCTTTACCATCACTTTGTACATGAGCCACATCATTACCAATTTAATTAAATAAAATTTGCTCAGATTTCATAAAATGCTGGAATGAATATATTTAAAGATGGTTAAATATTAATTTTATAAATGACTTCTTAATGTGCTCAAAACCATCCTATGGATTACTCATATATGTGGTAGAAACAATTATATACACATATAATTGTTAGAATATTGTCGTGAGAATCAATGAGATAATTTGTGCGAAAGAGCCTGGCCTAAAGTAGGTATTCACTAAATGTTATAATTCTCCCTTTCTTTTATTTCCATCATGAATTGGGACTATTTCCTTTTTGCCTATTTTACCCTTCATTTATATAGCAAATAAAGTATTAGTTTTGAAAAAGAATTTTAAAATCAGGTTGGCATTATGCGTGTGCACCCACATGCCTTGCACCTCTCTTTAGCATATAGTGTTTGACATTCTCGGAAAAACGTAAATACATATATCTTCTGTTGAAGACACTGTATACCATCACTGTAAGACTTATGATAGAAATAATTATAAAGATATTGCCAATCTATCACTATGATGGTTCTGCATACTTTCCTGCTGCTTATTCCTTTTTCTATTCTAATTTCAAAAATATTAAATTGTTCTTTTTACTATAGAGAAGGTAGTAAAAATTAGAAATTCAAGTAGGCAAATATGCAAGGAAAATTATGCATATAGGAATTAGGTGGACATTAAAATTTTAAAATAAAATGTGTTGTATGAGTCTATATATTTTATGGAAAAAAAAAAGTTTACAGATAAAATAGTTAAGTTACTGAGATATCTCTAAAACCCAGTAAGATAAAATGTTGTTCTAGAAAAGGCATAAAATCAGTAGCCACTGAGGAGCTTTAATGTAGGGTGAGGTTAATTTAATGATAAAATGTAGTGCTTCCTGGGGGGAAAAAAAAGTAATGTGCTTTTCTTTTGTCTACTAAAAATAGCTATATAGGACACACTATAGAAATGGAGATATCCATTTTTCTAAAAAAAAGAAGAAGTGGACATGAAGATCAATATTGCTTGAAGAGCATAAGAAACTGGTAACTTAGAAAGCCAAGTTCCCTTGAGATTTATTCCAAAATGAAGAAGGGGCAAATATTAAGAAAAATCTCTATTAGCTATATTTCACAGCTCCTTATATATTGGGACCTATAAGCTACAAAAAAAAAAAATAATGTAGTTCAATATAGAAAAGAACCTTTAAAAATTATAATGAAGATCTTGTTATTTTTATTTTCAGAAAGCAGCAGTTTTATAGAATGTGCTAGAATTTTTTTTTCTGTGACTCATTTTATCTCACAGCTTTCAGTTATTGGCTCTATGTATTATTTCTCCTTCAGCAAATTCTAAATTTTTAAAGTTAAGATTGTTTTGCATTTAAGATGCTTTGGCAAGGACTGTAATGAGAATTTTAAATTTGAGCAAAATCTCTTGAAGTTCTAAATAAGGCCATCAAAGAGAACATTCACCAGATGGAACCAGTGATTGATCTTAAGCCTAGAGTCATGCTTTTAATCTGTTTTTCAGCAAAAAAATAAAAATAAAAAAGCATAATTTTCTCTTTTCTTAAAGACTTAAACTAAAACACATAGTTAAAGCAGAAGCGCTATACTTTAGGTATATTTAAGAATGGAAAGTAGAAAATCTTGTGCCAAAGACAGTGCACTCTGAAAGAAAACGTGGATGCCTCCATTTGGGGTTCCTGTTGTTGCTAGTCCTAGGTTCATTTTTCACTGTTGGATGGAAGGTGGTCCTCAAAGTTTTCATGCTCCTAGATGTTGGCTTATGTCTGGGCCTAAGATTGCTCTATTGTTTCTTATGATTCCTAGTTAGCTCCCTTCTACCTAGGTAGGGCTATTCCTCACTCTCTTCTTTCCCCATATACAAGTAAAGAGGATACAAAGAATGTAGAGGAGGGCGGAGGTACAGCTAGAAAGAGTACCTGACTTTGCCTCATGGATGTTAGGCTGTTGTGTAAACAATAAATAAATTTGCATTGTGTTAAGCCTTCAAAATGTTGGATTTGTTTATAATTGCAGTTAGCCTAACCTTTTTACATCATTATCCTCTCGAGGATCTTGTACATAGAAGGAATTCAAAGAAGAGGAAATTATGGAATACGGATAGTAGTTGTGTTAGATAATTTCACAAGTAAAATCTCTGTTTAATGTGAGTTTAAAGGTTTTAATATTCCTAGTGAAAACACTGAGCAAGCTCATTATTAGTGTCTGTGATAGTCAATTTTGTGTCAACTTGGCTAAGCCACGGTGCCCAGATAGTTGGACAAACACATCTGGATGTCGCTGTGAAGATATTTTTAGATGAGATTAATACTAAAATCTTTGAATAAAGCAAATTACCCTCTATAATGTGTGTGGGCTCCATCCAATCAGTTAAAAGTTTTAAGAAAAAGAATAACCTACCCAGAAGCAAAGAAACTATGCCATCGGACTGCCTTTGGACTCAATTTGCTGTATCAACTCTTCCCTGGGTCTCTAGCCTGCTGACCATCCTTGAAAATTTTGGACTTTCTAGCCTCCACAATAACATTAATCAATTCTTTAAAAATGTTCTCTCTCTCCCTCCCTCATCACTCCTTTCTCTCCCTCTCCTTTGCTCTCTCCCTCCCCCATGTGTGTTTATGTTTATGCGGGTCTATTTGAAAATAAAAAGGCAGTACATAATAGAGATCTAATGTGAAAAACTGTTACCATTGCCAACTAGTCAAGTAAAATGGCATCCTAGGTTCATTTTGGAATTAATATTTGTCATAGATACATGGTTAGATAGTCATCACGAGTCCTGATATTGTTTTTTGTATTCTAAGTGTATCATTTTAAAATTATAATTATGAAAAATGAGGTAAAATTTTAAAAGGCTGCCTCCCAAAAGTCAGATGGAAAAACAAATGCACATGAACTGAGAGCAATAAGTCTATCTGAAAATTACTTACTGGACATCTGCTCATATTGGGCACTATGTTACTCGTGAGGAATGTAAAACTTTCTTTTTATTGTGTGACTGATATTCCTCCCATTGGGACGCCAAGTCTAAGTCTCCTCCCCTTGAACCTGAGCGAGCTTTTGCCTCAACAAATATAGTGTCAGAAGTGATGTAATGTGATTTTCAAGGCAATGCCATAAAAATGTCATGTTCCTCTGCCTTGTTCTCTTGAAACCCTTACTCTGGGCAAAGCAAGATGCCATGCAAGGTAATAAAATGATGATCCTCATTTTAAGTAATTAAATCTTGATATGACTTGTTACACAGCAATAGGTAATCGGGATGTTGCTCTTCAGGCACTCTATTGGTGTATATGTGTAAATAATTATACATCGAAGTGTTATATTAGTTATATATCAAACTCTATGAGCTAGGAAGTTAGCAAAAAGAGGGCCAAAGGGTTTTTTTGAACAGGAAATTTTAAAATATTAAGTAATTTACCAGTACCAATCCATGGCCTGTTAGAAACCAGGCCTTAGGATGATGAAAACTTAGATCGATTCAAACTGGAAGAAGGGAGATATCACTAAAGGAGATACCACTGAGGCACACTATGGACTGAATTGCGTCCTCCTAATTTCATATGTTGAAGCCCTAACCCACCATGTGACTGTGTGAGAGACAGGGCCATTAAAGATGATCCAAAAGAACTGATGCTATTATAAGATGAAGAGAAAGCAGAACACTCTCTCTGCCAAGTGAGGAGACAATGAGAACACACTTGTCTGCAAGCCAGGAAGAGGGTGCTTACTAGAATATGACCATGTTGGCACTCTGATCTCTTATGTTGAAGCCGCCCAGTCTATGGCATTTTGTTATGGCAATCGGAGCTTCACATTTTTTTCAGGACTTAATTAGATTGGGCATCAAACCCTTAGTAGATGTAGAAAAAATTAAAATATGTGTATCATTTGTCTGATTCACACGTTAGTGTATGAGCAAACTCAAGGCAGGAGTTATGGTCACTGAAGTGACCATCTCCAGTTTCTAGATCATAGCCTTTTTCTAAGCCACAATTACTGCAAAAGGAAGAGAGGAAAGAAAAAGGAGTTAAAAAATTGGACTATTTTAATAATATAAAAACTAATGCCATCTAGTAGAATCTCTGAGGCAATCCAGAGATAGAAACTTTCCAAAGAGAAAAAGTAGAACAGATCAAGTAATGAAATGAGATCTGCCAAAATGAAGAGAGCCTCTGAATCACTGAGTTAACCAGTATCGCCAGTATGCAAAAGGCTTTTTTGATTGTTTACCTGTGCTTTAGACCACTCATTCTCAAAATTTTGTTCTTACTCTTTATTCCCTAATAATTATTCAGTGCTGCTATTGCTTTCCAGTCTCCAACAGCTCTTTCTCTGCTGACTTCAGTGTTACTCCATAGGTTTCCCTGCAGTCACTGTTCAATTCTTAAATGTTAATTCGCATCTAGTTTTGGACATTTTTAAATACAAAATATAAATAAATGCACCTCACATGTCATTTTAAAAGAGTTTAAGACATTTTAAAGGCCAACCACATGCAAAATAATCGTTAAGGAGAAAAAGGCCATTAATTGTGTACCAAAGAATTCAAAAGAGAGTGCAAAAGGGAAGTGAAAGTAGAAAAAGAAGTCCAAAGTCAAGATTTTTTTGTCCTTAGAACTGTAAGCACTCATTTATAATAAATGAATTCTTTAGTGAATGTACTCAAAACCTAATTTTCACCTGGCCTTTTTACTGTAATCAAATACCAAGATGGGAAGATAGACCAGGCCAACACTTAATGCCCGTATCTTCTCCTCCTCTGATTCCATAATTTTAGGGCAGATTTGAACTTGCCAGTTTGACAGACGATAGCAGGGGTCCTCAACACACCGGTCCAAAGACCAGTACCAGTCCATGGCCTGTTAGAAACCAGGCCGCACAGCATGAGGTGAATGGCAGGTTAGCGAGCTAAGCTTCATCTCTATTTGCAGCAGCTTCTCAGCACTAGCATCACCGCCTCATAGGAGCACTAACATCTAGTGCAAAAATTGTTGGGAACCCCTGGTCTATAGGGTTTTATGGGGGGAGGGGGGTCAAACTGAAATTTAATTTCCTTTAGACCGAATATTACTTTGTAGTGGTTGCATTAAATCTTATGTGTAACTTGAGCAGTTATATTCCATAGTTTCCCCCAAAGTTATTTTTATTGAGATGGGACTATATTTCCAAATTTACTTTTTATAAAGACTTCCTACTGGATCTCTTATTAGACCTCTGCAGCAGTGGAACCTATTGGAGTGTGGATTATGTGTGAGGAATGAATACTCATTTCTGAATATGACCTGATTCCAAATGTGAGCTAAGAGCTGAGTGCTGCATTGCAGAACAAACTAACATACTACTGTGTCCTACCTACCAGACACATAACAATTCTGTGGTAGAGACAAACCCTAAGAGAAAATAGAATTGCCTCATGGATGATGAACTGTGAAGACATGATTTTCTTGGCCAGAAAGCAAAATCCCTGTGATAAGGTAAGTTACAACTATTTTATTATACCCTTCATGACTATTTGCAGGCTTGGGAGGGGAGAACTGACTACAACTAGTGCTCAAAACCAACTTCAACTGGACAACACAGGCCATAAATATTGACTGATTGGTCTGAACAAAAAAGATGTGCAATTGGATCAAAAATAAAATAATTTTTCTTAAACAATCATACATGACAGAATTATAATTTTTAAATTTCCACAAAGCATGCACTGAAATCAATATATTGCTTAGTAAGTTCTATGCTGCATCATCTGTTCATATGTAGCATTTAGGGTTTTCTAATATTTACAGAGTTCAAAATATAGTACAATCTGATAGATGGAATAATGATCATTTCAACTTTTAGTCTCTGACATATTTTAACATGCAACCTACTCAGCGCTGCTTCAGGCTTATCATTATTTTTGTTCTTGAGAATTTTGAAAATAGAATCATCTTGATTTTTTTTTTTCTTTTATATTTCTAATGCAGCTAGATTTTAGCTTCTGGAAGGAAATATTTTCTGGGCTCTGAAGACTCCACATGGGTTCGGTCCATCTTTACAGCATTGACACGCTAATTTGATAGTGGTTCCTTTGCGAGTTTGTGGCCCCAGGTTTATGCTGGCTTCAACTGGATTTCTTACAGCATTCAGCGTTGGGGCACCCTAGCTTTTCCTTGCAACTTACATGGCAATGCTGTTCATACCATATCCTCACTCCTCACCCCCTATTCCCTGGCAACCAGTGAATAACGAGTGAGTCTTCACTGGGTGATTGCTTTGTGAAGAGAAATGAATAATTTATCTGATAATCATGGTCATTTATCAGACTATGCATTTTTTCCTAATAAATGATTTTTCTATGTTTGCTTAAAACTTATGCTGAATTTTTCATGAGTTGAATGAGTGCTTTCTGGCATGTTTTTAATGTCAACTACCATTTTTTTTATGGAATGAAACCTTGAGAGATAAGAACAGAAAAACGGGGTGCTTAAAAAAATTACCTTTCAGAATGAGAGTTCTCTGTGCCTAAATTATAAGAAGGTTTCTAGAGGTTTCAGAGTAATTTCACTGTTTTCAAATGTTTCGTTCAAATGATCACATGCTGCTCAGCATATTGTGCATCATTTGCACACTTCTTGAAAAACCAATTTGTACTTAGTGCTTTGAAAGGTGGGAATCATGGGAGCTGAGTACTTATATTCAAGTATTTTCAATGAGTAACAGCTGAAAGTCTGAGCACTAAAGTTTCCTATTTAAATGTCAAGCTTCAAACCTTAGGAAGCAAGCTAATATGTCTGAGAATATTAAAGGCATAAAAAAATATTTATTCACTGGGTGGTTACTACTGAGTAAATGGAAGATTAAATAAAATACACAGTATAGAGCAAGACATTTTAAATAATTATCTTATAAAATCAGATACAACTTATACATTTCTAAGGAAGTTTTTAATATTGTAAAAACATCACCAGTTTCAAAAGTACTTTAATATAATTATCAGGTTTAATATATTTTTAAATAATTGAAAATTCAGAATTTTAACCTATTTAAAAAACATATTCAACCTAAAGTATTTCTACTTTCTAGAGGATTAGTAGGAACAAAATGAAAGTAAATGTATTTAGTTCTTTAGTTTATATGTAAATGAGAATTATATTTGGTAAATGTGTTTTGCAATTAATGTTTAATAATCATTTTGTCTTCTTTCATTTAAAAAATATAGTGGTACTCAAGTAATTGTATTACAACTGAGTTATTGACTAACATGCAAAGACATAAAGAGAAATATAATGTCTTATTTAAATTTGTATCACTAGTGCCTAACAAAGTATTTGGAATATATTAGATATGTAACTAACTGTTGCATGCATTTTTGACAATGGCAAATAAATAGAAATATACAATTTTCCCACTATCAATGGAACAGTGAAAATGATAACTTAAGGATAAGGATTGGCAAGGCTTTGTCCAAAATGGATTGGATTCAGTAAAAATGTGTGTCAAACTTAGTACAGATAATGATCCAAACTTTAAAAATTAGACTCTTGCTTTTAGCAAAAATGTTAGTGTTTAGCTTAGAAAATGATAATACATGAAATTTGTATAGTGTTTTATAAATTATAAAGCAACTTCACATTATCTTATTTGCTCCTTCCTCCTGGAATTTGGATATTCCTATTTTATTTAGTTATTCTATTAATTGAAGGATAGCAGAGATTCAGGAAAAGGGCATAAGAACTTTTAAGTGAACAGCATTTTTTTTTTTTACATATAGATAGGCCTAAGTAAACCACACCAATATCAAGATATAAAACATTTCTAGAATGTCATAGCTTTCCACTACTCTTTATCTATTATCATTGATTATATATCATTGAACAGTTTTGCCTGTTCTTATATTTTGTACAAACAGAATCATAGAATAAATATATCTTTGTGTATGACTACTATCTGTTGATATAACATCAATAAGTTTCATCCATGTTGTAGCATGTACCAGAGTTGGCTATTTTTTATTGCTGCATAGATTCTATTGTATGAATATACCAATATTTATCTATTCTCCTGTTGACATTGTTGTTTGTTTTGTGTTATTAAAAAACTGCAAACATTGTGTGTGTATGTGTGCGTGTGCGTGTGCGTGTGCGTGTGTGTGTGTGTGTGTTTTATTGTAACTGGTAGCAGAATTACTTAGCCATAGGTTGCACATATGCATAGAAGATGCTGAACAGTTTTTCAAGGTGGTTGTATAATTTTATATTTCACCAGAGCAACATATGTTTCACTTCCTCCAGATGCTTGCCAATGCTTCATACTGTCAGTCTTTTTAAATTTTAACCATCAAGTGAATATGTAGTAATATTTCATTAAAGATTATCTCTGTTTTAAAAATGAGAAAACTAAATTTAGAGCAATTACACGGCTTACCCATAACTGCATTTATAGGAGAAGCTATGACACCTATATTGGTTTCTTTGCTTTGCTTTTTCTATTACACAATGCTCATGTTTTCCCTTTCTTCTTCCCTTTCCTTCTGTCTTTTCTTGTCTTTGTAATTTTCATTGAAAAAATTTCAAACATGCAGAGAAGTAGACAGGAATATAAGAAAGAGCCATATAGCCATAACTTAGATTTAATAATTATTAACACTTTGCCATATTTAATTCATGTATTCTTTACTAAAGTAAATTATATACATCATGACATTTCACCCCTAAATATTTCATCATGAGCTTCTAAAATGTAAGGATATTTTCTTACATAAAATGAAAACGTTTATAACAATTAAAACAATTATCAGTAAGCTCCTAATATTATCTAGTACCTAGTCCTTAATCAAATCTATCAAATTATTATAATAATGCCTTTCACAACTGTTTTGTTCAAAATAAGATTCAATCAAGACCACACATTCACTTGCTACTTCTCTGTGATACTTTTAAGAATTCAAATGAAAGTTTCATTATTTTATTATTATTATTAGGCAAACTATTATATGAAGTATATATAAAAGTTTTTCTCTTTATAAACCCTTTTTAAAGTCTAAGTATTATAGGCATGGCATAGCTAAACATTCTCTTAAGTATTTATTTAACATGTATTTAAACTCAACAATATGTTTAGACACTGGGTACAGTGCAAGACGGTGGATACTACAATGAGATACCAAGACTTAACCTTAAAAAAATAAAAAATACCCCAGAGGTGCTCAACTAAAACAATATAAAAAAATGCAAGTGATATTAAGTAAAAAAAATAATAATAAAGAACTGATCTTGGCCTTTGTTCTTTAAAAGGATTACTATTAACTATACAGTCTTTTTCTCACATATAATTTCCATTCTCAGGAGGAATTAACCTTTTATTGCTACTATTATTACTAATGGGTAGAATACCAGATGAAAGGAGTCTGAATGCATTCTGAATAGAAAAGCGAATGAAGCATATATAACATTCTCAGTGCAAAACTGCATTAGAATTTTCTTGTTGTTCCAATCAAAACTTAAGTTTGTTTAAATATTCATAGCATATCTAGAGCAAATAAGTGCAATAAAAGTTTACAGTATTTTGGGGTATCTTTTTCCTATAAAAGCTTGGGTCACTGAGTGTGCTGGAAAGAACAGCCCAGATGCTCATAAAATAGCACAGAGCTAATGATCTGGTTTGAGAATGCTGCCATTTTTTACCTTCACAAGTCTGTACCAGGAGCAGAACAGTGGCCACTTTGCCAAACAGAAGAAGTGAGTGCTCAGTGGAAGATCATGAGAGTGGGCCTTGAATCCCAGAAATTGAATTGTCAGTGGGTATTCATCTCTAAGGCAGAGTCCCTACTTAACATAGAAAGTTCAGCAGGCCAGTCTGGGAAGAGCAGAGAAATCTACAACAGAGTTGGTGTGCAAGAGCACGGGGGACACAAAATTCAAGTGGTGCCTGGGGTGATACGGGTTGTAGGAACTTTTGAAACTGGCCAACCAAAACTCTATTCCAGGACAAAGCTCTACAAAGACAGGGACAAAGTAGCTAAGAAAAGGGACAGCACAGATAAAAATGGAGAAGGAGAGTTACAGGAGACACACCTCCTGTCGTATTTTTGAACACTTCAGAATAACCCCAGAAGAGGGAGCCCTAGAGCCATGAAGCTAGGAGCTTCTCCTGACCCACACATCCCTGAGCTCAGGAAAACCCACCTTACTTACATTTAAGCAATAGAAAAGGATGGCAGTCAAATCTTGAACAAAGTTATATAACAAACTTACGTAAAGGTCTCCCTTTCAAGCAGACTAAAAAAATCTTTATGCAAAAAAAGACCTGTATTAAGTAGTAAAACTTTATTGTGTTAAAAGATCATATGACACATGACAAAGATGATGTGGTTGTGTGAAGTTTATTAGTATCCACTGTTTTCAAGTATCTTCCCCTTCAAACTAAGAAATCAGACTAATATAATTACCATAAAATACATAAAACTCAGAGAGGTGGAATTTTTGCTTCATGGTTTCTCATAGTTAAAATGAATTGCTGGGTCAGTAAAATAACTTAAAACATTTAAGGAAACTTTTAGTAATAGAGAAGATAGAAGATGTTTGCATGGTGATGGATGACAACATAAACCTAGTTCTATTAAATTCAGGAGTCTGCATCATTAATGTAATTATTTCAAGCAGTGACTGCCCAGAGGAAACGTGGTCTGTGTCACTACAGAAAACAACATAGCAATAGCTTGTGGCCATTGTTCAGATTAACAACTCTACAAAAACTCATTAGTTTGGGCTTTCATGTTCTTTCTTCAAACACCTATGGTGAGTATAATGAAACCGAACTAAATAGCCAAAAGAAATAGACATGCGCTTTTACAAGTGCAGTTATAGATAGGGTTCAGTTTGTGACTGACTACGTACGAAGCTTTTGACTATGTTCCCCGCTGGGCCCTAACAGAGTTTCCATTTTTTTTTCAGGCTCAAGTTCTAAAATTTTCACCTTATTTTTTTGCTTTCCTTTTAAATTCTGTTTGTTGATGAATCTTTATTGAAAAAAAATGTATTTCTTTCAGTTAATTGTACAAATATGAATCTGTCTGGTATGACTGCAGGTATTTATATAACTGTCAAAGACAATCCTGTCAAAATAGATGTTCAAGATAACTACATAAATTTAGATATTAAAATATATTTAAAATATTTCATATGCTATTAAAAGTATAGCATTAGCAGTAACATTTTCACTTGTGGACAGATAATTCGATTAAAAAACAAATTCAGTGATAAAAGTTCTGAAATAAAGACTCACTATTAAGGTTTGAGTAAATTATTAAAGTACTCTTTGTAACTGTTTTTACTGTTTTGGTACTACTGTATCTTCCTTTCACATTTATCATACCTTCTTCCAAAATCTCATCAAAATAATAGCACATGGGTAAAAAAAAAAAATAATAATAATAATCCATAACAGCTTTGTGGATTGGAGTTGAGGATATCAAAAAATCAAAGACTGTGATGATTTCTGCAGGATGGAAAGAAAGGACTAAGACAATCCATGTTTATGTAAATCTTGAATAGACACAGAGAAAGATGTATCCAATGCAAAAGCTATTCCTGGCATAGTCATCAGGTATGGAGAGCAGGTTAGGGAACTGGGGTAGAAATAAAAGTCAAGTACTTTTTAAATACATGGAACATTATACTTAGGAAGAGCTAGGGCTCCTGGTTTGGGGACCAGAAGGCAAATGCATAGTCATTCTACATGCTTGGTTCACAACATGAGCAAAGAAAAATCTGCCAGTAGATGAGCTTAATACATATTTGTTGAAAAATTAATAAATAAATGCAGAAAGATTACTTCTCTTATACAACAGCCATGAGGAAAATCAGTGGCCTAAACTGCAATCCTGGAAGCACTCAGCTCCAGATCCACAGTTAGAGAAATTTCAACTTCATCCACTCCTCAAACAAAACTGGAAAAATCAGGAGAAAATCAACAACTTTTCCAAGGGTTCACATAATCTCAACTCTCAACATCAACTCACTATTGTTCCTAACTTTGTACTCCCTTCCCAGCCTCAGGCATTAGTGACTCCTCTCCAGGTTCTCCTAATTATTCAGTTGTAGACGCTCCCATCCCTCTCTACCTTACTCGCTGGGAGCTATATAGGTCCTTCTGCCCCAACAAGAAATTTCTGTGTGACACTGATTTCAGTTACCTTAGATAATTGGATTTCTAAGAGTTGAATCTTAGGTACACTCAAAATAGCTATATCCTTTTAGGAAGTCATGTCACATTCCTCAAGGAGCAGACTGAGTTATTTGTATGACACACTCCTTCCTCCCATGTTTAGACTTAGTAACAATTACTCTGTGGCCTGAGAAGACACAGATCTTTGAGAGTCTCCTGAGACTGGAGTTTTGTAGAGTACTCTGCCCTAGCCTTGGCTAATTTTTATTACTCAAGACCCTTAACCCTGATATTTGCACACATGATCATCAATTTTAACTTTTCCTCATTGTCTCCTCAAACTGTCTAGAGAATCTTTATGGACAAATAATTCCACTGGACTGCTAAATGACCCAGATTTCCTAAAATGAATGATCCTCGAAAGTAAACTCATCATTATTACCATTATCTACTCAAGGTGTTCAGAAATTTTCCATTTGAGTAGCATGCTAACTTTACCATTTTGTTAAACACTACAACTATTTTACTTTTCCAATTATTTTATTTTACTCTTGGAAAGTAATTATTAATATTATGACTATGAAGCATTATGAATGTGAAGTTATTAGACTGGTTTATTCACACGATATCAGTCCCCTTTCTTTTTAGTCGTACCATGTTATTTGGACATCCAATCCCTCATGGCCTTTGCCTCACTTATCTAATTTTTTCATCATGTTCCAGAGGTTTAGGTTTTTCAAGCTAAGATGATCTTATGATAATTCTGGGTGGTTTAACATTGGTCAGTCAAAACAGGAACTTTCACAGCTTAAAATTGTTGCAAGGATTTCTGTGATAGAGAAAATTGAGCCACAAAATAAGAGTTGGTGCTGTGAGTTTTGTGCTGCTTGATTATTTTTTTCAACTGCACTGCTAGAGGCGTTTTTTCTTTTTTCTTTTTTCTTTTTTTTTTTAATTTTCCCTTTACTACATTCATCGTAACAATCTGTGATTTTCCCTATTTCTTTTTGTGCTCATATAACAATTTACTCATACACGTTTCCACATATAGGTTTTAACAAAAAATAGGTTCATGCACACATTTTTGTGCAGTGGTTTTTGCATTCACAAATACTTCATGAAAATCCTTCAGGTTAGCTCATAGAGCTCTGGACATATTGTGATTAGTTAGTCCTCCGTTAACGGGCATCCGCTTAGTTTACAGTTTCTCATTAGGAAAGATGCCGTCATAAATATCCTTGTACCAATGTCTTTCATATGGGTGCTTTTATTTCTGTAGGAATCAACTCCTAGGAGAGGGATTGCTGGGGCTAAAGGTGTAAGTATTTTTAATTTAATAAATGTTGCTAGATTATTTTCTGACACTTTGCTTCTCTGCCAACTATACATAAAATTATCATTCTAGAGGTTTCCCTTCTTTTAAAGCACAAAATTTCAAGTTGCTATCTTTATAATTTTCCAATGTTCAATATTTTGAAAGGATGGATTATCACTGATAATTAATATCGCTTTCCATTAAACACTGTTCAATATAAGTTTTATGTATCCAAGCACTATATTTACTTTTAATTTGCCAACCTTATGTGCATTAACAATTTTGCCATCAAATTAAAAAAAAAAAAAAAAAGGGGGGCGAAGAGATACCCAAACAGATGGCCTTTCCTACTATCTTCTTACTTAATATCTTTAAAACTAAATTTACTACCAAAGTTACTATGTTTTCAGATCTTGCCTTGTAGCATTCAAGAATTAGCTCCCCTCTCTATCTCTATTCTAGGAAAAAAAAATAGTTTAACTGTTAATTAGGGATTTTGTTTAAATTGAAATTAAA
Source organism: Pteropus medius (assembly GCF_902729225.1). Lineage (NCBI taxonomy): Eukaryota > Metazoa > Chordata > Mammalia > Chiroptera > Pteropodidae > Pteropus > Pteropus medius. The sequence goes on from NW_024340696.1 coordinate 35,705,699, forward strand.
GAGAATGAGAATAAGATGAAGCTACATAGTAATATCGTAGTCATAGTGGATTCTCAATATAAGGGATTCCAACAGGCAGCAGATTTTCAGTATTTTCTATACATATTACATGCAAAGCCAAACTGTTTTAAGACAGTCTTTCTTGAAGAATACTTCAAAGATGGGTATCATCTTTGAAGTGTCCAATACCCATTAAGTACTGGTTAATTATGATTATAAATCAAATTCAAAAGGAGTTCAGACTTGTTTCACTGATATATCTATAGAAAAAGAGTAGCTCAGGACTAGCACATTCTCTTAAATTCTTAAAATAATGTTTTAAAGTGCATATGTGTGTTAAGTTTCCACTGACTGCATAATAAATACATCATCTCCGTCAGTATTCCACATTACTTAAAACTCTCACCAAGAGTTCTTTTAACAGGAAACACATATTTAGTACCTAGTATGCCCACAGCCCTTGCTCTTCATCTCATTTAATAAGTTTGTTTTGAAAATGCCAGTGGAAATCTAGAAAGGGGATCAACTGAAACTTTGATCAGCCTTTTGTGCCTAAAAGTAAATTAAGCTTCAGTAACTTGACACAGAATATTAGAAGCGTAATTTAGACTAGCATGATCCCAAGAAGTCATGTTGGTCAGTACCCTTGTTTTACATTGGAAAAAATGAGGCCCACAAACATTCAGGTACTGATATGACAATGTTAGTTGCTCATGGTACCATGCTAATCAACATTCTGTCCTAATGTTCTTCACTGCACTATGTAATATGATTAAATGTGAAGAGAATTGTTTTAGGTAAAGCTCTAGACGGTGAAATATAGAACAGGGGTTTCTTGGAAGGAGAACAGAAAAAGTCAAAGCAGTTGGTTCCCTAAGGAAAATTAATAGCAAATAAATAGGTAGGCAGGGGATGGAGAAGAGGTACTGATAACAAATTTCCTAAGCAACGGCTTTATCCAGGACCAATGCTATAGGCATAAGCATTTTAACACAGCATTAACCCTATTGTCAAGACCCTCTCACAAAGTAAAAATAGTGTGGATGGCAGCCTTTCAAGGTTATATCTTTTCATCTACTCTCTATGGTTGTTTTATACAGTCAAGATGATTCTGTACAGTGTTTTATTTTAGCTTTGCTCTCATTAAAGTCTCATAAACTTAATTTTTTAATATTCCTTAAGCAACACAGCTTGAAATAATTATTTCATTAGAAAAATTTAGCAATGTTCATTCTAACTATCTTGAATAGATTCTTGTCTAAAAGTCGCTGAATGTTTTAGGTGTCCTTTTATTCTGGATATAAACCTCTTCATCTTCACATCTCTTATAGAACTGCATTTCAAATACCATTTAAGGAGACATAAAAAATATCCTGCATGAAGTAATTTTGATGAATGTTCTTTATTAGCATAAATCACAGATCTAGAGATGCATACTATTGATAAATACTCTAAGGTATATGATATATGGTCTTAAATTGTTCTGAGCATAGCATTTCATTCATAATAGATCAATGTATATTTAATAAAATTATTTGAATTAAGTGACTGCAAATCTAGTAATTTAAAGAGAAGCCTTTAAAGAGAATTTTAAATAAAATTAGACTCTAAAATTTGTTACTAAGATATTTAAGTTTCAAGATTGCTACATTGTTACTTTTCTGCTGAAAAATCTTTAATATTACAACCCACAGGAGAAAGTCTGAATTATTTGGCCAGTCAAGCTCATCTTCCAGGTTTTCCCGAAAACAAAACCTCCGCTCTAGCCAGAGGGCTTCCTTAAACTCTTTCATTGCTCCTTGTCTTCTCACTCTGCTGTTTTCAGTATGCGTTCTGTTGCTCCATCCTGGGTGCTTCCAGCTGCTTTGCTCAATTCCTATCCCTTTGGGATACAAATCCTGTTCCTCTCTTGATCACTAAGCTCAAGATATTTTCTCCTTCCTCTGAATCTTCCTATCACCAAAGGCTCTTGATATTTCCCAGGATTTACAAAATATAAACTTGTACTTTTCTCTTTTCTATTGTGCAGGTTTAATAACTTGAGTCATATTGTAATTTCCTTGAAGGTAGAGAATAATTCTTATACTTGATGTCTTAGCAGAGTGGACTCTCATATACTTGTTATCAGTTTGAAATTTATTTCATTGTCAAGTGATCCTATAATATGGAAGATAGACAAGTATAATTTTCATGTACAGCATGTTTATGAGTTTAGATCTCAATCACTGCTAATATTGTGCTAATAATAAACATAAATAAGGGATTTAAAGTGATCTATATAATATAATCACAATTTTTGTCTAACTATAAAGCTATTTTAGTGGATGAGAAATATTGGCAATATATATACATGTGAGTATTAAAATAGATTATACTTAAGTGATAGAGTTGTTGTAAAGATGAAATGTGCATACAGGTACTTTGAAAATGATAAATCATTATACAAAAGCTCAGAGTATTTTTTGATAATTTTCCTTGGAGTTATTCTCTCTTCTCAGTAATGACATTAGGCATATTCTCTGTACTCAGCTAAACTTGTCACTTCCTGTTTTTTGTTTTCATTTGTTTGCATTTAACTCTTTAGGTAGAGGACTGGGCTTTTTTACATCCTGGTGAGGCCAGGGCTAAGACACTACTCAAAGTATGCTTGAGCCCTGATTCAGCTTACTTTCCCAGAATGCAGATATAGCTTCAATGTGAAGTTTGGGTCAAGGACCAGCAGGACTAAAGTTTGTAAACAGTTCTTTAACCAGAGGGACATGAATAGTTTGAGCAAGCTCTTTCAGAATGTTATAAGCTCCAAACATTAAAAAAAAAAAAAAAGTTAAAGGAGCTTTTTTGAAACTTAGACACTTTGCAGATTCACCAGCAGATAAGTGTCCCTTATTTACTGACTGAGGGGTCCAGAGAACCAAGTGTGCTAAATATACTGCATCTGCTCCTGTTCAGTATGGCCTTCTTGCTCCTATGAATTTTTACATCCTTGGTTATATAAATCAGGAACTTAATCTAATCTCATCTTACCTGTGTGTGTGTGTATGTTGGTGTTGTCTTCCTGCCATCCTTAGCCCAACTGAAATACCCTTCCATTTACACACTCAAGTGGCTTTTCTGATTCCTGTTAATTTTCCAGTCAGTAGTTTTATATTCATTGTATACAATAATTTGGGAATATTTTTCAGTGTACATATGACTCTAAATGTCAAAATGAAGAAAGTAGAATTATGTTATATGTGCTAAAAATCATATAGAATAATATTCAAAATACATAACTGTGATCAAATTTGAGTTCACTGATGAGTTCGCTAATAGCTCTTTTTAGATACACAGCCTTCATCTACAGAAACAAAGCTTCCTTGATAATTCACATATCTACTTGTCAAATGGTATTTATTATGTCCAAAAAAACTGTTCACCAATTGGTAAAAACAATGAAGGATACAACAAAATTTAATTGTATTTGTTAGACAATGCACTTAGATTCTCAATATGAAATCTAATAAAACACTATGAACTCAAGAACATGCCCATCTAGGCACATTAAAAATTATTCAGAAAAGGGTGCAGGAATGGGGAAATTCAAAGCTGACAGACTAATGCCAGATACAACAATAAACAACCATATGATTTCAGTTATAGTAACACAAGATTGATTTCTTCCTCAGGTCAACATGGGTTGGTAGGAAGTAGATTTTGCTCTTCACAAATTCAAGCATTCAGGCTCCAGGGGCACCAGAAAAAAGAAAAGAAAGCTCGTAGAAAAGCACACCTGCTATTTATGCTTTGGCCTGCTCACTTAACATTGGTTAAGTTGATTAAATGCCCTAAAATATACTTAGTCCAGGAAAAGGAAACTGACTGATGAACGTCGCCAGTCTCTGCTGTACCCATCATCCATTCCAATGAATACTTTTTTTAAGTCAAAATAATTTTATGATAGTAGCTAAATATTAATTTGAAAGTTTTGCTATGAGGAACATTAAAAGAAAAATGTAGGTAGTTATGGAGACAACATGGAGATCATTTGACCAAAAAAACTCATTTTGGTATCTATCTGATGATTTCTGAAAAAACTAGTGAATTATATTTGATGTTGTAAAAGAAGTATTATATTTTAGAGACACTCTATAAGAGATGAACTTTAGAATCTTAGCAAAAGGCTAAATATAAATGTTCTATTCAATAAAGAATAGCAGACACATATTCTGATAATAGCAATTCAATGCTTAAATCCTGGATTAGTAAACTTTGAACAGCCAACATTTTAATAACTGTCTCCCCCAATGTATCTCAAATGCACTCTATTAGCAAACACGACAGTCCAATTATTTCCATGGCACTTAGCATTTCATGGTGGCCTACTGCCAATAGAAGAATATTGAGTGGGAAACGTGCCAAAGAAATTAACTGATTTTAAAAGTTAAAATATTGCTAGTGCTGAAAATTTAGGGTTTATATGAGGCTAACTGCCTCAACCCTGTTTAAACTCATCAGAAAACTAAATACATTGGCACCGACTTAAGTAATAACTCTCTCTTAATATTCTGCTGAAAAAAAGTAGATATCAATTTTGCTACAAAGAACATGTTAGCAAAACTTTATGTCACATAAAAGGAAATACTGTCTTATTTACCACTGGAAAATATAAAACAATTAAAAAATACACTGGTAATCCATTATACATTGATCTGGTCTACATCACTAAATCTAGAGTATAAAAAAATAAGCCTTTTAAAAAAGGAGGAAAATGTGGGAAAATTGGATGAACTATAAAAATATGTCTAATGTTGGACTGAAAAGGACTTTTATTTCTTTTCTGCCATTTTATAACTAGTAATGAAAACATAAGTAAAAAAATATAATCTGTTTCTCCTGGAAAAGTCTGAATGAGGGAAAAGGTTAGAACCAGAGGTAACACAGTGACTGATCCATGGTAGGAATTTAATAAAGGTATATTGAGTGACCAAATGAATAAATAATACAGCTGAAAGAGGACTGAACTTAAAGTCTAAAGAGTTAGGATCCAGGTCATTCTACCACCGACTAGCTACACAAAAGCAAATAGTAATAGCTATAATTTATCGAATACTTACTATAGAGTTGTTATAAACACATGTATTACATAATAATCCTGTGAGGTAGATATCATTGTTATGCCCATTTTACCCACAAGTAAACTGAAGCACAAAGGAGTTAAAGTACTTGATGATAGAGTGGGCTCTAAATTCAAGCAGTCTACCTCCTGAGTTCTCGATTTATGTACTGCATTTTATCTTCCCTCCATATAATCTTGGGACCCCCTCTTTACTTTCCGAGTCATAGCTTCATCGTTGGTGAAATAAAGGTTTTGGATTAGATGTCCTCTAATGTTCTATGTATCTAAAAAGTTTATCCTATCTAAAAGGAATTTGGATTTATATGTGTAATTAGTACTCTAAACTAGAGTTAGCAAACATTTCCTCTAAAGGGCTAAATAATAAATATTTTAGGTTTAGGTTTCACACAATACATAGACCAATGAGCACTGTGTTCCAATAAAACTTTATTTACAAAAACAGGCTGAAGTTTGTCAGCCCACATCTAAACAGTCATATATAATAAAGGAATAGTAAGGCTGGCTTTAGCAAGAGCAAATTTGGAAATATTCAGCATTATTGTGCTAGGAGATATCTTAAACCATCAGATGTTCAAGTCTTTTGCCTTCAGATCTACATCATCTAGGACATATGACTGTCTCAGTGATGGTTTTCAGGAAGAGAGACTATACATATTCAAGCATGAAATTAATCTATCAGGTTTTCTAAATATGAGCGCACATTTGCACATGTGATGTATTTCAAAAAGGTGTATTCTAGTTTCCAAATCATGGTTAAATTCCCAGGCCTGGTCACATAAGCCTACCGAATATATGTTTTAGCCAAAATAATATCCATATGCAATAAAACAATCACACACATACATAAGCACACACGCGCACTCAAACACACAGAAGGAAAACCTTTATACATACAGATTTTTGTTACCACCTTTGCTAAATAGAATTTAGTGAACTATTATTTCTATTAAAAATACATTCCATAGTAAATAGAAAACATATTTGTACCAAAAATATAAGTTATTTCCTTCTATTGTACCTAATAAAGGAACTGAAGGGAAAATGTGGTCTAATGTTTCACACTCTGTTCCTTCTGTATAAACATGATAATTTAAAATAACTTTGATATTTATTCAGCAAACTGCTCTGTGCCTAGCACCAGGTTAGAATTTATGGGAGACAGGAATTAGTCAACTTGGCCTCTGTCTTTAAGAAGCTTCTACTTAATTTTGGGGAGATGACATTCCCAAAGAAAAGTGTACACTAATAATACATCTGTTGAATAATGCTGGCATTAAATAACAATAAAAATTAAAAAAGCAATTCAAAATAGTAATTTCTTATATGTAAGACTATATTTATAGATATAGATACAGATGATACAGAGATATAGATATATAGTCAAAGGTGGTTAAGAAATCTCTTATAATTTGAGAGGAAGGGGAGAAGCCTTTGGATTAGAGTGACACAGTGAAGTTTATTGGTAAAGTTCCTATGCTAAACATGAAGTAGAGTAATATTTCTTGAAAGTAGACTGGGATAACTAAAGATGTGTAACATAAAACTAAAAGCAACACTAACAAATAAAATATATCTAATTAACAAATGAAGGCCATAATATAGAATCGACTAAAACATATAATTAATTCAAATCAATTTGGGTAGATACCCAGTGAAATGTGTCTAGAAAAACACAAACTTTGCTAACTCATCTCATGACCATTAAATCACAATTATATTTTCCTAGTCTTTTGATCCCATGCCTCCTCTAGCTACCACCCATATTCTCTTTCCCTATGCAGTGATACTCCTAGAGAAAACAGTTTCAAAATCTTTCCTCTCAGCATCATTTAAACCTGCTCCAACCAAACTTCTGCCCTCATTACTCCACCCAAAACTGGTCTTATCAAGGTCACCATATCCAGAGGTCAATTCTCACTTGTCATCTTCGTAACCATTTTCATAGTTTTAAAATTCACCTTCCTATGAATACTATAGACTCTGAATGGGGATGCTGTATTTTAATTATCTTACCTTGAATATTAAAAGTATTTCATTATATGTGTTACCGTCGAAACATGTTTGTTTATGAATGACCAAAGAAATCTCCTTAGTATCTTGGATTTAGAAGATCAAATTAGAGCATACCATAATTTAATAATCATAAATTTAGGTAGCATTCTGTTAGAAAGTTTATATGAATTTCTGAAACTTACTTTATCTTCACAGATTCTTTGGATGTCTATATATCATGAGGAAGCCTAACTAAAAAGATTAAATTTGACAATAGATATTCAGAGATTTATACATGCACACTTAAATTTTCCATCATTCTGTTTACATTGTATCGTAAAATATATTATATTATAATGAGTCCTGTAAAATGCACTAGGTTCCTTCACAAATTAGAAATAAATTTGTCCAAAGGATTTATACTTTAACTAATTAAAAACAAAACTGAGAGGCAAGACAGCGCTGTATTCATTTCTCTTATAAAGAGTATTCTTAAAATAAAAATAGGTGGCAAGAATAATTCACAAACTACCATATTTTACATTTTATTTCACCAAATAAATTGCTCATTGTTCATATCATTGATCATGTCACTGTTCATAAGATATTTTAAGATATTTATCAAATGAAAACAAAAGCCTTCTGGCTTCAGCTAAAGTCATTTTTCCGAAATGTAATTGCTATTATCTAGATCTTATTTCAGTTTCCAATCAAAATCACTAATGAATATTGTAAAATTAAGTTACAGTTTTTTCTCCATTTGTATTCCTGAATAATAAGAAATAAAGCTGCAATTTCTTAGGACCAATGACAATAACTCAGGAACAAAATGAGGGCAAATGAATCCATGAACATGTATTACAGGTTCTGCACAAGAGCTTTCAAAATTAAGTTTGAAAGTGGACTAAGCTTGGTGTTTTAAGACACCTAGGACTCACTTACCTCATATTAGCCAGAGTTGCTCAATTTTCTTTTTACAACTTTTTCAGTGCCCTTTAGGAATACCATTACTGAAAAGCTATTGTTAGCATTTACAGCATAAAACCTGATTTTGGAAGGTTGATATTGCAAGAGCCTAAATATCACAAAATTGAGAACTGTATTGTACTAGTTGTTTCATTTTACTAAAAGGAAAAATGAGTTTGTGGATGAGCCATTTTTGGTTGAAAAGGGGAAAGCTTTAGAATGTTTTTAATGGTTGATTTAAAAACTTGCTGAAATTGATGACTAAAAAATAATTTTTTGTGTGTGTATTACTTTTCATATATTAAATGTGACAGTAATAAGAAAGCAGACCCTTGCATATTGTACTAATCTCATTGAAGCAGAGACTTCTATTTAAATAAAACATAGTGTTAGTCATTTAAAATAATTTAGAAATCTATTCTCCTTAATGTTTTCTAGTTGAGTACAAATCAAATCTATCACCAAGGAAAATGCATAACAAAAGAGTCAAATGCTTATCAGTATGAAATAACCAATCTATCTTTTAAATGAACCATGTAGAGACTACATTTCATGTGAAAAAATATAAATTGATATAAGTATCAAAGCAATTCCTAGAAAAACAATTATGTCTGAGGACAATAGTTTTCCTACAACTTGCCATGATAAATATCATTTGTTCCTCCACGTGGAAAATAAGCAGTTGTGGTTTTATTTTCTTTGTATGTGCTGACATAAAAAAGAAAACTGGCTTTTCCTTGTCTCTATAGTGCTGCTTCTTTCCAAACTCATTGGCAAAAAAATATTTTGCTCATTTGGTGAAGGAGGAGAGATATAGGTTGGAACTAGGTCTTAAACATAAAGAACCATAAGTAACCTAGATCGGATTCTAAAACCACCATGTAAAACAACAAATTTGTAAAAATGAATTCATTTCATGTCAAAAATTGAGCTAGTACCTACTTAGAAATATTATTAAAAATCTCTCAGTATTGATTTACAATATGTGTATTCACAAAGCGTATGTTGTTATGGACACAGACAGAAAACAATCAAGTCCCACTGTTTCTTTTAAAAATAAATAAAACATAACATTATCCAGTGCCTCTAATGATCTATGTGCTCTGCACTCTGATGTTCCGCATGTCTCTCATTAACACTGGTCGGTAGCTTTGTTCCAAAATTTCCATGTATTCAAAGTAATCACTCACTCGAAACCCATGTAGTGCTTCTTCCTGTCAAAAAATGTAAAGGGAAGTTCATTCTCTTGGGTAAAGACACAAAATTCTAAATTAATAAAATTTAAATAGTTGGTGTATCATTTTTTCAGCTATGGATGGGGGTTTTATATTGCTACTAAATGTGTAATTTTTTATTTAGTAGGCTATGTATGTATATGATAGCAAGAAAGCATGTCCCTATAAAACAAGTGTGTTTTCAAAACCCAAAATGTTTTACAGCTAACAAAAATTAAAACTCTTAGATAATGAAATCTCCCTAATATTTTAGATATAATAAAGTTTCAATTATAGAACGATTTTTCACATTTATAATTAGTAAGGATCCTAAAGCTTTTCTATTAAAGGATACTATAACTTTGAAGGAAAATGTGTTTATAGCAATTGTTCATAAAACTTTTAACAGCCTGCAATTCATAATGTGGGTACTATGCATGTCTATACTAATTTGGAATTTAATGATTAATGTTCCAAATGAGGCACTCAAAAATAAAAACAGTAGGAACATCCATTTACAATCTTAGCAACTTTTAGGGAATTTTATGACTATTCATCTTAGCATCTCCAAATACTAGCTATGTAGTACCTACCCTTCAAAAAAAAAAAAAAAAAAAAAACTGCAGAAGATCATGCTTGACCCAATGTAACAAGTATTATGTTAGGAGTTTTGGGAGTTACAAAAATTTTTGGACAATTCATGCCTATCTGGAGATTACAGTTTAAAGATAAGTTACTAATAAAAGAGCAATTCAAAAGAATATATTATATTAGAGATAATCATATACCATATATTATATTAGAGATAATCAGTTTATAGATGAAAAACATCGATGTAGAGTAACTAGGAAAACATTGCACGATTCTCAATAAGAATGTTTTTAAAGATGTCACTGGTTACTTATAAGTTACTAATAGTTTACAGCTTGCAAATAACTTAGGAGAAAGTTACACTTATTTTGCCATGTATCACCTAAAATCTGGGTAATTTGGGTGGAATGGTAGTTGAGACTTTTAAAAAAATTATTCCTGATCTACATGGTTGATATTACAGCTAAAGAAACAAAATGATGTTAAATTATATATATAACATTATTTCATTAAGGCTAGAGCTAATTCTACTCTTAATTTTAAAATAATTATGATGTGTCATCCATTGTTTCATTTCTTCATTCATTAACTAATTCATTCTTTTATTGTATGTAAGATTCTTGGTTATAAACATTAACGTCTGAAGTATATATATTGTGTCTCCGGTTTTAATATATAAGCAACTAAATCTTAGGGAAGATGATCATCTTATGAATAGTAGAAACACTGGGTCTTTGTAAATTTCTCTCCAGTCAAAAATGTTTCATTTTGTCCTTTCAGGTAAAAATAGAATTGACCATCTTGTTGTTCAAGAATTCATCTTAAACAATTACTTTTATAAAAGTCATGGAACTATTATAAATTTATCCGTTCTCTTCATTCAAATAATGAGTGATTTGGAATCGATCACCTCTTCACTAAAACTATACCTAAGTCAGAGAGGAATTAATAGTAATGTATTATCCTAACCAGAGAATAAAAACTCAAGGCTGGAAAAATTGTTTTAGTACATATTCATGATTTTTAAAAGAATGTATATTGTTCATTAAGTGTGAATTACAATCAGAGATGACAGCATCTGAACAATAGCTCATTCTTTTCTGGGCAAAAATAAGCAAAATCTATTTTAACATTTTAATTATTGTTCCACTTTAAAAATAAAAACTACCTGTGGAGAGCCATAGCATTTACTTGGTTTAAATGTATTTTTTCCTTATAATGCATTTTTTAAATTATAGTTCTATTTTGGTCATAAGTTTTAAAATTTAAAAAACAAAAAAAACAAAAAAAACCCTGATAACTATACTGAAGAGACACCCATAAAACTGGCAAATAAGGTTTTTAAGTCTTATAAGAGAAGAATTAAATAATCGCTTTAAAGGTAATGTTTTTTAAATGATATAGTTCATTATTTAAAATTTGCAGGAAATTTGTTTTGAATAAAATTTCAAAATCTCTGAATTCTACTTTCTGTCTTCAAAGTAGAATATTTTTTCATTTTATCTTAAATGTTCTCTACTGGCCTTTTAGTGAATAACTTTTCTTTGTAATTTTGACCATTTAGACTGCCAGCGTATCATTCAAGTTATTACAGATCATTTCCTAAGAAGACTGTTTTAATGTCATTTGTAGACCTAAGTATACTGGACTCTGTATAAAAGTATGAATTCTCTTATTCTTTAAATAGGCAGACGCATAATTATATGAGGTAACACTATTCTATTTTATATAGACAGCACACTATTTGTTCAAGAAAAGCTTACCTTTAATGGGTTACTACTCGAGTAGTTTATGTCTTGGTTAGGAAGTTCATTTTTATATCGCATTTTCTTTTTACTCCTAATGGCTTTCAACCAGTGTGCCTTCACTTCATTAATTCTGAGTTTCAAATGTTGAATCATCAAAAAGCATTAAAAATTATCATTCTAAAGTACAATGTTGCATGTACATTCAATATTATATGATAGGGTTACATACAGCTTCCTTCTCTTCTTGTATATAGAATGTAGTTTCAAATATGTATCCACTGGTTTTCTATTACTATTGAGAATATTTAATTAGAAGGTCCACTGAATTTAGGATCATATATGTTTTTAAAGGTATGTCTATTACTAGTCACTGAAAGACAATTTGACATACTAGAAGGAACATAGGGTTTAGATTCAGACAAAAAAGAAGGGGGCAGGGGTGGTGGTTTAAAGTCCCCTGTTTTAGTTACCAGACATCTGAATTGGGAAAGTTTACTGACTCTGTAAGCCTCAATTTCTCATGTGAATAGTGTGGGCAGTAACAGCATAAGATTGTGCTATCTGAAGTCCTTATCATGGATTATAAAGCCTTGTATGATCTGGCTCCTATCTCATCTCTTACCATTCTTACTCTCATACCTTGTTCTGGCCACAATGGTCATCTAAAGGTTTTCTAAGAGGGCCAAGTTCATTCTTACCTCTCAGCTCATTCACTTGCCTTTCTTTACCCAGAAGTCTTTCAGTGCTTTTTCCTTTGCTTCATTCAGGTCTCTGCTGCCCCTCTCAGAGTAGGCTTTGCTGGACTCTAACTAAATAGCACCTCTGATTCACTTTCTGACTCTCATACCATGTTTGACATCTTTATAATAAGATCTATCAATACCTAATATTATATAATTATTCACATATTATTTATCAGTAGACTGCAAGGTCAGTCCAGACAGAGATATAGTCTGTCTTGTGATAACAGTACCTGGGAAGCAGTTGTTGCAAGATAGCTGAACAAGTCAATGAGAGAATGCATACCTGTAAATCCCTTTGCCCAGTGCCTCACATTCGATAAGCAGTGAAGATGCTACTAGTGGTCATAATAATAACATTTTTAATTAACTGATGGTCTCTGAAATGCTTGAGCTAGATTTTCTTGATCACACTGAAAATCTACAATGTAAGTATGAATGAGCCCATCAAAGATTATTGACTCCAGGGTCTGCTCTTCAACCCCTTACCAAGGAATAATGGAGCAATTCATCTAAAATGTTAAGATATTTAGATATCACTGTCTTTCTTGCATCTTCTCAGGAATATCCCTGTTATGGAAAATGAGCTCCATCTATACTTTCAAGCATTATTTTTATCAGTTAAATTTTTCTAAAATAATTTCCAGTAGATATGTTTTTAGAGATACCGAAAGCCCTATAAATTTGGAATTTGAAGTGAAACAAGGACTCTCAGGGTGGCAAAGATACAAAGCACAAAAAGATCAAGTGTGCTAACATGACATACCATGGTTTTATGGTTTTAAGATTTGAGGACCAAATTTAGGTATTTTTTGATATGCTCTTCTCTAAATATTTAATTATTAATGTATTTAAAAGGTAATTTTTAAAAAGATGTAATAGCTCTTTATAAAAGAAAGTATGGAGGAGAAAAGTAAGTCACTTTGAGTGAGTTAAATTGTAACAAAGAGTTGATTCTTATTAATAGTCACCAGAAAGCATATAAAAGTTTACCACAAAAGGTATAGAATTTATTATACACTGAAGTTACTTAATAAAGAATTTGCATTAATGTCAAATCTCACACAAGACGCACCAAATTATATGATGAGCAACATGAGAAGGGTTTTGTGAACACAACTCTACTCTTTACCCTTGCTAGATGTGAGCTTTTTTGTATGTGTCTGACTAATCATATGGAAAAGAACCTTCTTTCCTGGTCAAAAGGGTAGAAACACAAACAACCTGCAGGTAATGTTTCTTCTAGTATATTCTTCCTGAGGTGCTTGGTAAAATTAGAAATCCCTGGATATCATATCTCCAAACTGTTGAATCCCTGACGTTGGAATTCTGGATTTAATCTCCAAAGTTAACATTTTTACATATTCTAAAAGTTTCAAGCTACTTGAGAGTTATTACTGCAATTGGACAACTCAGGCCTTTCTCATGAAAATTCTGTTTTAAAAGATCTGAGGAAGAGTCTAGATTTATATAATTTTAATAATCACCCTAGTGATTCTTAGGATCAAGACAGTTTAAATTGAGTGTGTAGTTCTAGAGAGAATATGAGATTCTTAAAATATTTAGGAGAGAATATGTGGCTCTTAAAAAGATTTTAACTCAGCTGAGAAGTACATGGGCATATGTGATGACTAGAGAGGTGATTCAATCTTGGTTGGGTAAATGAAGGAATAGGTCTTGATCAGATAGGATATAAAAGAATTTTCTTGACATAGATCTGAAGGTTATATCAACATCAGGTATCACTATAATATGATATACTAAGACATCTTGGGGCTGGAGAAAAAAATGGGAACAAAAGTATAGAGTATAGCTGGACTCAGTGGAAAACCCTGTTTCCTCTCCTATATCCTGTATACATCTTTTCTTAAATAACAAAAGAAAGATGGGAGAGAGATGGCACAGGAATGTAGAAACTCAAATGACTAAGTTTTTATTTAAGAACTTACAATGTACTAGATAATGTTCTAGAAGTATTTTACAGATATTATCTCATTTCATTCCTCTACAACCTTATGTGATAGATATTATTTCACACCCAATTATATGGATGAGGAAACTGAGGCGTAGAGAGTTTAAGCAACATCCTTAAGTTATACAGTTAGCGAGAGACAGCCAGAATTTTAATTTGGGTGAACTCAAGTGATATAAGAACAATGCAGAAAACACCTGCAAACCACAGCTGACATAATACTAAAGATGTTTTATCTATTCCCACAGAGAGTGGATTATTTTTAATATTATGTTCACTTTTGTCTTTTAAAAGCTTAATATTCAATTGGTTTTTCTCAGTCTAATCTCTATTTCTTACCCTGTCAACATGTTCTGAATCAACAGCCACACACATATACACACACACACACACACACACACACACACTCCTCTTGATAATACTCATTGGGCTGAAATTAAACAGATTTCTTCATAATTATAAATTGATTTTGCCATAATATGTAGGATTTAATTGAGATATTTAAGAAAATTTATTTGGATGATGTTTTTCTCTCTGGAAGTTTGGTCCCTCCAGATTTTCTGAACCATCACCTGTCACAGATAAAAATGTTCAGAACCCCATGTCTAAGGACTAAGCTTTTCAGCATACCTTCAGAAGTTGCCTTCTAGCTCAGTGCTAATCTATTAATCACCACACTGGGGAAATGTACTTAGCTGCTTTATTATCCAACCCACATTTTTGTTGTGCCTGCAAGAATATTATAAAAAACTCAGCCAATATCTCACCAGTATCAACTTATACCTATGACATTCATCTAATCTAATATTTAGTGGTTTAATAAAAAGGGGAAAAATAAACAAGTTTTTGTTTGTTTGTTTTATTTTTTAGTAAACCTGGGCTGCCTATTAGTGTTCACCACCTTCTGGTCTAAGAAATTCTAAATACTCGTTTTAATGTATTGACCAATCATGAAGAACTGTTCAGTGGGCTATTACAAATGTAGGCAATGAGTCTAGACTTTTAATTATCTGCTTTAAAATTGTGAGGTGAAACCAAAATGAATACAACAGGGTTGATTTTTGTTATGCTTCTATCCTATCACTTTCTGTCAATACATGAAACTTAAACCAGGAAAAGAATTGCATATTTTCGATCTTCTGGAACCATCTCATTATCTGAAGTTTTTCAGGATAACCAATAATGGTGGAGGACATAATATGTTTGTGGTTTTTCAGTATTTTGGAAACTAATTCAATTCGGCCTGATTATTTGAACTTATTTATAATAGATGTTTATCTCCATTTATATAATGAATTAATATCCTCCTTTAAAGAAGGTAGTTTTATTATAAAAGTATGATCCCATTTAAAAAAATAAAAAAGTCCACATATATATAAATATATATAAGTAAAAGTCTCCTATTATACTTTATCTCCTTTCTTCTCAGAAACAATCATTACTAAATATACGGAGTCAGAGAATAACATATAATCTATATAAGAACATTATTATGGCTATGACTAATACATGAAGAATTGTTGATAAGTTTTTTTTTCCTTGGTACAAGGCTGAGATTTTGCATCAGAAAGTACAAAACATAATTTCCAAGGTTTAATTCCTACAACTATAGTTGACTGAGAGATTTTTAGATCATGTATCTATTTCTGACTTAGGGGATCTTCTGAGGGAAGATAAAATTAACTTTATTAATCAAAATTTCATGATCAGTTAATATGTAAATAAGTGAAGAATCGTATTCATATGTTTATATACAAGAAATTATATATAAAAATTATATATAACAGGACTTAATGGAGTAGTTAAAGGGGTATGTAAATGCATACTTAAACCATGCTAGCATTTATCTCAAGAAAAATAACTGTCCACCAAAAAGAGATCAGTGAACTTGATAACTTACTTGCTTCACATAAAACAAAAAATGTAGTCACTGTATTAGAAGAGCATTTTTTCTAACCCCTCAGATGACTGCAATCAGCAGGAGTAAGAAATAAGGTTCATTCTAGGACAATTGCTAACAATTCTTTGCCAGCATGTACTTAATCTGAATTTATACTAATTCAATTAAAATTTTAGTAACGAAAGTATGATTCAGTTAGTAAAGATAATGCTTTCCATCTCACTGAAAAATTCTTTAGTTTTAAATTGATAGCATTACGCCCAGAGCACAACACAGTTTGGGACACATTTAAAGAGGTCAATATTTGCAAACCTTATTACAATCTTCCCTGTAGTAGTAAAGAAAGACATGAAACTGCAATAATCGCCACCATTAATCAGAGTTAAAGATAATGAACTATAAAGACACCCTTCTGGTGGAAAGATTAGCGACAATAATTTGAAGAATTTAGTAATGTTTGTTATTCAATGTGAATAAAACTAATAAGTCCATTCATCTTTCCCTTTCTATTTATTTACAATCTTTGTTTAGTCTAAGTATATATTGAGCACCTACTATGTGCCAGGTACTGTTCCAGGCATTTAAAATACATGGGAGAAGAGAGAGGTAGATGGAGAAAAAGGGTCAAATATGCGGTGACAGAAAGAAATCTAACTATGGGCGGTGAACACACAAAGCGATATATATATGCATTAATATTGATTTGTACACCTGAAACTTACTGGATTTAATTAACCAATGTCACCATAATAAAATAAAAATGTTAGAAAAATAAAAATAAAATAAAATACATTAGTCAACTAGACAGACAAAATCAAAGTTCGTGTGTAATGGAGCTTACACATTATACTGGAGAAGATTGACAAAAAATATACATATAAAATAATTTCAGCTAGTGACAAACACTATAAGAGAAACAATGTAGGATAAGAAGTTAGAGAATTAAAGGTTAGGGGATACAAATAAAAGAATTTGGGAAAATTTCAGACTTGAAAATCCCTATAACTGACCACTGTAACTGAAGAAAATGTCATTTATGGAAGAGGAACCCACATTTTGTCCTCGACATAATTCCCAAATGCTTAACCATCCCTGTTCTCTGAATTACCTATTACAGATCATATTTTTCTTTTTCTGCCTATTTCCCTCTAACATGTACAACCATCGTTTGGTATACTTTTTCATTAAGAATTAGAGTTTCTAAGAACATAATTCTAATGATATATGTAGAAAGTTTGAGACCTTTTGAATTCAGTACTTATGAAATAAAAATGTTTGATAGTTTGGCAATCTGAAACAATCAATGATATTTATTTATAGAAAATCTTCAAATGGAAAACAGCTCAGACAAATATCTAATGCTAAGTAATCAAGACAAAATTAATGTACATAGAAATTAGTCATTGACCTAGAGAAAGACTAGCAAATGACAAATATTGGTTTTGGAGTATGCATGTAAAGGTGAACCTGTGGGATGGTGAGAAAAACAGGGAGAGGGAAACATACTTCAAATTCAAGGAAAGATTTTAACTTAAATAGAGTCGGATTTCTATCGAGAATTGTAGATAGGGATATAATTATGTACTGCATATTTTCTAAAGTCCAGAACTTCAAAAGTCACAATATTGTGAGAAAGTAAGCAGTTATTTTTTGTTTTAATATATTAGCCTCTAAATGGTAGTGACTTTTTAAAAAGAGTATTATGATAGAATAATCTTATAAGAAAACCTTTCATAAAAATAGAAGTTTAGAAAAGTATAGACTATGAAGGCATAAAAAATTATATTAAATGTTTTTAAAGCATCAAACCTCAGTAACTTGAACATTAATTGATCAAGTAAGATATAGAAATATAAAAAAAATAAGTATGTTGACACAGCATACTGGTTAAAAGCAAAGTTTTGGATTCACACAGCTTAACCTCACATCCCAGCTCCATCATTCTCTACCTATATAATTCTGGGAAATTAATTTGGTGCCTCAGTTTCCTTATCTCTAAAATGAGGATGATAATAGTACCTACCTCTCAAGGTTGTTTTAGGATTGGATGAGTGTCTAGAAAAGTATCTGACATGAAGTACCTCATCAAAGTTAGCTATTAACTCATAATAATTTTCCCCAAAAGACACTTACTTTTAAGAAAACCTGCAGATCTTGAGTCTGAGTGTGCTGAAGAATATCTTGCTGTAGATGTTTGAATATAGCTATACAGATATACACTTGATAATCAGCACCAAGGAAAACACAAGTAGCAATATAGTGGCAGATTTCTAGCCAATCTAAATAATTCCAAAAACACTGGGTTATCCATTGAAGGCAAATCTAGAAAAAAAGAAGTCAGTTCATTAAAAAGCTTATAAGACCATATTTGACTTTCAAAAAGCAATGACCAATAACTCACACTAAACCAATGAAGAACTTAACATTTAATCAAAATAGAAAGACATTCTGTGTATACAAGCCTAACAAAGATGCTTCACCTATTTACTTAAAACTTTCATGGGTCTTGGAACTCAGGACTTGGGAGATAACATGGTGTTCACATTGCTCAAATACCAATTGCTAACTGACTTCTTTATTCATATTGTCCTCCTCTTACTCATAATACCAGTCTGCTCTCTACAAATAACAAATGCTAAGAGACTATTTTAATTCAGAGATGGGAGTTTTTTCTATTCTACCTATAATCACAGATGTATAATTATGCAGATGACAGATTGCTGAATGTTACATTAATGCAAATGGACTCTTGCTGAATCAGAAAACACTTTAATCCAAACAGAATTATATAACATAAAAACTGAGAGCTAATGTGGAGAAAAATTAAAAAATGAGACTTTAAAAAAATCATTTATCTTACTCTTTGAATTACGCCTGTTCAGATTATAAAAGTAATATATGCTCATTGTGGAAAAAAACAGAAAAGTTTTAAGAAAAAGACAATGATGACTCAGAAATTAACACTGTTAACATTTTGGTACATTAATGTTATGGGTGGAATTATGTATCCCCACAAAAAGTATGTCAAAGTCCTAACCCCCAGTACCTGTGAATGTGACATTTGAAAACAGGGTACTTACAGAAGTAATCAAGTTAAAATGAGGTCATTAGAGTGGGCTTTATTCCAATATGACTGGTATTCAAATAAAAAGGGGAAAATTGGACATAGAGACAGGCACACACAGAGGGAAGATGTAGAAAAGTCACAGAGGGAGAATGTCACACATGAAGACAGATGACTGATGCACTTGTAAGCCAAGAAAGACCTAGGGCTACTAGAAGTTAGAAAAGAAACATAAAACAGATTTTTCCCTAGTATGTTCACAGGGAATATAGCCTTGTCAACACTTTGATTTCAGATATCTGGCCTCCAAAATTGTGAGATAATAAATTTCTGCTTTTTTAAAGCAGCCCAATTCATAATGCTTTGATACTGCAGTCTTAGGACACTAAGACAATTACTTTCTAGTATTTTAATTTTCATTATGATTAACAATTTACCACTGAAGATTTCCTTTATTGATCCTCTCTTCCATAATTTTATGTTTTAGGGAGGTGGGGAGGAGGAAATAAGAACAGGTATGGGAGTTTATCTCAATTTGTCATAAATATAAAAGATACAGAAAAACAAATTTTTCTTTTTTTGCTCTATCATTATGTCCTTTTAAAAATATATTCTTAAATAAAATTTCTAAAATTTGTTCTTATATCCCCGATTCAATTTTTTGGGGTGCTGATTCCACTTTTAACCACCTTTAACATGGTATATTAGTTTACTGGCTGACAGTAAACTAATGGTTTACATGGTTTATTAGTTTATATAAAGCACTAAAGAATAGGTGGCAAACAACAGACATTTATCTTCTCAGAATTATGGAGAAGCCATATTCAAGGTGTTGGCAAGATTGGTTTATAGTGAGACTTTTCCTTGGCTTGTAGATGGCAGCCTTCTCTCATATTTTCACATAGTCTACCCTCTGTACATGTCTGTGTCCAAATTTCCTATTCTTATAAGGACATCAATCATACTGGATTAAGGCATACCCTAATAACCTCATTTTAACTTAATTACCACTTTTAAAGATCCTATCTCTAAATAATCACCTGCTGAGGTATTAGGGATTAGAAGTATAACATATGACTTTTGGGAGGATAAAAATTCAGCCCATTCTAGATGTTGTTATTGAATTTTTGTTTTACATATTTATTACTTATGTAAACAATTAATTTTTAATTTTAGCCATATGGATAGATCTTTTCATCTTACCTTCTGGTCATATTTCCTATTTTGTTATTAATAATGCCAACTACATAAGACCAAATATTTTCTTCTGTTTTTTACTGTATTCTTTTCTCAAGTATAAGATTTTTCTTTACAAATATGTTACCTTCTGTACATTGTCTATTTATCTTCCATTAAATAGAGATAATACCTGTCTTTTCTACATATGGTAAATTTTGGGGAGGAAAATGAGAAATAACTAAAAACACTGAAAATATATAAAGTGCTATATATGTTATTCTGTAACAAAGGTACAGATATTTATCATTCATTTAACACATATTTAATAAGTACCTAATATACAACGAGATTGTAACTTTTAAGTGAACAGAATACATTTAGTCCCTGCTCTCATGAACTTTAAATTTAAAAAAGGTAGACATACACTTTTTAAAAATATGACCCTCTTCACTTGGAAGAAATTGTTCTACTATTGTTATTCTATGGGCCAGATACTTTAGAATTGTTAAATTATAATAGAATTTTAAAAAACTATTCCCCTGGAAAAGTGCTGAACTATGAGTCACAGTTTTTAATCCTTGAGTAAATAATTTCTCTAACTTTATAAAAATACAATGGTCTACAAATAGGCTGATAGTCTGGAGTTCCAACAGGACAAAGAAAGTAGTACGTGTCTAAATAAGCTTTGATAAACTTTTTCATTAACATTTTTATTGTGTAATTTGTCATATATACGACAAATTATGTCATACTGAGAGAGAAAGAGATAAGACAGACAGACAGAGACAGACAGAGAGAGAAAATATCACATGAACCAGATGTATCATAACTTCAAAATTTTGATTGGTGGATATGTCTCAAGTCCATTTGCCTCCCCCCTCCTTAAGATTTTTAAGATAAAATACATAAGATGCTATAAATTATATCGGTGTTTATTATAAAATACATTTAAAATCTCAGTTACCAACAGCATCAACATAACTTTTCAACTTCTCATTACACTTATCAGACAAGAAAAAAAAATAATCTCAAAACGGTAATACGAACACTACCACAAGCAATATTACTTAAAACACACTATTTTTGCCATTCTCTTTGTCTTTAGATGACGTATCACTTGGTATGTACAGTTAAATTACAGTGTTTTAAAGTACTTCTCATGAGGTTATAACATGAAGTGGGTACAAGTAATTTGATTCAGTTTGACTTTATATTCTTAGGGACAAAATGTATTTAGTTGGTTACTTATATGTATTTATATTATTATATAAAATATTGAAATGATTCCAAAGTAAAAATACAAAGCAAGGTATATTCCCTGGTTCCTCAGCTCATTTGTTCTCTATCCCTAAAAGCAATCATTTAAAAAAATATGGTACATTCTTTTTTTTAATTTTTAAAAATATTTTTTTAATTTTTAGGCGAGGCAACCTTGGTTGACCTCACAGATTACAAGGACCTTGTTAGCTTACAATCGCTTATTTTTTATTTTTTACACCTACAATATCTGGTCTTCCTAGATGGTCTCCCATCTAAGTACTAACCAGGCCCAACCCTGCTTAGCTTCCAAGATCATACAGGATTGGCCTTGTTCAGGGTGACATGGCCGTAGACTCTTTTATGTTTTTAATCTAAGCACTTTTGTACTCATATTTGTATCCCCATCCTTTCTTAAACACTTTTTTTCTCCATCGTTTTATCACTTAACAAAAATATCCTGTATATCATACCACAGCAATATACAGAGATATTTCTAATTCTTTTTACAACTTCATAGTACTACAATATGGAAAAACCATAATTTATTTACCTAAAACCCTATTCACAGACATCTGCATTGTTTCTAGTCTTTTAATACTATAAACAGTGTTGTAAGAACATATTTGTGTGTATGTATTTTCAAAATTTTGTCAGTGTATCTTGGTATAGATTTCTATAAATGGCATTGCTGAGTTAATGGGTAAATACACATGTGATTTTATTAGAAATTGCCAAATTCTCTCTTATAAGTTTCAAAAAAAAAAGTACTATATTTTAAAAACCAAGCAGTCAAGTCCTTATATTTATTGAAAAAATATTAAGTTTATGAAATGGTTTACAAACAAAGTGAAATGAGCTAATTGTATTTGTTTTTATAGTAAAAACAACTATAGTAAAACAAAATCCAATGTTCCTTAGACATAATTACACTTTAAAACATTAAAATGGTTTTTTAGGTTAATAAGGAAGAAAAATCACTTGCACCAAATGTACCAAGCCTTCCTGGGAAATTTTGCTCTTCAACCATACTTAAGCTTATGCCAAAGGACATTAAGATGCAACATTGAGATAAATATAATTATTTTATCTGAGGTAAATTATTCTCACTTGTACACAGATTTAAAAAAAAAATCAATCTTCAAAGAATTCCTTAAGAATTAAGTAAAAAAGAAAAAAGTTTAGTTAGACCAATTACTTATGGATACTTGATAAACCAAAGTAGGTATGATCTAAATGATCAAGTTTTATGATTCAAAAACACTATCTTTAACATTTATACTGGCCTTATTTTATTTGTTCTCAGCATAAAAAGATATTAGTAATGTAAGAAAGAAAATTTCAAAATGAAAAGATGTGGTTTTAAGTAAAGTCTTTGCTATTGGGATGACCTAAGTAAGTCAATTCACTTAACTGATACTGAATTTATCCGTCTGTTACATAAAGTTAAAATTTTAAATGAAATGAGGTCTAGAAACACACTTCTCATAGCACAAAGGCTGTTATAAATAAAAGATAATATTTTTATTGCACTTCTGGGCAAGAAAATGTGTCACTCACTCAAAGGACCTGAAGATAAGTCAGGCACACATACCTTTAAGAAACTTCAACTAATAAGAGAGAGTTAAAGGATACAAAAAACTATTCCACAAAGCAAGATACGTATTTCTTCTAGAAAAGAAGCATAGAAGCAGTATTCAAATTCAAAGCAATGCAGAATCATGTACTTGTAGGTGATCTAAAAAGTTTCTATTTGGACAGACATTCAAGGATCAGTACCTGACAAGTAAAGATGGGGCACAAGGAGGGAGAAGGCATCATTTCAAGTAGCAACTTGGGACATACGCATCTATAAATATGACTCTGAATAAGGGGCAGTCCCAGTCTTTATATTCCATTTTGCATTTGTATAATTTTATGTTTTCAAAAAGAATTGTTGCAAAATATGAAATGACAAAATATTCTATAATTCTGCTTTCATGGTAGTGGTAGTGTTGGTGACCAGCAAAAAAAGAAAAATGAGGGTTTTCTAAAGTATATTTTGAGGATTATCCATGTTAGCCCATTTGCTGACAAAAGTATATTATAATAATCAATGATATGCAGTATGCTGTCCTCAAGGAATTACAAGAGATAAATCATTAAAGATTCATGGTACTTCTTAAGCCAGGAAAGTTAATAAAATACAATAAGGAAAGTTTTTTTTTTTTCTTTTAAACAAAGGTAAAACTGGTCAAAAAGTTAATTAGAATATGTGATTTTTGTTCATTTAAAAAGAAGAAAATATATTTGAATTTCTATTTCCTTTCCAACCTCAGTTACTCTTCAAAGAAACTCTAATCAATAAATATATATATATATATTTCTAACTACATTTAATCTTTTTATTCTAGTTGAATTTATTACTTTTACTCTAGAGAGCTATGTATTTTATTTAGCAGCCTATCCACAAATCCTTCATTAATCACCAGTACCAATTCCTTAGTGTCTATAAATTAACAGCTTCAAAAAGCACGGCTTCTTGTTAGGTTAAAATGAATAAGCTTTGAAATACAAAATTTGTATACAAATAATTACTTAACCACATATACCCATTTAGTTACTTAATATTAGTTTTCATATTTTATAATTAGCAGTAAAATGCAAAATAATAACAAAGCAATGATATATACTCAAAACAAAATGATTAGCTCACAAAGGGAGCCATTAAAAAGGCTTTTATACATTACATAATTTAAGAAACATAATAACATTACTGCTCGGAAATAATATAG
Organism: Pteropus medius; assembly: GCF_902729225.1. Taxonomy (NCBI): domain Eukaryota; kingdom Metazoa; phylum Chordata; class Mammalia; order Chiroptera; family Pteropodidae; genus Pteropus; species Pteropus medius. The sequence goes on from NW_024340696.1 coordinate 35,730,212, forward strand.
TGGTTTTTATTAGGCAAATCTGCTTGCTACATGTAAGCAGTTTCAAATGGATAAAGATATATCAAATTGGATAAAGAGATGACAAAATGTTAGATAGCAAATTGATACAGTGGGGCCTGAGGTACTGTAGGTTTTACCAGTCTTTGGTAGTTCATTTGTAAATTAAAGGATATATGTTAAGAACTAGCAAATGATTGGAGGTATTAGACAATATATATTGTATTAATCAAGATTAGATGGGCAAAAAAGAACTCTCAGGAACCTATTGATCCCTGGCTTGAATATTTAGAAGAATTGAAAGAATGGACCGTTGAGTTTATAGTAAATATTTAAGTAATTACTTTCAACCAAAATTAAACATACTGCAATTCTAAATTCCCAGAAGTGTTTTAAGTACATAGTAAGAGTTAGAATTGGCTGGGGAAGAGTGTTCCTTTCTACTACATGCAATTCTTTGCTATATTTAGACTTATTAACTACAGGAAATGTAAAACTCAACAAGTGGAGTAACTTGATGCAAGTAAATGCAGTAAATGACATAAGGGCTCTTCAAAATAAGTATAAAAGCATATGTCATAATGTTAAAAACTATGTCTGATTAAGAGGGAAAGTGTTCCAGTAAGACGAATCCATGGGAATGAGGGAATGAGTTCACTATTAAGAAATCTATTAATATGTCATATAAACAAGTCAAATAAGTTCTAAGATCAAGATACTCTTAACCATACAGGGACTTGACAAAATTCAAAATTTTCACTTGATTAAAAGGAAATAAAATTCAATACTTTACATAGAATAGAAAGATTCTTCCATAGCATGACACGGAATAACTGTCTCCAATGAATAGTTACTACTTAATGGTGAAATCTGAATGACTTCCAAATAATTAAGGTCTAAAACAAGTAAGTCATTATTATTTAGAATTATTCTGGAAAAAAATATATAATTTAGTGAAAAATTGAAGCAGAAAAGAAGTACATTAGCAAGTTGGAAGAAAAAAATTAATACAAATCTAGAAAAAAATGTATGACCTTATGAATATAAAAAATGACTGACTTCACTAATTAATAATCAAAGAGAAAAATTAAAAGAGAGCTCTCAAGCTACACTAATTAGAAATATCTGTAATGAGAAATGCACTACATATATATGAAAAAAAACTACTACAACTTTCGTAAAATATAATACAAAGAAAATAATTGAAAAAATTTATTGTTCCTAGGAAGGTTGAGTGAACTGTGCAAAATTACTTTAAAGTATACATAAATAGAAATAGCTAACTTAACTTTTTTAGGGAGAGTTAGGAAATAAATGGTAGGCTTACTCTTATCCAATATTAAGACATCATATAAAGTTACAATACAGCAGCAAATAATACAATTTTAAATAAAATTACAAAAGTAAATAATAGTCCATTATGATAGTAAATAAGTAAAATATGTAACTCAGGAATTGATTTGAGTAGTGGGGGTTGCATTTAAAGAATATGCACATATTAATAAGAAGCACACTGAGACAGGTGAGCAATTAATAAAATTCAACTAGTTAAAATTATGGAATGCTAATCAACCTCACTAATGGTAAAAAAATAAAACAAAACAAAACACAAAATTTGAAAATGAGAAAGAATTTTCACTTATTAATTTAGTGATTAGTTTTGAAGTAGCCAAATATCCAGTTCTGAAGAATAGATACTTCATTTATGTTAGAAGAGTAAAATCAAAGTGATTTCACAATATGCAACAAGAGTATTAAAAGTATTCAAATCTTTTGATTAACTATTTCTAATTTCTGGGACTAAGACTTAAAGATTTAATTCTAAAAGCAGAAAAAAGTTTAAGCTCTAAAATATTTATTTTAGCCCAATTATACATCATGAGAAAATAATCCACACTTCTACTAACGAAGGACTGGCTATGCACAGGAAGGAGACATCTGCGGCCATTGCATGTGACCACATGCACAGTGCTAGGTCCTAGGAAAATCATTAAGCCTTCCCAGATCCCAACAGCAGAAACAGAATGCTACACTTTCCTTTTAGATAAGATATAGTATTTCACGTACCAGATACTCAGTGTGGATAAGAATTCTTGCTCTCAATTACTTAATCCTTAAATTAGCCTATGAAGCAGATATTATTGCCACTAAAAAGCCTACATGTCAAGACTTTTAGAATGTCTATGTCTTTGAATAGCTGAACTTGAACTCAAATTCTATGATTGCCAAAGATCTACTATAAAGTAAACCTCTATATTATAATATACCTAAAGAGAAAAGGTCAGTTTAGGGATCTAAACACAAACGTACAAATAGTTATGAAAATGATTTTATTTAAATGTATTTCCTATATATTTGATGAGAATGTAGTATTCTTTAAGGAGACTGAGATCTGGGAGTTTAAGAAATGCTACTCTGTAATGGATTACCTGTGATGGTGCAAAACCAGACATGTGGAAAGCTGAAAACACAAGTGGCACCTCTGCCTTCAGTAGCATTTCAATATAGTGAGTGCTGCAAAAATATATTGGATGGATGCCAGATTCTATAGTGTCAATAGGTAGGTACCTCTGCATAAAAGAAAGAAATTGAGAATTAGTAAATATGCAGCTAATTTAAAATACTCTGAATATATGTATAATAGTGGTACAAGAATTGTATATATATATGCAGTATCAATGTTGTATCAAAAATGACACATTTAGAGTGGTCTGCTAAGAAATGGTGGCAATAGATTAATTAATTAACAAGTCATTATTATGTAATAGACTCTTGAATATAAGGCAAGAGTTCTACTCTTATAGCTTATACTCTGCTGTAAGAAATTATGCCATATTTTTTGGTAACCAATACAAACTCCTAGCACCAAGAAAATATGCTCATGATTGCTCTTAGTAACCACAGTAAATTCAGTTATAATAAAGTTTTATTAATTGGTCTATTAAGTCCCATTTCATGACCGTAATTCATAGTAAATGGTATTCATAAAGCTAGATCGATGACAGATCTGAGCGACATGAATAAAACAGAGACTTCTAAATCATCGATTTATAAATTATGTTTGTTATACTTTGTGTTTTGATGCATTTTGCTTAGTCGCAACTGTCTAAAATAATGGTAACTCTTAAAAAAGATAACTTAATAAAGATAACTCTTAATAAAGATAACTCCAAATAAAATCCAGAATATTGGATTTAGCAGAACACAGGTAGAATAAGAGCATTTGCTATGTTACCTATACAACATATCAACTAATATATAAACTATGCTAAAATTGTGAAAAAAATCATCAGTAAAAACTTTTGGCTTGGGATATACTAGAAAGTGGCATAATATGAAACAAAGACTTCATAAAATAATGAACCCTGAGAATATTTTACTTCGATGATTAAAAATAAAAGCTATGTGCTTTAAAAAAAATGAAATGTAGTAAGCAGTTTTTTAGTTTTTCCTACTTTTTTAGGTAACTCTGATGAGTCATTTTATTCCTGACACTAAGAAAAATATAGTTCTATGTGGCTATAGAGATTAAACAGGAAGAGCCAATTAGAAAGATATTGCTCCAAACCAATCCGAACTGATCCAACCAGTCCCTTCCAGTCCAGTCCTACACTCTAGGGATCTGTGGGCTGAGGACAGGGCATGCTTGAGCACTACAGTGAACCTGTGCCCTGTGCGGCATGTGCATCATGCAGATAGGTGAACAAAAAACGTTGAAGACCTTCTTTTTAATTTGGTTCTGTAATTCTATAAAACATAAATCTTTTTCCTCTCAGGAAAAAAAAATGAGAAAATGGCATGTTCAAATATAAATATTTAAAGCTACATATAAGAAAGGGTAGAGATTTTGACACTGCTTTTTCCTACAAGTGACTGGTCACGTGAGTTAGTACTGGTAATGCCCTGTGAGTAGGTTACAAGTGTGCCATGACATGCTGATGGCTGTAAAATTTAAATCTAACTGTACAGGTGACAAAAGCAATGCAACTTTGGAAACTGGAAAGCAGATGGATGACTCTGCAGGCCCCAAAAAGGTGAATCCGAAGCTAATAGTAGAGAAAACTAAAAACCAATCAAATTTACCCTGAAGAATACTCAAAAGCTTCAGGAATTGATGGCCAGAAATCTTTAGAAGTGGGAATAAAGAGAAAAGGGATAAAATAAGAAGGACTGGATGAACCTTCGGGCATCTGACCTCCCCTGGCACCTGGGCAAAAGTCTAAAATTTAATTTTCTGGAGAGGATGAAACAGGGCCCCTGGCTGTCTGGATGGAGGGGCACAAAAACATTGTTAAGGACAGTGCTACCATGTGGTACCAGACCAAAAGCCAGGATATTATACAAAAAAAAAAAAAGTTTTAAAAAAATCTAAATGTGTTATTTAAATTCTATTAGAATTTTTAACACTAACCTTTCTTTGTTGGGTAATTATTATTTTATGAGGAGTAAGAGAAAACTGTGTGCATGTGTATATATGTAAATATAAAAGAGATAAAATCATCCCATGACCTTCATGTTGAACTATACTAGTTAATTTAGCCTGATTTATCAATAGTTCTGTGTGTATATGAATAATTTTTTTCCTGATGACCAGAATTCAAACAATTCTTTAAATTACACATAATTAAAAAAAAAAAATCTTACAGATTTTTCTACTCTTCCATTTACTTACAAATGTAATGTTTAAAATTCTTTTCATAGTGAGTATGGATTTTGAGTCTATTCATACATTTACATATCAAGTATTCTTAAATGAAAAAATAACTGAAATTCTTGTTTTCATTTCAATTTAATTTGTTCTCCTTTTTCATGTTTTTACTAACAGAGTAGGCATATATGATTGTTACATTATAATTGTTATTTGGGATTAGGTATTCCCACATAGAAATATATGATTTCTTGATGTATCTTTATTTTATGAATAGCTTTGATATTAACAATTAGCCAAACTCTGATTATGATGAAATTCCATATAAGCTGATTTTCTTTTTTTATCATTTAAAAAGTTTTTTTTTCTTAAAAACAAATAATGGAAAATAATTTAATTAAATCAGTACATTAAAAGGCTCTTCTGGTCTAAGTGGCTTCAAAGGATATATTTCTCAAATTATTTTTATCTCACATCAGTAGATAGTCATAGTTTATAAAATTTTGAGAACTTCAAATTAATATTTCATTATTTCCTATGCCAAGTTTTGTTGCAATTTGTTTACAACATTATTAAGAATGCAGAGGATCTAATATCTTTAAAATACATTTTCTAAAGTAACATAAGCCTAATAATATCCCTTACATATTTCTATTTAAACATTAATTCATACATTAAACACATATTTATTAATTATTATAAGTCATAGTTTGAGACACATTAGTGAACAAACAGAAAATGCTGCCTTCATAGAGCTTACACTTAAATGCATTAATAACTAATACATAAATTAAGCAACATATTAGGAATTGATGTAGGTTATGGAACAAAAAGAAAAAAAAACAAGATAATGAGGTTGGGGAATATGGGATTGCAAGAATAGGTTGAAGCTTTTTTGAGATTGATTACAATAATGTGAGATGGAGCTAAAGAAGGTAGACAAGTTTGTGCTATTAATAGCTAATATGTCTCACCACACTGCAGATATACTTTTTTTATCAACCTGCATAAAAACTGTCAATGCAATGTTTGAAATCAATGGATTGAACAAAATAGCAAATAGTCCAGCCACTTTTTAAAAGTATATTTAAAATTAAATGCACTAACAAGTCAAGTGGCATAGAAAAAAATAGCAATCCAAAAGATTATTAAATAAAAAAATTTATACTGTAGAGTGGTGACTATTACAGACATTACTAACTTCACTTGGCTAACAGTTCTAGATAGAATCCCTAAAGAGATATCTTATTAGAATGTTACTTATTTTATAAAGAAGCACCAAAACAAACTACAGGTAATAGAATATTCAACTTGGTATATGTGTACTTGAAAAGAAAAAAATGGTACTACAGAAGGCACTGCATAAGTCTTCACTGATGTTATAGCTGAACCAACTGAAAAGTCTCAAGGCTTTATAACAAGAGTTCATTCTAAAATCCTAAGTTACATGTTACTCCATTACATTTACAGATCTATATTCCATTTGAAATGATGCCAAAATGATGCCAAGTATAAAATTATGAAATTTCAATATTTAGTATATTCCTTGATGCTGTGCTTTTATTTTCCTTATTGCTAATATATACTGTAAAAACATATATTAAATGTCTTTGTTTGCTTTCATATAGATACTCTCCAGCTCCCTTAACTTATCCTTAGGTGCCATGTGATTGCATTGTCCATGTGTAACATGCCATGGAAAAGGTCTGGGAAGCATTAACTTAGCTTATATAGTAGACAATTACCCCAAATTGGAGATCTTAAATGGCAGTAGGTAGATAAGTAAAACAAAATACAGAAACGTTACTTGAGGGATGCATTTAGCTCTAAACCAAATTCTAAGACTTCATGGGACTAGTAAAATCTTCAAAAGTACACCATAATACCTTGATCAAAACTCATTTGGTTTCCAAAATATGTATAAAATATGTGTTTTTTTCTCTATAGGATATGGTTACAATTTTGACTTAATATTTTCTTATACTGTAATTTAACCAAGAAATTCTTTCTAACAAAGCAAAAAAATATATTCATTCAAGTTCTTTTTACATATAGAATTTTATAATTTACTAAATGTCAAGTTTAAAATTTAATAATGTATCTATTGCCATTAATCTTTCATTCAGTTACCATTAGGTAAGACACCAAGTATTTGAGAAAATGTCAAATCTGTATCTTCAAAGAATATCAGTCAAAAGCATCCAGGTAGAAAATGAATATAAATTAATACAGAGTCCTCTACGAATAAGATCCCAATGAATTTAAATAGAATTTGCTTTAAAATTTAAAACACTCTTTTAAAAACAGACTAAAGAGTCTTACAGAAATATGTAGTCTTGGCAACCAAAGGAAAGCAGAGGTCAGAAGCCTGGAGAACTGCTGAAGAAATCGAAATGTTTTCTCTTTGTTCCCCAACATTATCAAGAACAAAGAAGATACAAACCAGTCATGACCAGGATAATTCCCCTGCAGGCAGACTGAAAAGCACAGTTAAGGAACTTTTATAATATTTTATTTTATAAAATGAAATATAACAACTCCATAAATATTCATTTCCAAGATATCTGTGAGGAAAGATATATTAATGGTACTTAGTTCTCCTTTTGTTTATAACTGATTTATAAGCTATTGATGTATTTATTAATAACAAATTACCTGCATAGTAATTATTACTATGTACTGTGTGCTTAAATGTCTAGTGGAGGCCAATGGCACTAGCAAATGAGAAAAAAATTATCTGCTTTGTAGAAACACACTTGTTCAAGTCATTAACACAATAGTATCATCCTTGCTCTAGTTCAGGTTATCTGCTAAATTACTAGTATAATCAAGTATAATAAAATGCATACATTTTTAGACTCAGAAATACAAATAGTCTGTGGAAATTTTTTCTTCGAGTCAAATCCTATTTCTAAAATATAACCAAATAAAATAACAAATATGGCTTTTTCTTATTCTAGATTTACTAAATCTAGAATATTCTTTTTCTAGGTTAACTAAACCTATTTGTAAAACTTTCTTATATATGTGTGAAAATATATTCTAATAACTTTAATTATTCAGTTTAAGATTCAAAGACTAAGACTGAATTTAATAATCACTTCTCAATTTAATAAAATGGATATAAAATACTTTAGACATATCATAACAAATAAATCATTAATATAGGTTAAACTATTATTTTATTATAAAAGTGTTAAGGTATCTCCAAAGAATTATGAAAAAAATATAAAAAAAATTGAACTGCAAATCCATTTGAAAAGGATATGAAGAGAAGATTTTATAGGAGCTTGCTGCTGTTTCAGGAATCTCTCACAGTGCTTTAAAATCCAGGTAAGATCATTTTCTGCACCATCTTTTAACAGGTTGAGGAACTTGCCATATCTACATTAAAAACCCACAAAACATATAAAATAGAAAACATCAGGCCATGTATTACAAATTCATTTTTTTGAAATCCATCGAAGTGTAGTTCTTTTGAAATCCCAAGATTTTAAGTTTTCAAATTTCTACTTTTGCCATAACTATGCTATACAAAGCACTTAGGAAAGATTAACACTCAATATATATTCCTGATAATTACAATATATTTGGATTAGCAGTATTTATCTGGTAAATATTGGTAACTTTAAAGGAAAATAAATCAGTAATGAGAGAACAAAATGTAGATACCGTATATCTACGAGTAGAATATGAGCATTTTTTTTCCTGAACTTATTCTAAAACACAGAATATCGACAGGTTACACTGACAGAATCTAAAAGCAATTTTAGAGTTCAACTAGTCCCATGATTCTAAATGGGTTGGCACTTCCCCAGGTGCCACTTTGGAAATTTAAGGGGCTTTTTTTTTTTTTTTATTGTCACAGTGACTGGAGCACTACTGGTACTCAGTGCTTGAGGCCCAGCCGGTGAGACATGGGAAAGTCCTGCAAGATAACAACTTGCAAATGTCCCATCTGGTATATGTATGCATAGATGAAAAAGCAATTTATAATGACCTGAAACTAATTCTGTTTTATATAAAATCTTAAAATGTTTTTCCTATATTTTTTCATACATACTAAATGCAACTATGTGTAAATCAGAGAAAGATAGTACTTTGTTTGTTTGAAGCTTTACTAAAACTTGTTTATCATTTTGGAAAGTTACTTTGCCAGTGGCAACTCTCTTACAGTATTTGAAGCACCAAAATAAAATCAGTCTCTATTTGTAGCTGCCATAGTCACAATGTTTCTATATGAGTGCCAGCTATGTCTTACATTGTAGTTGCAGAAAAGCATTTCATTATAAATCACTTCCCATTTATTTCTTACCAATAAGACATTATATTGAATTAAAAAATATGTGACTAGCCCGTTTATATTATCTATGGATTCCACGCCAGAATAGAAATAGGGCATTTAAATAAAAAGCAGGTATAGGGTCACAAGACATAATCAGTGCATTGTATTCCTATGAGATGAAGGTGAGCGAGCTAAAATTAGTACCAGTTTTCATTACAATGCTATGGATTTATTAAAACACTCAGTCTTTTTAACATATTTCACATGTATCTTTTTAAAACTAGATTTGATTCTGATCCTTCAGAATAGGACTATCAAGATCTTTATTTAATAAGCAAGAATGGGGGGGGGAGCGGGAATCAAGGACTCAGTCTTTAACTCCCAGTCTGCGTTTAGCTTTTCCAATTTTTTGAAAGTTATAATGTGAGTACTAAACAAACAACTATAATTGTTTTATTCATTTTCTACAACTATCTTTAGGTACTTTTGTGCTATCACAACTTCTTGATAATTTAATCATATTTTAGAAAATGGCATGATTGTGATACCAATGTGCTGATTTTTATGATGTTATTTTTGGAAAAAACCTGATAGTCGTAGAGGCTTAAATATACTGGAATTAAACTCTGAAATAAAAATGTACCACAACTGATTTACTTGCAGAGATAATTTAATCACGTGTCAATATCCTCAAAATAAAGCTAGTATTTTCTAAATGATAACTCTGCATTTAAAATATACAAAATAGTGTGTTGTTAAACAATATTAAGCACATATCAGGTATACCTGACAGTCATTTTAATGCCAAGCTGCTGCACAGATGAAAGATTTTCATTCTTCACATTTGCATCAGTAGCTAAAAACAATAGAAAACTAGGTTATAAAAATGTATAAAAGTCTGCATAATAATCACATTTTAATTGAAAATTGATGAAAGCAATATTTTTACATTTTTAATGTGAATTTTGAGAACACTGATGAATTTGTTCTTTTAAGAGCTGTCAGTTATATTTTCAAAAGGGCTAACAGGAAACTCTACAGATAACTTTTCTTCTACAAAAAGTATTTAAAGGACTATTAAATACAAAATGACTAATCATAGTTTTAAAGTAATCTATTTTTACTTGGTTCTCAGAACACAAAAGCTGTTAACCCCCAAACAGTCTAGAATATTGCACTTTCATTAAGCATGTATATAAGATTTTGAATTACAAATATATATAAGTATGGCTGTTTACTTCTTAAGATTTAAACATGAGTGTCAAAAAGGAATAATTAGTACTCTACTTATAATGTACAAAAATTTATGAGAGTAAAGTGAATAAGTTTCTTCCTGCAGGTGGATTTTCTCTGTAAAGCAGGAATTGTGATCTGTGAAGTAGGAATTGTGACCATCTACTGAAAGTTGAGAAGGGGCTGTAAAGGTGCAGAAGACTACAAGAGAGGCTGAAAGTCTGCATTAGTCTTTGAGAAAAGTACACGACTAAGCTAACAATGAGCATTCAAAAACATCACTAGGTAGCACTAAAGGTCTAGTTGAAACTCTTAATATTAGGCTGAAGAAATGGTAGCGCGTGCACGCGCGCACACACACACACACACACGCACACACACACACTAAAGGAATTTTCCAAAATCACATAGTTATCTGGTGGTAGAGAGGACCAAAAACTAGGTTTTCTGAATCCCATATCACAAGTTTTCTTTCTCTCTCATTACACTCTAGTGCATCTGATACAATCGATATAATCTACTTAACTCATGGACTGATTCATTCCTTTTAATAAACCTTTCTGATAGTGTGGTGCACCATATACAAGCTATGGGGATAAAAGACAAATAATATATCATGTACGAAAAGAACTTTCCATGTAGTGTCAGAGATAAAATTTGTATACAGATAGCTCTGATGTTTTAATGTGCTAAGAAGAATAAAAATGGTACAGATAAAATGTTATGTGAATTCAGAAGAGGAATAGATTAGGAGGATGTGGCATTTAAACTGAACCTTAAAATATGGGTAGACTTGAGATCTGCAGAGATAGGAAAGAACAAATTAAACATCACTGTTATCAAACATCTACTCGTTGGACCAGCAATAATTCATCTTTTAGCACTCTTAGAGTTAAGGTAACCTACTTCTAGTTTGGCTAGGACTTTCATGGTTTTAGCACTAAAAGTCTCATGGTCCAGGAATCCCTCACGGGCCCGGACAAACCAGACTGGTTGGTCAGCTACTTAGAGTGGTAATTTTCTTAAAGTAAAAGAGAGAGAGGCGGTAAGGGGGCATAGAAGGAGGGAGGGTGGGCGACAGACAGACAGAAGTGTCAGTTAATTTCTTGATACAGTACTTTGGCATTTTAATTATTTAGATTTGATCTTAGCAATATTGTTACATTTGCCTATAATTACAGCAGTTAAGCTATACTGTATTTAACTTAGAATTCCTTGCTATGTATAACTCTTACTGTGCTAACAGATGTACCTTCTATCCATAGAAGAGAAAGATACCAATTCTGCACTTCTCCTAGCAACAGGTTAAGAAAGGAAGACAGCTCAATGTCTTCTCCAGATTTTTCAAAGTGGAGTAAAGACAGAATTCTCCCATCCCTCTATTAATCACGGGGCTATGAGGTACCCTAGGTCTTCAGTAAAGAGGAATAAATCCAACATACAAAGAGAGAGAGAGAGAGAGAGAGAGAGAGGAGAGACAGCTTTATGCCATTTATATGGGCAAATGATTCTACTTTATTTTCTGCTTAAACAGACAAACAAAAAAGTTGATTGAGGTTTCATGACTTGGTATCAAAAACATATATTGCAAATTATCCTCACTCTCACAAAATAGTCAATTTTTAAAACTATCATCATTCATACAATCACCATAATTTTAATTTCTTAGCTTTATCAATAGCATTTTTTTTCAGCTATAATTTAAATGCAGCTTTTGTCAATGTTCACTACAACACAATCAGGTTAAATTCACTTGGGGAGTAACCAGAAGTTCTTTTTGTTTCAATACCTGAGTCTGTTCCTGGTGATTCTATATTTTATGATTAATCACATTTTAATTTCCCAAGTTTAAATAACATAAAACTTTAGTGCTATAGCATTGATGACATTGGCCAATTTCACAAAATTTAAATAGTTTCAATAAGATAAACATTCTGACTTTATATATTCCTATATTCCTATAGCCATGGTATAAACCTAAGTCCTATCAACTATCATAATGTGATATGAAGACAAGATCGATTTTTAGATAATACTTAGAATTCTAGTACACAGAAAATTGAATTAAGCATGAGAAATATCTATCTTCATTAATATATAGATCTGCGTGCTTGTAATAATACTAAGAGTGAGTGAATGAATGAGTAAATGAATGCATAAATGAACAAACATCTATTGTACAATAACAAAAGAAATTGTGCTTTACATATCAAACTAGAAGGTGGAGATAGAAACAGATATGGACTTAAAAATATTTTCTGTATATTTAAATCAAGTAACAAATGATGTAACTCTCTACTTCTGGAGTCATTATGAAAAGCATAACAAAATAAGTTGTTGAAAAAGTCAATCAACAATGATACTTGTAGCATCCTACTTAGCCTACTTATTAATAATGCCTAATTCAATCTCAGCATTAATATTAAATCAACTATGTAAAATAACTAATCATTTTAATTATAAATATAATAGTCTCAGAACAAAATGAGTTGAAAAAATTTACAATATTGACTGAAATCACTCACTCTGATAATGTATTCTGTTCTATTTTTGGTTTGCAAAGCTAGCACATAGAGCAGTGGTAGAAGAAATTAAATCTATTCTGCCCGGCTAACAATGTGGAAAAAAAGTAAGCTTTCAGAAAAGCAAAGAATTTCTCCACTGGAGAATAAATCCATATTTGCAGAAGCAGTTACTGCTTGGCTGTTTACTCTCCTGAAGTCCTGTTGCATCTGTTGTAATGTCAGAGAATTCTCAATCACTCAAAGAACTCAACCAATCAGTATACTTTCTCCTACCTTCTTCCTTCTTCAAAGTCAGTCTGCAGATTCTGTTGCTTCTTTATTAACATGTTTGTATCTATCCATCTTATTCAATTTTTAATGACACAGATTAAATTCCTTGAGACCAAGCTTCTGTAAAAGCCTCAGCTTTTAATTGGCATAGTTAGCATTATCGGGAAAAGCATTTCTCTTTTTATGTCTTTAATTATGCAATTACCCTTGCCTGCAAGAGTCTTCCTCTCTCCTATTTCTTTCATCTGTAATAGCCCAGGAGATACTAGCGCCATTCCTCCTGCTCCATAATCACTTCCTCCTCTTAACTTCCCTTATGGCACTTGTCAACAATGATCACTCTTTCCACTAAATGGCCTGTGGCACTCATGACAAAACTGCTCATTTGATGATAACCCAATTTAAATAGCATATTTAACATATTACTAACATATTACCTGAAACGAAGTAGCCAAGATGAAAAATCTTGGCTTTCCTTCATTTCTTTATTTTCTATCTTAATTTATGCCACAATTTACTTAATTCATCATCTTAGGTTTATATGCTATTCCCTCTTCTTGAAGAGAGTGTCATTCATATTAAATACTTACTTGCACTTATAGAGTATACTCACAAACATGCTCCATAAATGTAAGACAAAAAAGATTATATTTGCTGAATACTCAAAGAAAGTATAAAAGGTGTTTATATAAATTAAGTTTAAAAAATAGTTTAATAGTCAAAAAGAGAAACAATGCAATTTTTTTAATCTTTTTTCCCAATCTTTTGATTAACAATATAGAGAAAAGGGATAAAATTAAAATATTTACTACCTTGAAAGGACCACTTAATTTATCATTTCAAAGAAGCTACTGGAGTAGTAGAAAATCTCCAACTTGTTCTAGAGAATCGAGCCAACAAAATGTTAAAGTCCATTAAGATTTGGGAAGATACCTGTCTGGACTTAAAACCTGCAAATGTGTACGACTTTCTCTGTTCTTTCTTTTTTCTTCAAGGGGATAAATAGGCAAACTAATTTGATTTTTCCACATTTGCAAATTTTATAATGGATGGAAATCCTGAGGGAGCTAACAACAGATGGATGATTGTGTTATTCTAATTTCAGCTACCTTAGGGTTTAGCAAGCTGTCATTTTTAAAAAGACAATCAATTTCTCATTTCAAGATATATGAAAAAACATTGACTATCTATCCAGCACTTGCTTTGAAACATCTTTTATAACAAAACACGTTTTTTGCTTATTTAAATAAACCATTGTTTCATCAGCCAAAAAATAAATGATAAAGGATGAGGACATCTAAAGCCATGGGAAGAAAACAATACTATCAACAATCTTACTGTATCATAATAATAAAAATTAAACAATCAACAGGAAGCCACTTTGTCTTTGGCTGTACTCTAAAATTCCAAGGCATAGTGTTCAACTGGAGCCTTTAAATAATTTATATTCACATTTAGGGTTTATCTGCCTAGATACTACATTGAAAAAAGACAGCATGTGAGATCTTCTTCAGCACATTTAGAAGTATAACAGAGGACAGAAAGTATGTGCACACTAAGCAATTAGGTTGTTGAGTATTTGATACAGCATAATGTTAATTTTAGATTATCTGCAGAAAATACAATCCAATAGAACAATGTACCAAGGAGAGTTGCAGAAACTGGAGATTATTATGCTACAGATTGGAGAGATACCCATCATGACCATGCAAATCTCCATGATTACCACTTCTTACTGATTCTCTCTCTTATTCATAGACTTGATCACTAATCTCTGTATATTTTTCACATACATTTTCAGGTTCATTCATAAAGTTATAATTTTCTTCACAAATGATTTTCTTCAAAATTATCTTCACGATTTCTGTTTTCTTTCCTCTTTACCTCACTTTCTTGATTTTAAGTGTAATGATATGCCTATTTCAGAGAGTAGTTACAGGGTTAAATGACATAATGTACATCAAGTATCTCAGTACACTTTTAACTCACAAGAAGTGCTCAACAGATGTCAATTCCTTTTGCCTGTCTTAATTTCTGTTTAACGCTGCCTTGTATTTCCCTCTCATTTCTTTGTTTTCGCTTTCTTATGTTCTCTTTTATCTCCAAATCTACATTAGATATTGCTTTGTGTAAATAATTAGGTATATGTTCATATATGTATATGTAAATATATTTAGAATTGTTATACATATATATCTGTGTAAATATAGATGCTAATATAACAGTATACATATTTAATTCAATAAAAAGATATCAAATGCTATATTAAAGATACAAAGGAGTTTGAGACTTAATGGAATAATTTAAACTAGTCATATACAATATAATGAATATCAAAATAGTAAAGCGAATGCATTAGGAGCACAGATGAGAGACTTCTGCTTAAGAGTAAGAGGGAAGGTGACATTCTAGCTGTTCTCAGTTGAGTTGGACATTATAACATGAGTGTCATGGGGGAGAGAAAAGTTTACCAAAAAGAACAGGAGTAGCAAAGGTTCAGTGACATGAATGCATGGAATGTGTGGGCAGTGGTGGGTTATAGGGCTAAAAAGACAGGCTGGGTTAGGCAGGAAGTGTGTGTGTGTGTGTGTGTGTGTGTGTGTGTGTGTGTGTGTAAACTTTTATGGAAATATGACATATAGTGTCTAACTTGAATAAATAACACATACTTGAATGGTAGTTCCTTTAGCAGAGAACTCATGTCCCCCTTATGAGGAAGAAATGCAATATTACTTGATGATCTATTATCATGAGTCTATGCTACCTCTGCTTTCTTCACCATCTCTTTGCTTACCAACCCCCAAGTACTGGATATTCACCTTTGGCAAATTTCAGTTCTGCACTCTACTTCATTTTTTACACAGTTACTAAAATAATCTCCCTAAAATACAGATTAATAAAGTAAAAGGTCTGCTCAAAAATCTTAAATGATTTACCCTATTGCCTATTTAAAATAAGATAAACTGACTGATACAGTACATAAAGCCTCCTTCCTTCATTCTTTTATCAATTGTTTCTTTTATTTGTCTGATATACAATGAAACTGTTATTCTAGGTGGAGAGGATACATATAATAAGTATTGGAGTTAATGTCACATAAAAATTAGGCATTAAGTCAGAACATGAGAAAGACATAAAGAGATGCAAATTGGCTTTATATATTAAGCTGATGATTTACTCCTTTGTATTTCCACCCCACACTTTTCCTCTAAATTCCAGATTCAAATATCCAGCATGTACAAAGCATGCTTAATTAAATGTGTAACAAGTATTTAAAACATAACATAAAAGCAAGCATCTAAAGCTCCTTTCTCAAACCTATTTCTCTCCCATTCTTCTCTACCTCAGTGTATGATAATTCCATCCTTCCAGTGGCTCAGATCAGTAACAGAGTCTACTTTGACTCAATCCTTTCTCTCACATCTATATTCAATCTGTTACCCAGTTCCATTGGCCCTGTCTTCAGCATATACTCAGAATCCAAAAACTTCTCAACATCTCCACTGACATCTTCATTAGAGCCATTACCATTTTTCATTTGGATCTTTTCAATAGCTTCCTCACTGGTCTCCCTGCTTTAGCTTTGTCCTCCTTCAGTCTTTTCTCAACACTGCAGCCATAGTAATCTTTTAAAAATGTAAATCAGAGAATTTTCAAGACTCTGCAATGACTTTCAAAATTCTTTCCTCTTTGATTTCCACACCAACAATTCTTCCTCTTTCTTTTCAGCTAAACTAGTCTCCATCTTTGCACTTGCTGAAATCCCACCCCCGCTCCGAAAATATCCATATATCTTGCTCTCACTTCTGCTGCTCTGACCACTATTGAATATTGCAATCCTCAGCCCCAACTGGCACTCTCTAGCTCCGCTGCTGTCTGCGCATTTCTTATTTACCAACACACCATTTGAAATACTGAATCTTTTACTTGTTTATTGTCTGTCTTCCCACCACAGGTAAATTCTATGAAGACAAGATTTTTTTGTTTTTGTTTTTGTTCAGTGCTGTGTCTGAATGCTTAGAAAAGTTATATTACATAGTAGAGGACAATATCTATTTGATGAATAAATGAATGTCTGCACGATGGGGAAGGGGGGAAGTTGGCAATGCTGCTAATAGTTTAGTGTTCTTGAAAAAGAAATATGAGATATGGAGAAAAAGGAAAGATACTAGAGAAGAAGCAAGGGGAAAACTAATTTAAGGACTTCGGTAAGAAGCTTAGATATTATGCAGTGGTCAATCATGAGCTTTTAAGGGGTAGAGGAATGAGTAGGCCAGATTTGTTCTTCAAAGGTCACTCTGAAAGCAGCATAAAGCATACCTTTGAAAAGAAATCAGACTCTAATTAGAGACCCCAGGTGAAGAGGCTGTTGAAATACCCTTGGCAAGAAATAATGGTGGCCTGAACTAACATAAAGGAGAGTAGAAATCAATATAAATACATAAATTTGAGATATCTTTAGAACACAGAATTAACATGGTTTGGGAATTGGGAGGAAAATGTGGACTTATTGAGTGGATCGTTTCTTTGCTTCTGGCTTAGAAGGACAGTAGATGATTGTACTACCAACCAAAATATATAAGGTAGTTAGGAGGATGGATATCAATAAGGTATGATGAGGTAAAGTCTCTGTTGGACATTTAGAGTTTGAGAGTTTCTGTAGCACATCAGGGTGATGTTTACTTTTTAAGCAGATGGAAATATGAAATTAAAACTTATAGATCTCTGAGTAGAAGATGTAAATTCAGAAGTCATCAATATATGGGGTACATAAAATAGTATAAGCAGATGAAGATCACGAGGGGATAGTGGATAAAATAGAAGTGTGGAAGACATTAGAAGATCTTAAGGATAAACAACTTTTAGTGAGTAGAGAGAAAAAAAAGAACTCAAAAAAGAGAAAGTTACAAGAAAATCCAGACATTTGCATAGAAGATATTATATCTTGAATATATATGGTACCAAGTGAGAGATTTCTAAGGATAAGAAACTTTGTGCATATTTGTAATCTAATTACACACCTCAATAAAATATTATCTATTTGCACATTAAATTCTTTTCAAAATTCAAAATGTTTAAAATGTACCTGCATATTCCACTGAGGGGAAGTAGCATTCTGAAGGGCTTTCGGAGAGATGAAGCACAAATTTTTCAAGTAATTCTACTAAAGCTGTAATAAACATGAGAATAATTAGAATATTAAAGGTCAAGAATAATACGTGACAATGCATCTCTAAATCACAGACTAGTGGATTAAAGTCATCCAAACTTCTTGAGTTACACTCTTATTGAGGTCCAATTCAAAACACATACCATTTTAATATTCCTAACAATGTTTCTGATATAAATTAAATTTTAATAGCTTCACTAAGAACCTATGAATGTAAAACAGAATGGAAAAGAATCATCTGTTATCTTTAAATCCTCTAAGGATTACTTCGGAATTTGCCAAATGATTTTAATACAGAAAGAAAATTATCACTAATTAGACTATAATATCTTATCATAATTATTCACACATTTGGAAAAAATTATGTAAACTCCAAGACCAAGATCAATGCATAGCTCACGTGCCTTTCAAAACTAGTATACACTATGTGTTGTACATACTTTGCAATTGATGGTATCTGTTCAAGGCAACTGATCAAAAGTAAGTCAGAGGTTGAGAAGGATGGATGAATAAGTAGGCAGAGCATAGAATTTTTAGGGCACTAAAGTTCTTCGATTCACTGAAAATTCCATTATACATAATTCAAGGCAATTAATTCATGTCATGAAATACTTCTTAACTTTAAAAACAAATTAACTCCAGGATATTATTATCCAGAAAGTAAACTATAGAATATTATTTTGTCTTAAGTAGATATTAAATGGCAGACCATAAAGGATTTTAAATTATGAGCCTTTTCCTTTGGATTATATTTATTCCCTGGGGTGGGACTATGACATAGACTATAAAACCAAAATTAATAATATTTATGTACTAAAAAAGAGGACATTGTTTTTCTGCTGAGGAAAAACTAAAGGCAGATTGTTCAGGGATACTTGGGTATTGATAATCCTTTCTCCCTTGGAACTGCCATCACCGCAATAGCTGGTTCCTAAACTAGGACAGCTCAATGTTTGTAAACATGTAAAACTCTTGGATTCACCCTTATACACTGATGGTGGGAATGCAAATTGGTACAATCATTCTGGAAAACAGTATGGAGAGTCTTCAAAAAATTAAGAATAGAATTATCATATGACCTGGCAATCTCTCTTCTGGGTATCTATACCCAAAATTTGAAAACATCCGTAAAGATATATGTACTCCTATGTTCACAGCAGCATTATTCATAGTGACCAAGACATGGAAATAACCGAAGTGTCCTTCACTAGAAGATTGGATAAAGAAGATGTGGTACATATATACAATGGAATATTACTCAGCCATAAAAAAGGATGAAATTCCGCCTTTTGCGACAACATGGATGGATCTTGAAATAATCATGCCAAGCGAAATAAGTCAGACAGAAAAAGCTGAGAACCATATGATTTCACTTATATGTGGGATATAAAACTGAAAGCAACAAACAAATATGACAAACAAACAGAGACTCATGGACACAGACAACAGTTTAGTGGTTACTAGAGGAAGGTAGAGAACGGGAAGAAGTAGGTAAGGATAAAGGTGATCAAGTATACGATGACAGAAGGAAATTTAACTTTGGATAGTGGATATGCAATTGCAATATACATATGACATAGTATTAGACTGTACATTTGAAACCTATCTGATTTTATTATCTAATGCCACCCTAACAAATTTAATAAAAGTTTTTTTTTAAATCTTTTATCACTGCTAGCCTATCATCAGATCACAAGAAAATTACATTAAGAATTAATTTTTTTCCCCCAAACAATTCATCCATCATGTAACCATTGGATGTCTGTTCCTTGAAAACTTGCTTATTCAATAACTTATCATGGTTTTCCCTTCTCTCTATCCCCATGAAGTTAGAACTCTACTAATGGGTTTTTAAACACTTCACAATATTACAGCATCCAACCATACCTAATTTTCATATAAAATATTATAAGCACGGTTGATTTTTCTCCATGTTCTAAAGTAGTCTGTGGTCATTCTTTCTTCTGTACTTAAAAATATATATATATCGTAAGATTATAGATTCACGGGAAGTTGCAAAGAATACAGAGGCAGACAAGTTCCTTTATCCCTTCCTTTTAGGGTAAATTTGCTGGTGAATAATCCTTCATCTGAGAATGTCTTGATTTTCTCACTACTCTTGAAGACTATTTTCAATACATACAAAATTCAGTTTGCAGTTCTTTGCTTTTAGCACTTGAATAATATCATGCCACTTCCTCTGTGCTCTGTCTTTTCTGGTGAGAAGTCCTCTGTCATTTGAATTGAATATCCCTTGTAAGTAAGGTGTTGTTTCTCTTTCTCTCCTTTCAAGATTTTTTAGTTTGTCTTTAGTTCTCAGAAGTTTGATTATATTGTATCTTGGTGTGGATGTCTTTGGATTTATCCTCTTTGGATTATCGAATCCACAGTTTAGGTCTTTTGCCAAACTGAAACATTTTCAACCATCATTTCTTCAAATTTGTTGTCCTGACCTCTGTCTAGGATGTCAATTACACAAATGTTGTATCTCTTGTTATGGTTCCATTGGTCTCTGGGGCTCTGTTAATTTTCAGTCTATTTCCTCTCTGCTGATATCTTTAAGTTCTCTGATTCTGCCCTGTCCTCTCCATTTTATTGTTGAACCCATACATTAAGCTTTTGATTGTTATGGTATTTTTCAGTTTTAAAATTTCATATTGGGTTTTCTTTACTATTTCTTTGCTGACACTATTTTAAAATGTGTTTCATATGTGAGACAAATACATGTATGGAGAGAAAGGAGAGATTATGGCCTTGTTACCAGTAGATGTTTGTGGAAGTTCTAACTCTCTACCTAGGTCTCCTCTGATACCATCTGAGAAGGCAGGAATGCCTCATTACTGCCAGGTGAAGATGGATGTCCAGGGTGTACCCAAGGTCTTCCTGACAGAATTTTCTGTGGTGTTTATCTGAATTAAAGCTGTCACCTTCTATAAGTTTTCTGTCTTGGTAGTCTAACCTTTTCGTGGTCTCTTGGCAGAGAGAGAAAGCTTTTATCTCCCCGCCCCACTATTTCTTCTTCATCTGTTGGCATTCTTTATCACTCGGTCTAGGCTATATGAGACAAAAAGAAAACCCAGTTGTTCCTTGGGTCCTAAGGTTCCTAGCCAATCTGCCCCTTCTTCTCTCCATCTTCCAGAGACATCCTATGTTTTTGTTTTAATATGTGATGTCCAGATATTTTAGCTTTGCATAGTAGGAGGGATAAGAGAAAGAACATCTATTCCATCTTTCAAGAGTAGAAATCACCATGTACTTTTTTCATGATAATTATTTAGGCTCGTTAAAAGCTGAACGTAAGTTTCATCACATAAAATAGACTGCCACTCACAAAATTCTCCTTTTTTTAATTCTTAACCTCTTTGAAACAATCTTATATTATTTACCATGTAACTGGTATTGAGTTTTGGAGAATTATCTGATTATGTCAAGTACATTTGCTTTACAGCCACAAATAGACAGAAGATGGGCCAATTTAGTGTCCATTGAAATGCAGCAACCGTAAGAGTATTATCTGGGTATACTGGAATTGCTGAAGCAAAGAAGAAGAATTTAGAAGGCGGCAGAATTATCAGGAATTGTGTTGAATTCCTCTTTCCCCTGGCTGCTATGCCAAGAAGAAGAGCTATGAAAAAAGTACTTTTAGTAACAGATTCACATGATGGGCAGGTGTCACTCGGAGAATGTTGCTGAGGATAGACCAATAATGGTATATGATAGCAATCACAAGAGTAAAGTGAATGGGAGAACAAAGGAATCTGCTTCTGCCTGTTTACCACCAGCCTCTAGGGATCCTTCTTTCAGAACTCAGGCTTTTGTTTTCATCATCATAGCCCCTCTTATATTTTCTTTCATGAGTCTTAATGTCTTTGTCTGTGCTTATAACAAACAATCTACACTTTGGCTATATGACTCCTGTTTTTTAAGTGATTTATTAGTGCTTTGATATTATCAGATAATTTATATTACTAAAGGTTTTGGTTTCTTTACTATATATTTGATATGAAATGTGATTATCATCACTGGCTAGGGTTCCAGGGAGTCAACTGAGATAAGAGAAACATTATAAAGAATCGAATATACAGGATCAAATAAATAGACTTTAAAATTACATTGTAGAAGTATGTTTACTGATGAGGAAAAATCTACACAATATTGCAGTGAGTGAAAAGATAAAAGAAAATAGTATAGTAGGTCTTAACTCTTTTGGGCTAAAAATAAAAACCGTGATAATTTCTAAAGGATAAAATTATACATTAATTTCAGTTTCTTCATTTTGCTTTACTTATAATTTCTGATTTTCCTAAAATGATCAAGTATTAGACAATAATAGTCCAGTTGCTGAGTAGTTAATACTTAAAGTAGTAGTGGAAGATATGGCTGAGAAAGAACAGATATAAGACATATTTAGGAATAATCTCTGTAAGCACGGGTAACCTGGAGGATGGGAATCAGAAGATAAAAGGGAGAAGTCAAAGAGAACTAAATTGTTCCTTTCAATGACTGGGTACATGCTAGTTATAACAATAAGAAAAAGAGAATGCAAGAGGAAAACTATACCTTATTTGATATTCTCCATGGTATTTCACATTCAGATAAAATCTAAAATTTGGGAATAGCATTGAAATTTAAACAAATGGCAGGTCAAAAGAGAAAACTGGATTAAACACTCAGAGCAAAATAAAAGGAAACATAAATATAGCCAAAAGTAAATTAGAAATAACAAAATACACTTTTTTTTTAAGAATGCTCTTGGTTCACGTCATTCTGTTGTCTTAATTCTAAGGAGCAACATAATGTGCATTGTTAGAACTCAAATTTTTCCCCTAACAGTATTCTCCACTGAAAGAAACCAGAATCTCTTAGACTCTGTGTTTAAGAGCAAAATTAGTCTGGATAATTTCATTGTAATGAAATTACAGGATTCTTTCACAGGTAAATATATATTTAAAAAAAGTTTAAAAGGTCATAGAGGCCAGCTTAAAGAAAAATACTCTTCTTAGGGTCCAAATTGTGATAATTTGAGTATCTGAAGGATATTATTACTCAAAATGTATTAAAGTTAAAAAGTATACCCTAGTTTCCAATATTGTCTATCAGACATGTACATGCTATCTGGTGACCAACACAAATTATATGAATCCTACATCAGAATTCTGGTTATAAACTATATCATCAATATTAGTTAACAAAAATAGGAAGGGTATACTTAGAATATATTTTAAATTATACATTTATCAGGTCTCAAATAAAAGACTGAGAAATACTGGTTAGAAGACAAAGTAATAAATATAGTGGTTTCTTTTTACAGAGAGATGAGTATAGAAAGACAGATATAAAAAAGTTAGGAAATATTAAACATGCAATTAATTATGGAATCTACTGTTTAGAATGGACAGACATCAAGAGCCCAGGTTAATAGATTCAGGAGAAACTAAAAGTCAGTCAGACCTACAGAGATCTTTCTGATAGCAAGGAAAAAACAAAAACAAAAACAAAAACGCAGAACTGTAGAACTATCTGCATTTTAATGAATTAAAAAAAGTAGCCCATGAACACATCTGAAATTCAACCTAATGGAGTAGAGTGTCTATGTTCTCTCCCAGTGCTGAATGAAGTGAACACATGAAAATGAGAGAAATTAATTAGTGGTTCAGCAAACATGTCCTAGCTATTTCTATCTTAGAAAAAAGATCTGGGGTATGGTTTTGTTGAAGGGGAGACACATGCAGATCAAAATAAGGTCATAAGAAGAAAGAATTTGAACAACGTTCTATTAACTTGAGCCTGTGAGCTCTGGGTCATATAATCTATTGCTTCTCCCAGTGATTCATTACTAGATAGAAATCAAGAGGTCAGGTTAGTAGATTCAAGAGAAACTAGAGGTCAATCAGAGTCTCGCTTAAAGAAAGACTCTTAGAGTCTTGCTTCCTCCAGGGACTCATTACAAGTGAGTACAGGAATATTATGTAATTGTACATCAGGTTGTCTCACCTGTTCTTATAAACCGAAAGCCTAGAAGAAAAACTCTGGAAATACTGGAAGCCCAAGTTTCAGAAAGCCGGAAATTTTCTCTGCTGGAAACTGCTTAGATGGCCTGGATTTAAATCATTTTGAGACTACTGATGGATAGTTATCTCCTCTTTATCATTAGCACAAAGGACGGCAGCTGCCCACAAGGGGAGCAAAATGAGTCAACAAGAAGGTTCCTTATAAGTTCTTATTAATTGAGTTTCCTTTTGTCTACCTCCTTTTGGATTCAGACTATATAATTTATAGAAACATTATAACTAATTCATTCACTCATTATTATATGAAAACTATTAATGAATGTACATGGTGTTTACTATTCATTGCAAAGCCATATACAGAGATTTTAAGGAGAAACTGCAGAATAAGTGATGATAATTCAAAAATCTTAGGTTCTTGGTGGCTGTAGATTGCTTATACTTATAGCCTGAGTTGAACCACATTACAGAGCCATATTGTACATGTGTATGTACATACACTAAATATATAAATAAGCATGCCTGCCTCACAAAAACACAACTTTGTTTAATATTTATGTATTGAGCTTACCCACAAAATTAGTTCACCTTAGTTTACAGACAGGAAATAAGTGTTATAAGATATGAGCAATATTAAAAATTTTATCATAATTTACATAAACCAGTACGTATAATGCTGTGTTTATTTAATAAATATTACTTGCCTCTCATGAGTAAAACATTAGGCACTAAAGAGGAGGTGCAAAGAGGCAGTATAGCAAAGTAATACAGAGCATGAGTTTTGGTGTCGAGTTGACTGGGTTCATTTCTTGACTCGGCCCCTGTGAACTGGGCTAATTATCTAAAATTTCCAGGCCTTAGTTTCCTTATCCATAAAATATAGAAGAGCTTATAAAATTGCTGTAAGAGTAACACAGTTTGATGTAAACAACTAGACCATGCTGGGCAGAGGTCTAGATCTAGGATGGAAAGTAGCTGGCAGTCTAACAGTGGATGCTGTACTAGGATAATGAATAACTGAGGTCAACATGTGTGGGAAGTACCCCAAAATTCCAAATGGAACACAGTTTTAATAGTAAAGTTCTACTTCTTTGTCCTGTTTTACAGTAACAGATAATTGTAGAACAGGTGATTATTTATTTATTTATTTTCTGTCTCATGGCTATCCCTGTTGAGAGGAAATTCAGAAACTACATAGATACTTATTGTGTTTAAACTAAACATTCTACCAAACTGCTTCTTTCTCAACCTGTTCTATATCTTTTGGTATGTGCAAAATTCACTGACAGTCTATTTTAAATACTCTCTATTATAAATACTCTCTATTATATTTATCATGTAACCAATGATAAATATATATGCATGGTAGATATTTCATAAATATTTTAGGGTAGAAGTTAACTGCTCATTTTACACTAAAATTTGAAAATAATGTTTGATTTCTTATCTATAGATATGTTATTCTCTAAAATATAACTACAACAACTTATAACATATAAATCTTATTATTTCCCACTTTTAATTACATAAATAATGATACAAGTAAGAAAACCAAAAAGTATGGCTGATAAAATAAGACAGTTACTGTCAAATTATAGCTTTCAAGAAATCTAGCTTATATTGACATTAGAACTTTTGTCTTAGACCTCCTCTACTCAAAATAATGTTAATTAAAAAGTGATGATCTTAGGATATGAATGTACATTTAAATATCTGAATATAAAACAACTTGTTTCCTAATTTACAAAATACAGCCATTCCCTCAAAACAAAATATCCTTAGGAGTCACTAAATTTACTTGACTGGATATGACAGAATTTCAAGTTATCTGTCAATAAAAAAATCAATAAATTTTCCATAAATATAGCAGTAGGGTATATTCAGATGAAAGGTGGCGAAACCAAGGCAAATTGTTACCTGGGAAAATCAGTGTTTCGGTTTTGCTTACCAAGACCTCTTAGTTATTAAAAAAAAAAAAAAAAGGCTTGGTAGTTTCACAGATTTTAATTTTTGTTCTCCAGAATCACAAATTTCTCAAGAGTCAATGGACTTCTGGAATTAGTATTATGTATTCTAGACATGCTGGTAGTAATCCTCAGGAAACAAAGCCTCTATTAATATAATTTTCATACAAAAAACCCACAAAAATTGAACAATGCACTCACCACCTCCACTGATTGTATTAGGCTTGGTCTTCATCATTTTGCAAAATTGTCTGCGGCAGTTTTCTATCCACTCGGTTTGTTTATCAGACATCTTGAAGTGTAATAAAAGTTTTTCAAGATCATCATCTAATAAAAATGATAGCATGTATTATCATAAGACATACTAGATACACTAAAAAATAAGTATTAATGTTAAGCATGTAAAGTTATAAATTCTGAAAAAAATACAGTACATGGCTTTCAAAGAAAAACAGACAGCTTTCTTCAATTACATCTTATACCATTATTTGCTATTTATCACATTTATTAAAAGCTCTTAAAATGGATTGATTTACAACCATGATTCTTTACTATTATTTTTTTATACACCATGACTCATTACTAAGTATTTAATTTTGTAAACAGCCTGGGCTTTAAGATTTTGCTAGACTATGTGAACATTTTACTCGTTCTTCATGTACATTCAGATATAATTTTATTAATTGTTTTAAAAGCAAAAAGAAAGCATATATGTAGAAAATCTCTAATCAATCATTTTTTTCCTTTTCTTAGAACATTATACTGAAATTAATGATTGGCGGTGAAAGAGTATGACTAACATAACTTTTCTTTCTAAGCAATTTCATAAATACATGGCAGCTATTATCTAATTTTATTTTTCCATTTTAATTTCAATTGTATTCCCATGAGACTTTTCAACCTTCCATTTTACTTTATTCCCATGAGATTTTGTATTAGGAAACATCTATAAATAATATATTAAATCAGGATTTGCATATCATTAAAAACAGATATACACGTATACATATAGACATACATATGTTATCTCATACATACGTAAAAATTCAAGAGTGAGAAAAGCAAAGATGTTCTCTTATTTTCTAGAAGAGAAGAGCATAGAGGGCATAGGTAGTAATATGAATTCACATTTCTATCACTTTCCTGGAAGGAGATTTTGGGAAGAAAAAGGGAAAAATCATCTTTTAAAAATATAGGGTCAAAGGCCTGATTGCTTCTGCCCAAAGATGTGGTTTGGGAACATTAATACTATAAAATACACTCACTTAAGCTATACTTTGGGCTAATGAATCTCACCAGAAAAATAGCAGTTTTCAACTTGAGGGTTAATAAAGGGTTTCAACCAACTCTACTTTTTTCTTAAAATAATTATAATAAAGAAAACAAGTCCTTATTCTTACACATTTTAAAAATTAACCTTTCTACCATACAGAACTATTTTGATTTTAATTTACTATCCAATCCTTGTAAAATTACATTCAATAAGTAGGTATAAAGGTCCTCTTATTTGGCCACAGTAATCAAAACACTGAAGGTCATTTGCCCATGAAACTTACATGCCATGAAGTATATAAAAAAAAAGTGAGTGTATATATGTGTATATATGTGTATACATACATACAGATATAGATTACAAAAGTGTCATCAAGATACACATATCTTTCCTATAATCTAAATTGGTTTTATTTAGCCCTAAAAAGCAGCTATGTATCCTCAAGGTTATAATATATAAAATTATATGATTAAATTATAAATCACAATTTATGTAATTATTTCCCTATATGACATTTAGGTCACCAAAAAAAGACTTCTCATATTAAAGCTCTTTTGCACAAACACATAAGTATACAAATAAATATACCAAACATATGCATACTCACACAAATATATACATAAACCAGAAAGAATTGTTTCCTTGAAAAAATGTGTAATTCTGATATTTAGTACTAATGTTATATATTCTCTTTGCATATCAAAATCAGAATGATCTAACATTTCATAAATAGCTTCAATCAGAAGAAATAGCTATAGATAAACTAAGCTGATTAAATCAAAGGAAAAATGATTCTTCTTGATAAAAACTCTCAAATCTATTCATCTAAACTCAAGAATATCAAAGCTGAAAATTTTGTTGAAAATTATGAAAATTTTTAATAGCAAAGTTTTAATGTTGAATGTATCTTGATATGAATTAGGTAGAAGACTTAAAATGGAATTTGTGTAGTTTCCATTTAGAACATCTGCATTCCTTATTGCCCAGAACCAACTTTCTAGAGCCTAGTAAGAATCAACATTGGCACAAGATTGCAAAGACAAATGCGGTTGCTTATTTTTCACCTTTATTTCCTTCTTTATGTCATCTTTTCTACCCATGTGTAACTTTGTCTTTTATAACCACTACTACCTCCTTCAAACAGAGGATGTCCATATAGCTCTTCCATAAATTACCTATTTTAAAATTCTATGTTATCCCCTCTTCCTGGTCTACACTTTCGTCTTGTTCTCTTCTCTCCTTTCACATTTGCTATTCTGTTTTGTTTTTTCATCACCTCATTTTAAGGAAAAGAGCATGAGGCACTATGATTGTAAACACCAGTAATGCAGCAGGTGTGGTATACATCTGTATCTACCAATCGGTGGAAGGGCTGAAGGGCCCAGTTTAGATACCTGGAAACTGGATTTGAGGCAACAGAGAACTGTTGAGCAGAAGACCATGACTACAAGACTCCTAGAGAGACAACTTTGTTTTCTTTGTATATTTTTGGTTACAGTATCCCTCAACCATCAGTGTGAGTATGAGCTTTTCACTTTGCATTCCTCACAGTTAAAAATATGTAGTAATTTGATGTAATGTTAATTAAAAAACATGTATATCTGCGATATCATTGTGTTTGAGGGGAACAAAAATTCCTTCATGTCCTCCTACAAATTTGAGGTCAACTGAAAAGGAGACAGGAGTAGATAAATGGAGTTCAAAATATCAGTATGAGTACTGAAACTAAATCAGACACCGTTACTTGGATCTGCTGCCATATGGATTTATAAATGTTTCTCCTGATCTAAACAACCTACTCAATTGCAGACAATGACCAACAACCTAAGGCCTTTCTTGACTTCTCATTATTAGAAAAAGTATGAATATGACCTAAAGATAGGCTAACTTGGAAGTAGAGCCTACAACTAGGCTATTCCAAGATTTTCCATTTCTTCTCCCAAATTCACCTACCAAACATTATTCTTACCTAATTTTGTGTAGAATAAGTGTGAATGTCCAGAGAAGGGCCAATGGTGTTTCTTCAGCAAAGGCCCTTGTACATGGAAAATGGAATCATAGAAATGGGAGCATAGGAATATGATAACTTTAATGACTATGTGAGTAGAATATGAAGGATACATAGAATTTGATGTGTACCAAAATTTCTATGTTTATAATCACACAAAAAACAAAACAGAATATGTGCATGTATAAAATGATTCACTTCTATGAACTCTAATCTACATTATAATAAAGTGTTTTAAAGTATAAATTTTTCAGATCCTCATTAATCAGATTCTTGATGCTTTCTGGGTACAATCCAGTCTCCTGTAATAAAATGAATATTCACTTCTTAGGGACAAATAAACAATATATATATTTCACCAGGAATAACCAAGATTGATAGTCTATATATTGACTGAATAATCCCTTTCTTAACTCACACTTTATTTTTTATAACCATTTTCACATACATTTAACCACAGAATATTATTTTTAGAGACAGTATAGTATAATCAATTAGGTTTCAGTATATCAATTATATATCTAGCTATGAAGTCATCATGGAAAACTACAATTTTGTTTTCTCAAGAAAGATTTGGTCAGTCTAGGGAGTAAGATTGAGAAGGGTATGCCCTTCCTCTCTGTTCCTTCATACCATTATGATTTATAGAGAGCTATGAAAAATTGGAAGATAAATAAAAAATCTATTTTAAATTCATTTCCTTACTACCGCTGAAAGAATTAAAAAAAAAATTAAAAAAGGAAACATCAACCTTTGTGTTTACAAAATTCACCAATCACAGCTGGGAATGTTTCATATCTAAACTCTGAAATACTTTGTTATGGTAAGCACTATAATCTTTTCATACTTGAGGATATTGTATAATTCTCAAAAAGATTATTATATAAAAAATTTACATCAATTATAAGATTATTATAAATTGGGGGAGAGGAAATTTCAAGGGGAGGAAAAATGTAAGCTCAATATAAATTCAAAGAATATCTGCTATTTACACAGAAAACTTTCAGTACTTTCGTAAGATGTCAGTCAGTAATTATCAAAGCCCACGTATAAAGAATATCAAAACAGATTCTGTAAAAGAAAATAAATGGGAGATTTCATAAACTAACTAGTAGCAGATTCCAATAGAAGTGAAGCTTAGATAGTCACCCTTGTATTATCCAGAAGCTTATTTGTAGAATATTTGCTTTCCATTTGTGTTTCTGCTTATCTTCTTCTCTTCTCCCATATAAGTTAACATAGTCATTTCAGCTTACTCTTATTATAAAAAACGTTAGACTTTGGAGTGGTTGATATTCTATATATCCAAGAAACAATTGGAAAGATGCTTAAATTCTTTATATTAGTTCTCTGTACCTCTCTAAATTTGGGAGTATCTGCATTCTTACACATCTTTATTTTGTTTGAACTATGTGGTCTAAAAACATGAAATTATTTATTTTATATAGATCACTCCTCATTTTGGAATTATATTACTTTTACTTTTCTTTAATATGCGATAATTAAGCATTTAGCATAGTTCAAGAAATCAATGAAGAGTCTTCAAAAAATGAGGTTAGTTTTCCCTTAACACCTGCACCTAAACTAGCAGGTGATTCATTTCCCCTGATTGTCAGATATTTTTGTTTCAAATATCAAAGTAATAAGTACATGGAAATAAGAAGTTTTACTATTCAAAAGAAGATACTTATTTTGATTTTTAAACTAAGTATCTCGACAGCTGCAGCTCAAGATTTACTACATTGGAAAGAAACCATAATTTCATACTCTCAGCTTCCTCTGTTAATAGGATGATGTCAAATAAGTCATTTACTTTTACCTGCAGAAAATCAATCTTAATTCCAAGGTTAGGAATAATAAGGAAAGAAAAAAGAACGAGAAAATGTTCGACTCGACATAAAGGCCCAGAGAAGACTTGGATAAAAGGAAGAATTCATCACCAAACATATTTGTAGACTAACTATATGTGTAACACATAATAGAACCAGCTTTTAAAATCAGAACAACAGCTATCATTACATTTCATTACATTTTATATAACACCATACTATTTTTCAAAGCACTTTCATGATTTTTCCTGAGAGATTCTATTTTTAGTAGATTGGAGAAAGGGTGGTAATCCTAAATCTTACATGATTTATCAAACTAGTAATTAAGGTAATCCAGTCTAGTCATTTGTTAATTGGGCAATTTTCAGTCTTTTATTAAAATGCAATTGCCATTACATGGCATTTAATTCTCCTCTTCTCTTAAAAAGTTTATTCCTACATATTATGTGTATTCTAATTTTGAATCTATAATATTAGAATTATATAATGGATTGTCATCCCATTTGTAAATTAAAAAGACATGAAGATAATTCATCAGGTCATGGGCATGGATTTAATGTCTGAAAAGACAGAAATTATCAGTGTCAACAAGCAGCAGCAACCATGAATAAAGAATTAAACCCAGTAAGGACATGAAAATTTATTCAATAAAATCAATCAATCTGTCTTGATAGAATAAGGATATTGTTCCAGTGAAAAAATAAAAGTATTTGTAATTGAAAAGTCTAAATTTCAATATCTTTTAATGCACATAATTTAAAGTCATATCAGCATGATTTGAGAACTGTGATAAAATATGTTGGCATCATAAGAATGTAACTACAAAACTCATAACTATATTGCTCATTCACTGAACATTGCGTAACTCCAGAGACAGAAAATATGGTACTCTTGTCTTTCAGCTCCATTTCTAATTTAAAAACTTTATCTATTAATATTTGTTTCCTTATTGATGAAAATATATTGCAAAAATTAACTTTTTGTAAACAATAGTTGGTAACTATAAAATG
This sequence comes from Pteropus medius, assembly GCF_902729225.1. NCBI lineage: Eukaryota > Metazoa > Chordata > Mammalia > Chiroptera > Pteropodidae > Pteropus > Pteropus medius. Next base: position 35,762,432 of record NW_024340696.1, read on the forward strand.
TTTAAAATAAGCTTACATATAATTCCTATCAAAAAGCTTTTCCCATTGCCAACGGTTTGTATTTTCACTTGTGTTTCTAGAAAGCATCAAATTTATGCAAATAATATAGATTTACTATAGTTGCTTAGATTCATAGTCTTTACCTAAGAACATAATATGGTCCTCGCAGGTATGTGATCAACACGCAGAACCTAATGATTAAATACATATTTTGTACTGAATTCATTCAGAGCTGAAAATTTACAATCTGTGAAAAGCAAGTTCGAACTGGATTTGCTTGAATTTTGTATGATATCCTTCTTCCTTTCCTCATTTAATTTGTAGACAGAAAAACTACTCACAATGAGGCAAAAAAAAAAAAAGAAAGATATTTATATCTCACATATTACGAACTTGAAAATTATGTTTTCTCATATAGGAATAATATCATTTAAAAATATCCAATTAAAAATATCTAAACAATCTATAAAGATTTTAATATTATTTAGTGCATTTCATTAAAGGGAATGATTACCATAGAACTTATTCTTTTATGTAGTATTTGAAAGAGAATGTTTTGCCAGGCAGAAAATCAATTTGCTATCAGATAAAAAGAAATGCAGTACAGAAGCAGTGAAGTAAAGATACTTAAAGCTATAAAAAGATTAAATTTAAAAGTATTCACAGAATAAAGGCTGTGAATTTTTTGTTTTTTTTTTCATTTTTGAAAAAATGAGATATTATGTTAGTAATGCATACCTTTTATGTGCTATGAAAATGTGAAGAACCACTTTGTAAATGATAAAATAAGTATATCCACAAATCAAGCTCAAGGAGCTTTCTAACTGCAAAGCTATTCAAGCTGTAAAGAATGAGTCAGATCAGAGGTTTCCCCAGATATGAATAAAATTTCTAAACTTCAGATTAGCCTAGAAGGAATTCCCAACGTCCACTGACAAAGATTTGGAAAATAGAGTTTAATGGTGGGAAAAAAAAATGGAGAAGAAATTCATTTGTTCACCCAATAAATATTTATTATTACCTACTATATAAGGCAGACAGCATCTTTGTCTCATGGAGGTTACATTTTAGGGCATCAAACAGTAAATAAATAAATATATAAGCTTATAGTAAAATAAGTGCTGTTCGAGAAATAAACAGGGAGCCAGAGAGTAATAAGCAAGAGAAGAAGTATATTTTAGATAATGTGGAAATAACATTTCTAATGTAAAAATTCAGACTAAGTTCAAAAGGTTTAGAAGAAACCACTATGTGAAGAGTAGAAATTAGTACTCCTGGAATAGGGAACATCTAGAGCAAAGGCCCAGAGACATAAACTTAATGTATTTTAAGATGTGAAAAAAGTTTCCAAATCGTATACCTGACAAAAGACGTATCTAGAATATATAAAGAACTCTTATAACTCAATAATAAAAAGATGAATAATTCAATTTTAAAATGGCCAAAGAATCTGAACAGCCATTTCTCTAAGGAAGATGAACAAATGGTCAATAAGAACATGAAGAGATGCTCAGCATTATTAGTCATCAGAAAAATGCAAATCAAAAACCATACTGAGACAGTACTTCACATCCACCAGGATGGCTAGGATCAAAATTCAGATCACTAAAAATGATGATGATGTGGAGAAGTCAGACCTTTCATACCCTGTGGTGAGAATGTAAAATGGTGGTGCAGCTGTTTTAGAAAACAGTGAAGCAGTTCCTCAAACTAGTAAACATAGAATTACCATATAACTCAAATTTTCCACTCCCAGGCATACACACTAGATAAAAGAAAACATGTTCACGCAGAAACTTGTACAGGAACATTTATAGCAGCACTATTTATAACAACTCAAATGTCCATCAGCAGACAAATATATAAACAAACTCTGTTATAGTCACACAGTGGAATATTATTTGACTTTAGGAAGGAAAAAGTACTTTTACATGCTACAACATGAATGAACCTTCAAAACATCATGCCAAAGGAAATGAACCAGTCAAAAACTACTGCATCCTACATTATTCCATTCCTATGAAAGTCCTAGAGAAATCTCTCCAGACGGGAAGTAGATTAAAGGTTGCTTAGTGCTGGATGAGAGAAGAGAGGAAAGAGAGAACTGGATTCTTTTTGAGATGATGAAAATGTTCTAAAATTGCCTGTGGTGATGGTTGTACTTATCTATGAATATACTAAAACCCAGTGAATCGTACATTTTAAATGGGTGAAGTATATGGTATGTTAATTTTATCTCAATCAAGCTGTTCTTTTTTCTTTTTTAGTTGATACAGAATATGTAGGATAATTACTATAGAAAGATAAAAGACATGAGATGAAATAAAAGGCAAGGGAAATGAAAGAATGAAAAAGAAACACATTTGTTTATATGGGTAGCTCTCACTAGCTATCACTCTCTATTTACTTTGTAGAAATCCCCAGGGAGGTAACCTGTCGAGAAGGGCCTCTGGAGGGACACATGGATAGAGTGATTACTGAAGAGTTCCTAAGAGCACTGAGAAATTCACTTGCATTAGGAGTTACTAATATGTCTGAAGCTCTCAATGATGAGCCATTTGAATTTCTAAGATCAAAGAAAGGTAATTGATGCCACGTGGCCTGGCTGCTAGTGACCCTGCAAATCAGTGCTTTGCTTCTGCTATTCTGTTGGCCCTGTTAGGAGTAGCAGAAACATACAGGCAATGACCAAAAAACAAACAAACAGAGAAACAAAAAACTCTCCACTATTCTCTACTTTAAAGATAAGAGCCCCAGCTGAGTAAACTTAAATCCAAACAGTTTCTGGATAAAGATAGAAATTTCACAGTACAGTCGGCTTCTGTATCTGCAGATGCAGAAACCAATCTCCCACAGATATCCAGGGACGAGACTATACTAAGGTACACAGAATACAGACATAATCCAGATTGCTGATTATTTTATAATTCAGCCTGAACATAATTATAAAATAAATAAAATGAATGTAGGATGGTAGAAAGGGAAGTAAGAGGAGCAAATGTCTCACTTTATTGAGATGTCTCCAATGCTTCCAATAATCAGACTATGCTATCCAATTCCTCAAGCCATTTTTATTTCTCAAGTATGGAGGTACTGGATTTATCTTCCTCTTTAGAGAAGGAAATCCCCAGCCTAATCATACCAAAATTGAATGAGTGGAACAGACTGGTCAATTAGGGATGTAACAGTAACTCTTGGGAGATCTAATTTTAGCTTAGATCAAAACAGATTGCTACCTCATAATCTTCCTGCTTTATATAGGAAAGGAATTATGAGTCAATTTCTGGTAGTTCACTTTAACATCTACTGATATGCCACCAATATTGCTTTTAATCACTGTATAACTCCCTTTTTTACATTCCCCTTGCCTCCTATCTTCTGCACAGGTAACAATAAGTTATTGCATTAACACATTTCTTCTTATTTATCCAAAATCTCAGGTAGCAGAGAGAGATTATATTCTGAGTAGAAGTTATTTCTACCACATGGAAGAGAATTTTTTCATGTGTGTAAGATGATTTATACATGATTATATATATATGGTTTATATATGCTGAGATATGTGACATATATAGGCACATATACACACAAATATACTTTTACATATATACACATATATGTATAAATATACATATATGTAGATAATATTAATCAGTAGGTTTTAAAGGGATTTTACATTTTAATATGGTGACCCTATAAACGTACACAAAGAAAAATAACTGAAGCAGATATGTCTCAAGAATCTTATTTATGGATGAAAATAAATCATCTAACAACTAACACTGATGTCGATGAGCTAACAAGAGGCAATTTAACAGATGAGGAGATGCTAACTGTAGCAAGGAAGATGAATCTAGAAGCCAGGAGGCAAATGAGAAAGATGTCACCATGTGCATACGATTGAAGTGATTTTTTTCCACAACAATGAAATGATATCCCAAAATTTTGCCCTGCAAATGACAACTAAAATAACACCTATCAGAATCAGGGAGTCTTTACTTCTGAATCAAAAAAGCAAAATGAGAAACACATGAACTCTTGCCTTTAAAATAGTAATTTGTGTCTTAAAATATTACTAGCTTAAACATAGCATTTTAATTTACTGACCCATATTTAATCGAAATATTACTTTCAAATTAGCTTTATACCTGTTAGAAATCCATTTGGTTCCATTTTTCTCATTGAGTTCACTGTGACATCATCTCTGTACTCTCTTAGGTACAATGAATAGCCAGAGATGCTTCTGATTACCTCTCTCATTTTCTGCCATCCTACTATGAGTATAGGATCAGTGACACATCAGCAATATCCAATTGACACATTTTATTAATATTTGATTCAGAATGCATCTACATAAAATCACTTCCTGAGGTGCCTTCTGGGCAACCCACTGGTATTTCGACCTTCTGCTTAACAAGACAAATATTAAACTCAAGACTATTACTATTAGGAGGAGTTATTAGGTACTGCTATTGAATTGAGAAAATTTGTTTTATACAAACATTTGATGTTTTAGGGACAAAGAGAAAGATAATGGAAGTTGCTGTTCAATACATTGGAAAAATATCTAAATAATTAAAAAGGCTTGAAATTATACTAAACTAAAAGAGAAAATGTGACAAAAAGAAAGTTACAAATGTGTTGAACTTTGTAAAGCTATAGGGAAGCCACTGGAGGGTTTCATTTAGAGGAATAGTATGATCCAACCCACATTTCAACAGCACTACTCTAGCTGCTGTGTTGCGAACACACTGAACAGTTGGCAGGTTACTGCAATAATCCTGGTGAAAGAAGAGGGTGGTAGTGGATGAGTGAAAGTGGTTTATTTCGGATAAGTAGAGTCAAGAGTATATGAAGACAGATTAGATGTGGGGTCTGATGACAGGAGTAAAAGAATGCCTTCAGGTTTATTGTCTAAAGAAGTTAGAGCACAAAGTTGCCATTTCTGAAACGAGCAACAATACCAAAGGGATTGATTTTGAGGGAGTATCAGAAGTTTATCTCAGACTTCAGATTGATATGTTTATTAACTCTCCTGGCAGAGGCTTCAAGTAGACATATATGAGAATCAAGTTCAGGGTAGAGATAGGGGTTAAAGATAGAAATCTGAGAGCCATCAGTATGCTGGACAGTATTCTAGTCATGAGACTAAATGAGTTCCTCCCAAGAGTAAGTACGACTGGAAAAAAAAGAAGACAACTAAGAACTGAAGCCTGGAGCACTCCAAAGTTTAGAGGCTGGAGAGAGGTGAGAGATCCAATAAGAGACAATGAAAATGCAGGAGGAAAATCAGATAATGTATTTTCTGAAAGCCAAGTGAAGAAAGTGTTCCAAAAAAGAGGAAAGGATCAAAAATGCTAAGTGATAATGCTCTATCTAGGAGGATGAGGACTGAGATCTGACCCATAGACTTAATCATGGTGGAATGATTAATCACGGTGAGAGTCTGATTAGCTTTCAAATGGCTTCAAGAAAGAATGAAAAGAGGGTAACTGGGATACCAAGATTAGACAATTCCTTCAAGGAATTCTGCAGTAAAAGGACAGACATGGGATTGTAGTGAGGGAGGAATGAGTTCAAAAGAAAGTATTTTAAATGCAGAAGAATTAACTGCATTCTTGTTGGCTTATGGAAAATCTAGTGGAAATTCTCCCCGGCACCCTAAAGGAAATAAAGAATTAAGGAAGGAAGAAAGGAAGAAATAAAGAATTAAGGAAGGAAGAAAGAAGGGAGAGAGAACGCGAGAGGGAGGGGGGCGGAGAGACAAAGAGAGAAAGAGAAAGAGAGAGAGAGAGACAGAGAGAGAGAGAGAGAGAGAGAGAGAAAGAAGGAAAAGAGAACTGTTAGAAGCAATATTTTTGAGAAGAGGCCATAATGTAGTATACAAATGAAGAAGCTGGCTTCTGTAAGTAACAAAGACAATTTATCAATAGTGATAGAAAACCTAAATTTGCAAAGATGCAGCTGTGAGTTAATATGTATCAGAAGCACACTGAAACTTTTTCTATTTCTATTTCATCAGTAAAATAGGAAACAAAGTTATCACCTGACAGAAGGGATGGGAAGAGATGAGGACTATTTGATGAGAGATTTAAAAACAGTCATCTAAGAGACCAGGAAAGTAAACGAACCTGTGGCACACTGTATGACTGCCTGGCAGCATATGGGCCCACTGAGGTTAATAGCCATTCTGCAGTTATCTTCTGCCCTCGACAGAGAAGCTATTATTCCCTTTTCAAATCACTTATAAGAATAGAGCAGGAAGTAAAAGTATACTCTTCTGAGCACCTATTCATAGGAATTGATAATATATATTTTTTTCTTCTCATAGAAGTGTCCATTTAATCTTACTTTTTGATTTCTGTCTAGCTTGTTCAGTTTAAAATAAGTCTTTTTTTTTTTTTTTACTAAACCATTTTGAAAAAACAAATTATCAAATGTGGCAGTAACACAATAAAACTGATAATAAATCTGTTGTTAAAAAACTAATAAAGTGATATTTGTTTCCAAGAGAAACAGTAAAAACATTATATCGTAACAAGGAAAAGGGTTGAGGCACCAAGAATGGACCATGTCTTATACATTATCTTATCTCCAATGCCTAGTGAAGCACCTGATAATCAATACTTGAGAAATGTATTAAATAAAGGAATGAGTGACCAAATAAATTACAAAACCTAAAACGAAAATGGCAAACTATAATGACTGATTAAAAATTAATGTAGGAAAACATGAGAGTAAGAGATTGAAAACAGTTTGGGTTAAATGAAAGATATGAATTAGTGAGAAAAGAGACCAGAATTATATTCTCAAGAGTCTCTTCTTGAAAAGTACTTAATATCATTCCAACATTTCTAACAGCAATAGATTAGGTTACACAGAGAAAAATACAAAGGCAAAATTTGTAAAGTGTTTTATAAAGACAAATATTAAAACTAAAAGCTCCTTCATGCTTTTTCTCTTTCCCTAACCTCTAAGTAGATTTTAAAAAATAGAATTTCTTTGCTTATGCAATTGTAAGACATAATGTGTACATCAAACACTGGATAGAAATAAAAATGATGGATATCAATTGATGGCCTCTAATGATTGTTTTGCATCAAATAAATGCAGGGAAAAGTAAATGACATATGAAGTCTCATATGGAAGAAAAAAATCTTATTTTTCAACAATCACTTCATAGAATATAACCTTTGTGAAATCAATTTTGTTATTTCTTTCCAAGGCAAGGCTGACAGTATTATAAAGGAATTCATGCAGATATAAGATTTAACTTCTCAAATTAATGAATAGCTTAATCATATACCTTCATTTTTTATCTTAGAATGCTCTAGTCTAAAAACTGTTTGAATTTTCATTGCTCTTATGAAGAAGTCTAAACACCCAAACTTGAGCTACGCTAGCATTATATCTGAACTTAGTTTACCTGTCTAGTCTTATTTCTGCTGACTCTTGCCCTCGCATTCCAAATCTCAGGCATCCTTGAACTACTCACAGTTCTTTAAATATAATTTGCTCCTTCTTGCCTCTGTTGTTTTTTAGGTCAAAAATATTCTTCTATCACCCAGCAAACACATATTGATATGATACTTCATAACTTGCTTTAAACATCATTTTCTTGGAAGGGTTTTCCTGCCTATGTGCTAATCTAGCAGGCTACACACTCATCTATTTAGCTCCTATTCAATTATCTGTATACTTGAATATATTCTCTAAAAGTTCATAAACTCCTCTAAGGTGAATATATGAATTTTTATTTCATCATATTTATATACTGTATACTATGTTTATATTTCAAGTCTTGAGCACATAGGACTTACGTATGGCATACAGATACTAAAAAATATTACTCTGTTGAATAAAGTTCTATGCCTAGAATTTATCAAAAAAACATATAATTCCTTTTTCAAACCAAAAAAAGAGAGAGAGGGCGATATTCTGAAAAAAATTATTTGGCATCAACAAATATTAGCTTAGTATAAAACAAAAATAAATGAAGACTTACAAAGAAATAGGTGTAAATATATTCATGTACACAAGCTGAGTGAAAAACAGTATTAATCTCTTTTCTTAATAATTTCTTTTAAAACTATAACAAAAGCACTAAAATAACATGGTGTTTGATGGCAAATATTTTACCTTGTTTTAGATCAGCATTTCTTGGAACTTCCAACAGATAGCAGTTTGGTAAAGGATATGATGAAAACATTGGCCAAGGATATGGATCATCACCCTAAAAAAGAAGCAAGACAGATGACTTTAGGAAGTAGTTAAAAATATTATTGAATTTTAAGGCTTTCTGAAATGTCATTCATTGAAATTGGCTTTTGTTTCATAAAAATTCTAGAGATGTAGCCTAACCAAAAACTATTTGATATTACGATCTTGCTTTAATGGAGAACAATAATGAAATAGAAACAACATTAAATAAGCAGCGAAGACGAATATACGGCAACTTCTTCTAGTAACTAGGACTGATAATAATGGCTTTAGTATTTTTTCATGAAAGGAAAACTATGATCTTCAAAAGAAACTTGTATTTCCTACGTTGCTTACAAAATTGTTTCTCTTATGCTGTCAATCATTTCTATCTCATCCATCCCAGAGTGACAGCAAGATGTACATAATAACAATAAAAAATTAAACCCTTTGAGAGAAAACCAAACTATTAATGTTGATGGAAGGAGAGGTACATAATATTGTCAATTAAATACAAAAGATTAATCTAATAAAATTTAGGTGTTATGAAAGAGAAAGACATCAAAAGTAAAAAATTCAAAGACACAAGTTTGACAACTTTTTAATAAAAGAATACCCTACTCTACAACATAAACTTGTACTCATGACTCCCTGCTATAAGAATATTATTTTTGTTTAAGTATTTACTTGCATCCTAAAGTTTTTCTAGTAATAAAAGTTCAATTCTGTCATGTAGACATTTAGAAGTTGTTGTTTAGTATCATCTGAGTTTGGCTACGTTTCTTCAAAATGTATCAGAAAAATATTTTCTCCTTTTCTTTACCCCACTTACCTTTTCTAGTATCCTAGGAGGTAAAATTCGTTCCACTGGCCCACCAATAAGATTCATTCTAACAAGAAGATGATTTCTCTCCACCGATAAGCCATCAATTATAAAATTCCTGGACAATAAATATATCAATTTTGTTATCTCTTTAATTGGATAGAATTTAAAAATCAAATCAGTGAAATGTAAAGAGAAAAAGCAGAAAATTTTCTACAGAAAAGTTTGGAAAATAGATTATCAATATATTACTTAAAAAGAACTAAATTCATTCTTTATCTTAATTTTGCTAGAGAGCAAAGACTTGATAGAGATATAATTTTTATAATGAGAAGAATGGGATTAATAAAATAATATTTCCTTGATAAATGTGACTGCATTTAAAGAAATGAGGTTAAGACAGGCATTATTTTCACAATGACTTTATCACATTTTTAGTCAATGTTCCCTTAAGTTCTAGACTCAGTGCCTTAAATTCAAAACCTACATGTTGCTTTTAAGCAGCTCCACACTTCCTGTAGCTGTTAATATCATCCTTCTATATCAAATCTAGAGTACTGAGCAATGTGCCTTATCTTCTGTAATTTTCTAAGACCCATATATAATGGAAACATACTTTTTTGAAAATTACAGACACAAAAACAATGCCACCATTGAATTTACATTCAGTAAATGTCAGCCAAATGAGGTAATGGCAAGTGTGTTATATTAATAGAAAAAAACTATCAAGATATGACCATAACCTCATTTTGCAATAATCAGAATTTATGATTATAATTAATATAATTAAGAAAATGAAGCAAAGAGATCCTCTATAAGAGACACCAAATCAAACATTTCATTTAATGGATCATCTTACATATGCAGACTGAATTTAAAGGTGATACACGTTCATGCAACAATTTAAAAATTCAGGGCTTAACTAAAAAAAAAAAAAAAAAAAAAAAAAAACTGAACAAAAACTTAGAAAGTAGTACTCTGCAAGTGCTCCCCAATCTTTCTGTGATATTTTCTTCTGTCACTATCTTTCTGTGACATTTATGCTTTAATTGCTTGTTACTCTGTTATTTAAATCTATTGAATTCAGATAGTGAAAAAAAACATTAAACAAACTATATAGAAAATTACTGTCTTAACAGAGCATTGGTAAAAAAAACAAAAAACAAAAAACAAATTGCTGTTATTATCATGTCTTAATAGGCTTTTTTACCTGTGGCTCTCAGAGGTCTCTATGATATTTTCTTCTTGAGCATTTAGTAATATTTCAGATACTTGATACTGAGCCTCTAATAGAAGAAGAATGTCTAGATTACAGCATATAACACTTAATAACCTACATAAAGAGAAAAAATAAAAAGTAGATTTTATAAGTTTAGAGGCTTTCTTGGTATCTCAAATACCTACATATAGAAATACAAATTTGAAGAAACCATCAACAAGGCAAAGAAACAACCATTTGAATGGGAGAATATATTTGCAAACAATGCCTCCAATAAGGGTCTTATGTGCAAAATATATAAAAAACTCATACAATGCAAATTAAAACCACAATGAGATACCCGCTCATACTTGTTAGAATGGCTATCATAGACAGGACAAGTAATAACAAATGCTGGAGAGGATGTGGAGAAAAAGGAACCCTTATACACTGCTCATGGGAATGTAAAATGGCACATTGGCACTATGGAAAACATTATAGAGGTTCTTCAAAAAACTAAGAATAGAATTATCATATAACCTAGTAATCTCTCTTCTGTGTATTTACCCAAAAAACCTGAAAACATTTATCCGCAGAGATATATGTACCCCTATGTGCAGCATTATTCACAGTGGCCAGGACATGGAAGCAACTGAAGTGTCCTATGATAGAAGACAGAATAAAGAAAATGTGGTACATATATACAATGTAATATTACTCAACCATAGGAAATATGAAATACTGCCATTTGCAACAACATGGATGGATCTCGAGATAATCATGCTAAGCGAAATAAGTAAGATGGAAAAAGTTGAGAACCATATGTGTGGGATGTAAAACTGAAAGCAACAAACAAACATGACAAACAAACAGACTCATGGACATGGACGATGGATTAGTAGTTACCAAGGGGAAGGGGGGGAGTGGAGAGGAAGGTAGGGATACAAGGGGTCAAATATCTGGTGATGAAAAGAAATTTAACTTTTTGTGGCGAACACACAATGCAATATATAAGAGGTATTGTTGAATTGTATACTTGAAACTTATTTGATTTTATTAACCAATGTCATCTCAATAATTTTAATAAAAAAATTAAAAAAAGATAACACAGCTATTTCAGATACATTTTTAATCAATTTGAATAGTAATTGACTTCAAAAGTTTTTATTAAAATATTATTTTAAAACCATAAGTAACTTTTAATCCAGTTCTTTAAAATTATCTAACTCTAGAAATACATTTTTTTTCTCAACAGCTACTTAATTTAAAAATTAGTTAAAGAACATTAGCAAATCCATAAAAATGGCAATTGCCACCACTTTTAATTCAGTAATAATTACAAAAGGAATGACAGAATCATTTTGCTACCAATCCAGGAAATGCTCATTAGGTGAAATGTCAACAGCTAATTTTATAACATTCAGATAAAGCTGAGAACACCTAATACACTGATCTATCTTAACATTACTAAAAGAGAGACAAGTAAAAATCTTGTGGCTCCTATTGTGATGCAAGAGGATATAAACTGCATCACCTATGAAATATTCTTGCCAAGAAAACAGAACCGGAAACTAACCAATCCTAGATATCTCACTATCAATTTACATAAAATATGAGAATCAGAGAAATGTTTTAAAATCTACTGCAAAGAAGAAACAGTCAGCCAAAACCAGAATTTAGAAAATAATACACAATTATGTATTATTTCTCCAAGAAAAAAAATGGAATAATAAAGGGAATAAAGGAAGTTGTAAATCTAAAAAAAAATATCAAGCAAATATGAAGGTTCTGTTTTGATCGTGATTCAAACAATGGAAAAAGTGCATTTGGACTCGAACAAGAAAATACATGATAGGTAGTATATGAGATCAGGAAAATAGTGTTAATTTTGTTGGATATAACAATGACATGGAGGTAATGATTTTTTTGTTTGTTTTTTGTTTTTGTTTTTTTAATGAGTCTTTATCTGTTAGACATACTACTATATTGTTTATAGGTAAAACAGCGTGGTATCTGGAATTTGCTTTAAAATACTTAAGGAAAAACTATGTATGGAAGGGAGAGAGATGTGAAACAAGATTGGAAAAAAATGTTAACTGATAAAGATGAGTGATGGGTACATAGAAGGTTCATTATACTGCTGCTCATTGTTTTTATATGTTTAACAACTCTATAATAAAAAGTATATCAAAAAAGATAATGTGAAGGGGAAAGGGAACATTGGGTGGCTATGGTAGACTAAGAAGTTAGGGATGGCTTCTCTGAAACATGGCATTTGAGGACATAGAGGATTCAAGAAGAAACCAACTTTCTAATTATACAGCTAGTGATTTTTCTTAGAGAAATATTCAAACATGAGCACAGGGTCCTACATACAAGGATATTTATTGTAGTGTGTTCATAATAGCAAAAAAAAATGTCCATCTATAACAATTAAGTTTAAATGTTTGGGGTACATTTTTACAGTGGTATACTATGCAGATAATAAAACGGGGCAGCTATATATGTTGTGATAAGGAATTATCTTCAAGACAATGTTAAGTGAAAAAAAAAAAAAGAGGCATAAAGGTTGTACATAGTGGAATCACTTGAATAAAATTGGAGAAACATCTGGATACACATATAAATACGTATTTGTTTTTATATGTTAGCTCTGCGGAAGTTAGAGAGGGATCTGAGAGACTGAAAAAAAACATACTTCTCACTGTATATCTTTTAAGGTATTTTAATTTGGGTGCAATTGGATGCTTTACTTATTCAGTAGCATCCACAGAGAGAAAAAATTGGCAATTCAATATCATTTCCCAGAACCTGACAAAAATAATCAAATGCATATGAAACTAAGAGAAAACCTACTATTATCAATTTAGAGAAATGTTCCATACTTAGTTTATTAAAGTAAAAATACTTTCCTAGATACAATAAAATGGAACCAAAATAAAAGAATATTTAAATGTTTAGTTTAAAGATGACAGCATAAACTGACATTTCCCTTTTCTCATCCTAGAAGTAACCTCGAGGATTGAGCAGGGGTGGAGGCATAGCATAGTATCAAAAATTTTAGCCAAAATGAGTTGAAGGGCAGGTAAGGGCAGTTAAAATAGGGCAAATACTGCAAGCAGAGGTAAAGAAATTGAGAAAAGATATCATGGCTGCCATTAATGTGAAAAGAATGTAAAATAAGACTGTCAAGTATTTAGATACACACACACACACACATAAATATGTATACATATGTGTGTATATATATGTGTGTGTGTGTGTGTGTGTGTGTGTGTGTGTGTGTGTGTATGTATAAAGAAAAACTAATTTCTAAATAAAAACAAAACTTTTTTTCAAAAGTAAGAGTATACTCAGGATGAAAAAACCTAACCCTCTTTGGCAACAGTGGAAATGGAACAAAGGACAGCAAGAGGGTCCCCGGTCCTACTGTAATTCTTACTAGTAGAAGGAACAAGATGGAACAAGGAGTCACAGACAAACCAATGATTAATTACTGGTTATAGGTTATAGACAATTATTAATAAATAAAACTGACTACCTCTTTGGTAGAGTCAGCGGGGACAGCACAAAAAAAGGCAACGCACACACTCACACATATACACACACACAGTTTCCATCGAACACTTGAAAACTATGACCAAATAATTTTCCATGAATTAAAAAGAAGTTATATAAATGTATCAAATCAATAGTTGTACAATGTATACAATGTTGTATGTCAATTATATCTCAATTAAAAAAAAACAGTTTAATAAAGAAATAATCTCCATTAAGCTCTCTGCACAAAACAGAGCACAGGGAAGAAAGAGCAATACAACTAGAAAAAATAAAACATGAATTGGCAGAACTAAGAACTATAAAAAAAATAAAATAAAATAAAATAAAATAAAAACAACCTGTCATAAAAATTAAAGCGCAACTGGAAACAGCAAAGAAAAAAAAAAAAGAGCAGATGCTGCTAAAACCATTATAAAATGGTATGGGAAACAGAATGAAAGTATGGAAAATACAATGAAAATAAAAAGTTTAAATTACTGATTTCTTAGTATACCTTTAAAGATATTAGTCAAGAAATACTGAGAGAAAAGAAGCCGCAAATCTAAGTATGTAAAGTGTACAACAGGTCCTAGGGTAAATTGAACAAAGAGTCAACACAGAGATAGAGCCTAGTAAAGCTATCAGACTTTAAGTGTATAAAAAGAACAATTGGGGTAATCAGGGAAAAAGATTAACTCACTAAAAGAATGAGTATACACGTGGGTGGGGGGTGCTGAAATCAAACTGTTCTCAGACACATCCACTACAACATTCAATACTAGCAGAACAACAGAATAACACTGGGGGTAGGTCTATAACTATCAGATATTAAACCATATTACAAAGCTGTAATATTTTTAAAGTGTTGTAATAACACATGAATAAACAAAAGAAAATCCAGATATAGACTCAAATATATAGAGGAATTTAAAATTATGTCAAGAGCAGATGGAATTCTTGATGGACTGAATATGTGGAGCAAGAAAAAGAAAGATGTTAAGGATGACTCTAGATGTTTTGTTAGAAAAACAGGAAGGATCAAATTGTCACCAATTCAGTTAAGGCTTTAGGTTACGAAGATTTAGAGAGAACCTAGTGACCTTCCTACTTTCTTTAGGTTATTAAATCAGTAAACAAGTAATGAAAATGACCCTCAGTGTCCTCTAGTTTATGATTTAAAAGAAAGGTCTATAGGATCTAGATGGACATCGAGATGATACAAGATGAACTGAAGCAACTCTGAAAGCAAATACATGCTTGAACCAAATTCTCATTAAAGAGAGAGTAAATAGAAACTTTAACAAACTATGTAAGATTTTTAAGATCTTACTTAGAATAATATAAAGCTTAGCAAATTTGACCCTGAAGTAAATTAAAAGAACAACATAGTGTGACAAAGTACAATTCATTCCAGGAAGAAAAAGACAGTTTAGTATGAAAACATCTCCTAATGTAATTCATGACATCAATACACAATAGAAAAGAACCATATAACCATTTGACCAGATGCTTAAAAGCTACTTTATTTAAGAGTCGACATTCACTCTCTATTCCCTATCCTCCAAAAAATTCTAAATAAATTAAAGAAAGGTTAATTTGATTTACAAAACAAATTTATCTCAAGGCAAGAGCTAAAAGCACAAATATGAAAAACATTCCCATTAAGGTCATGAAGAAGGCAAAACTGTCCATTATTATTTAACATTGTTCTAAAGTTTAAGCCAATACAAAGAAGATGAAAAAAATAGAGGCATACTATCTGAAAGGAGATAATAATGTTCATTATTAGAAGATGATAAACTATTTGGAAGCCATCCCACCCAGGACATAAAATTAAATTTACTTAATGTTAATATTGATTGACTACCTACTAAGTGTGTACTAGTGTTTTAAGTGCTGATGATACATCACTAAACACACATGCACAAAAATCCCAGTTCTGTATGGAAGGCAAAATACTAGAGGAAGGGAACAGACAATGAAAAAAATAAAAAGTTAAAAACGAAAACGAAACACAGCATGGATACACTAAAGCAGAGAAGTGAATTCAGAGTTCTAACAAGAGGGTGGTGGGGATGGATCACTGCATGCAGTATTACATAAGATGGTTAGGAAAGACCTCACCAAGAAAGTGACAATTCCATAAAGACCTAAAAGAAATGAGGAAACATGCCATGGAGCAATCCAAGGGAAAAGTGTTCTAGGCAGAACAAACAGCTTGAGCAAAGGACCTAAGGTGAGAGCATGCCTGGGCATGCTTGAATAACAGTAAGGGGGCCCGTCCATGTAGCTGAAAAGGAATAAGCAAAGAAAAAATATTAGGAGATGAGGTCAAAATAATATTGGAGGTCCGCATCACAGAAGACTCTGTAAGGCCATTGTGAAGTTTTTCTTTAATGATATGAGAAATCACTGGAGTATGGTTTCATTCTGATGATATGAAAAACCTCTGAGTATAGGATTGAGATTATTTGATTTGTGTTTTAATGGGATCACTCTGGCTGCTGTGTACAGAATAGGCTGATATTAGGTACAGAAGTTCAGATGCCAGTTTAAAAAAAATCTATAGCAATAATTTAGATAAAGTAGTGGCTTAAAATAGGGTATTGTCAGTAGATCTCTGATTGAGAGAATGGCTCTGTGGTAGAATCTAAGAGGGGTACCCTGATCCCTACCCTTCTGGTACTCAGGCCTCTGTGAGTTTCCCTTCTCAAGTATAGGCAGGACTTGTCACTTTCCTCTAATCAGAGTATGTTAAAAAATGGATGTGATTACATGATTATATAAGACTCCGTGCCCTTTTTGCTAGATTCCTTTCCCTCTGCTGGGTTTGAAGAAGAAGCTATGTTGAAAACCACATGGCAAGGATGACAGATGCCTCTTGGAGTTGAGAGCAGCCTTCAACTGACAACCTACAAAGGACTCTAGCTCTAGGCAGCAAAAAAACAAGACCTTCAGTCCTAAAACTAAGAGGTAACACCAATAATCTGTGTGAGTTTGGAAACAGATCCTTCCATAATTAAGCTTCAAATGAGACCACAGCCACAGCTGACACCTTGATTGTAGTCTTATGAGACTGTGAACAGAGGACCGAGCTAAGGTCTACCCAGACAGAAACTGAGATAATAGATGTGTGCTGTAGGCCACAAAGTTTATGGTAATTTGTTACGCATGAATATAAAAATAACACAAACTCCAAGACTTACACCTAGGCAACTAAAAGCATGACATTGTCATTTGGTTAATATGGAGAAAATGAGAAATTGGGGGGTGGGGGATATACATACATATACACACACATGTGTATATATATGAATATGGGAATATGTAGAATTTTGCTAAAAATAGCAAAAAAATAGAACATAAAACAATAAGAAATGCACAGGACCTACTTGAAGAGAGATATATCACTGAAGAGTAAAAACAAATTTCAATAGAGGTGGTACCTACTAGGGTGAAAATATTAAATATAAAGATATGCATTTTTCCAATTCAGTTAATAAATTTAAGTGTATATTATTTAGTAATTTAATAACAAATAAGAATTTTATAGAGCTCAATAAAATGCCTCCACTAATAACCTATTTTTTTTTTTTTTTTTTTAATGACTACAGCACCTGGTCTTTCTAGGTGGTCTCCATCCAAGTACTAACGAGGCCCAACCCTGCTTAGCTTCCGTGATCAGACATCAGGCTTGTTCAGGGTAGTATGGCCGTAGACCATGGACTGTGGCTCCACTGGGGCACAAACCCAGGACCTTCTGCGTGTAAAGCAGATGTGCTAACCGCTCCACTATGGAGCCACGTCCCTAAATTTTTTTTAAAGAGAATAATGAAATGAATATTTTGTGTATCATATAATCTCATAGACATTTACCTCTATTTATGAGGTTTTTACCATGCTCTAAATTTGGGACAGGTGTAACATATTTAGTCTCACAATAATTCTGTGAGGAAGGTACAGTTACTATCACATATGACAAAATGGATGAAAGGATTGAGAATCTTGCCTAAAATAACTCTGGCAATATGGTTTCAGAATCCATGCTCTTAACCACTGAGTGATACTGCCACATACTATAGTGTACACTAGGGCTATAAATATTAAATTCAGAAAAGATGTATGACCTCTATGGAAAAAAATAACATTTTAATTAGAGTAATTAAAGAACACAAATTAAATAGAGACATATACCATGTTCACAGATTGGAAAATTCAGTATTATAACAATGTCAATTCACTCGCTATTGTTCTATAGATTCAATCCCATGATAATCAAAATTCCAGTGGGTTAGTTTGTGTGACAAGCTGATTGTAAAATTTATATGGAAAGAAAAGGACTAAAAGTAGCCAAGATATTTTTGAAAAAGAACAGTGGAAAAAACTGCTCTATCATTTATTATAAATTATTACAAAGCTATAGTAATTACAATGATGTGATATTTGCACAAGGATAAACCAAAATACAACTGAACAGAATGGGAAGTGCAGAAACATATATTTGTTTATTCAGATACTTATTTTGTAACACAATAAAGAATTATGTATGTATGTATATAAAGAGATTTATAGCTAATGTTCTATGTGTTCTAGACTAGTTTATAATAGCCAAAACTGGAAAACTGGAAATAACTCAAATGTCCACAAGAAGCATACTATATAAACAAAACATGGTATATTTATACCATGGAATATGAAATTGCAATGAAAATAAATTAACTGAGATATATGCCACACTAATCTTCAAAATCATACTACTACACAGAAAAGGTCAGACATGACAGAATATATGTCAATGGTATATAAAGTTCAAAAAATGGCAAAATTAAAATATATTGTTTAGGAATACATAACTAGGTAGTAAAAACATAAAGTAAATCATAAACATACAAAGTAAATACCATAAAAGTCAAAATTGTGGTTACCACTGGGAATAAGGGAGAGAGTCATGATCAAACAAATGCATGGTGCTAGTTCTCTCTGTTTACTTGATTGGGATTATGTGAATATTTATTGTACAACAATTTTTTAAGTATATGTTTATATTTTATGTAATATGTATATTTTCAATATTTCATAAAAAGCTTAAATGCTATAGTAGGGTAGGTAATGGGAAAAAGAATATCATTATACCCATAAGAAGTATAAACATGTATTCAACGAACAAATTCAGAATTCTAATAAAAGAATGCATACTTTAATTATTACACATAAAGATTCTTGTAAGCTTTAATAACAATGCCATTTACTACTCAATTATGTAATCATCTAATAAACAGATCTTAATGGCTCATTAATTATAAAGCATATTTGTATAAACTAGAGTAAACATAGAAAGAAAAGTCACTTGAGTAAGTTATTTTTCTAGCCTAACCATAACATTAAGGCTAGGTTTACAAAATGAATAGAAGTGTGCAGATTATTTTATATCCACTGATCTAGAAAAATGATCAGAAAAACATGTCTCAAAATTTACACATTATTAGGTTTATAAGCAACAAATTGTGAAATTTAATTTTTGTTGGCTCCAATCCAAATTTCCCAAAGTTATAAAAAAGGAATCTTCTGCCTACCTCACATATAAAGCTAGCTGATTAGATCAGAAAGTATTCTTAAGGAAGTCAATGATTATGCAAGGTGAGTCCAAATTCATAGGTAAACTAAATAAAAGTTTTAATGGGACTTTTTTTTTTTATGTACAGAGATAAAGTATTAAAAAATAAATTAAACTAAATTAATGTAAAGGTAGCAACAGTTACATAGACATTTCAGAAGTGTTTGTGTGTATGTGTCTCTCTCAGGATGCAGTTAGAAATAGATCAACTCTACTTATCCCAGACACAAACCTTCTTAGGTTAGGCCTTAAGTTACTTTTATCAAAATAAGAGAAGTTTCTGTATACCAAAAGACAGACAGTAGTCAAAGACCTTACTTAGCTGTTCCTTTATTTCCTACTTCATGTAATGAATGCTAAGCAAAGTGCAAATATTACCCACACTATTACAGTCTTATGATTTCCAGAAGCCAAAATTGTCTTCACCCCAGGGGATATGGCCTTGCCAATTTAAAGGTAGTGAAAACACTAAAGAGTGTTTGCCTATAACAAAGCTTTTAGAAGCAAGACAGATAACTATTTAAGGGTAGGGGTGGATGGGTAGGGGGAATCCAGCCTTCTTTAGTAACTCTGTGAAAGCATTTGAATATCTGTGGTGATATTCAGTCAAATCGATTGCCTCCATTGAGTCAGGTTTATTGATGACATCTAAAGATGGCTTTCTCTCCTCCTTTCGGGCACTGAAGAAGGCTAAGTCCTTCTCTCTATATTTCATGCTATAAATAAGCATAATCTCTAGACAAATAATTTTCACAGAAATTCTACCATCATTATTAGATCTTTTCTTACCTTATTGCAATAAGTGAATTAAATCTTCTGTGAAGAAACACAGATATCCCTAAAATACATTTTTTAAATAAAAGGTCACAATTTTTAAGCTGCATTTGAATTTAAAAAATCGGTGCAAGATACTGATGAGAATCTGAGGATTTTCCTAAGATCTCATGATAGCAGAAAGGTAGTAAGGTTAAAGGGAATGAGTACCACATCTTACTCATCATCACATCCCTCATATCTAGCACAGGGCATAACAAATGCTCAATAAAAATTGGCTGAATAATTGGCTTATTCTGCGGTCATATATAATAAGTACTGCATATCTACGTCACTACACTGAGAAACTCAGATCAGTATAATCTTCCCTCCTGGGTAAAAAGGAAAATAATAGGGTCTCTGACTCATGAAGGCAGGTTAAGAAACGGAAGGAGAACATCCTTCTAACACAGGTGGAGACAGAAAAGGTGGGAATCCAGCGAGAGTGTTAATGGCCTCATCTTTCATAGCAGAGAGTCAATCAATACTGTCTAAAAGTGAACTATAATGCTCAAACCACTTGAAATGTTTTACATATTTTCTTAATCTTAGGGGAATCTCTGGGGAAATAACCATGCCTGGAGTGAAAAAGCAGTTATTTAAAATTCAGCAATTCCTTCTATGTCACTAGGGTTTCTTCTCTTTTCTTTAAAGTTCAGTTAGAATTTAAAATGAAAACCATACCATGATTAAATTTTTATGAAAGACTTTATTTCTATATATCTATTCTGCCTTTATATACATAGAAAGATGTCTAGAATGATTTTCCTTAATGTTAATAATGTCATTTTCAGAATTAGGAAGAATTTCACTTAATTATAATTAATTTTCTGCATTGGTTAATATATAATAAATTGTTTGAAAAGCAAAAGAAAGAGTTAAGATGACTTTTAGGATTAAGCAATAGAATAGATGGTTGGGCCACTTAATGATTTATTTTGTTTTGCTTTTGTGGGAGGAGATCCAAGAGATCAGTTTTAGACATGTTAAGTTTGTGATGTCGGAGAAATGTGTGAATTAAGATGTCGGGAGGGAGAATAATGTTTGAGGGTAGGCATATAAATTGGGGCATCCACTGACATACAGATGATACTTAAAAGCAAAGGTGTAAGTGGATAAACTAGAGGTAGAGTGTACTGTAGTACCCCCTTATCTGTGGTTTTCCTTTCTGTTGTTTCAGTTACCTGTAGTCAGCTGTGGTCTGAAAATAATAAATGGGAAATTCTAGAAATAAACACATCATACCTTTCAAACTGCATGCTGTTCTGAGTAGCATGATGAAATCTCACTCCGTCTGGCCCAGCTCATCAATCATCCCTTTGTCCAGTGTATCCACACTGTATAATGCTACCCACATGTTAGTCACTCAGTAGCCACCTTGGTTATCAGACTGACTGCTGTGGTAGTTCAGTGTTTGTGTTCAAGTAACTCTTATTTTACTTAATAATGGCCCCAAAGTGTCTGAGTAGTTATGTTAGCAATTTGGACATGCCAAAAATAAGCCGTAAAGTATATGTACATGTAGGAAAAAACATAGTATATACAAAGTTAAGTACCATCTAGTTTCAGGCATCCACTGGGGGGTCTTAGAATGTATCCCCTGTGGATAAGGGAGGACTACAGTATAGACAGAAAGTGGACCCATGGACAAGTTCTGAGTAGTCCAACATTCAGAGTTTGCTTAAGAATACAAAGGAGAAGAAACAGCAGCCATAGAAGTGTGTGGTGTCACAGAGGCAAAGAGAACTTCCACGTAAAAGAAACGGGCCACTATATCAAATGCTACTGATAATTATAGTAAAATGAGAATTAAAAAGAGAAGAAGAGTCCAGTAGATTCATCATTATAGAAGTTATCAGTAACCTGGAGATGAGCAAGATATCCACTTCTGACAGACTTATAGTCAAATGTCAATGTCAAATCTAAGTGGGTTGAGTAGTAAACAGACATGAGCAAGTAGGGACAGTGTGTATAGATCACTTTGCTAACGGGTGAGAGGCAGAGAAACAGGACAGTGGCTGGAGGAGATGTGAAGTCAAAGAAAGTTTCTTTTTGCATGCATTTTGTTCTGTTTCAATGTAAGATGGGACATATGAAAGCATATCAGTCTGCACGCTGATACCAACAGTAGAAAAGGACAGGTTGGAAGT
This sequence comes from Pteropus medius, assembly GCF_902729225.1. Lineage (NCBI taxonomy): Eukaryota > Metazoa > Chordata > Mammalia > Chiroptera > Pteropodidae > Pteropus > Pteropus medius. Next base: position 35,784,769 of record NW_024340696.1, read on the forward strand.
ACAATCTCCTCGTATATTAGTCATTTACAATATAAGGTTTATAAGACAATCTTGGCAAATAAAAATTCAGAATATCAGATAGAATGTGATGCTGTTGAAAAGTTAAAATCTACATTTCACTAAGTCCCATATATAGAGTCATCTAAGCGCTGTGGTAAACCTAAAGGAGTTGTGTTGAACTTATGCTATTTATAAATTTTTGAAGCAGGAGAAGAAAATAAAGAGAATGAAATAAGCAATGCTAAATTAGAAGTCATAGACATTAATGGGATGATCTACTGAAGGGCGTGGTATGATGAAGGTACAATTAGAAACCAATAAAAACACTATAGGAGGGAAAAATGCAGGTAAGAATCTAAAACACATGGAAACACAACATTTATATAATACAAAGCTATGATCTAAATTATCACATCACTGGACCTCAGTGACCAATGCTGGATGAAAATGAGTAAAAAAAATTAAATAAAAGTAAATAACTTTAAGTATGATTTAAAATACAACCGAATTAAATGTTGTTATGAGAATGAAATTTAAAATACAATGAAATAAATTTCTTGTCAATGAAAAACTTGTCACAAGGCACATAAAATACAAACTTCCTCAGAAAGTGATTTTGTCATTTTCTTTGTCTGAATTCTGATGTTGTAAACATAGCAAACTATTTGGCAGCATGTAGAAGACTACTGGAATACTAAAAAAATGAAGACAAAATTTATTTCCTAGTAAAACATAAAAATAGAATAAAATTGATAAAAATCAACACCTGAAGTACTATTATTATATTCATTATGGTCATTTTTATAGTGCTTGCTGTGTGACAGGTACTGTTATAAGCCCTTTTTATTTTTCCTATGTAATTCTCACAATAACTCAGAAAAATAATATAATTATATCCTCCATTTTACAGATGAGTAACTGAGATCTCACCTCACACAATGAGTAAATAGCAGGTAGTCTGACTCCAGAGTCCATCATGTTGCTAACTACTATAGTGCATGAGTCTATTGCATGTATTGACAATGGAATGGCAAATTTTCTAGTGTAGGATAGAACAACTCCATTTGGACATTATAAGAAAGTACACTCTGAAAATTAATGTATTTTATTCTCAGGAGCATTTTACTTCTTAGATTGCTTTTTGCATGACTAAAATTCTATTGTTAATTTTTTTGCCAGAAAAACAATAAAGAAAAATACTATTCTGTCAAAAAAACAAACATAAAAAAAGAAATCCATTCAATATATCAATAGCAAGAAGCCAAATCGATGTTCTATAACTATAAAACTCAGAAAAATACTTGCTATGCAAAAGGAGGTTCTACTGAATGGATTTTTCCTTGTTATCTCTCATCACTGCTTACTATATGATGTATCTGATGCTATACATGGAAAGTTAAAATTTAATGTGAAATGTATTTAGAGATAAATGATACAATATCCAAAGAACTATAATAGCTGCAGCTTTTTTCTACCTTCTTTGAAGTATTAATGAATGGTTAAATAAAGCTCAGCTATCAATAATTTTCTAAAAGTTTGAGTATAAGATTTATAATATATACTATCATCTAAGAATTCTAATTTTAGAAATGTAATTGCTTTATTTCTTAGGTAAAGCATTCTCACTGACCCTTCTCCCTCATGTCCAAAAACGTTACTTTGCTAGTAGAAAGGAAAAAAATCACAAACCTAGGAAAATTTCTTTAATTCCGCTTCTTATAAAGGTAGTAATTTATAGATAGGGAAGCAAGTTACATGTCTAAATATGACCAAAAAATTAAGAGTTTTATAAGTCTCTGTAGCTCAAACACCTCTACTCCCCCCACTACCGCTAGCCCCTGGCCATTTGAACATGCTAAATAAAACACTAAGAAATATACTCAACCAGAAAGATATAAACCTTCGGAAACTAAAGTGAAAGACTATGATTAATACCAAAGAGCAAAATTTGGGCCTCAAGAAAAACCATCCATTTCTAGGCTTCTTTCAAGATTAGAGCAGGAGTCCAATTAAATACCAACCCAGGGAAGCCCCAGTTGACTCCTGAGTAAACTGAATAGTCTGCAAAATGCCTCTAGTAAATCAAACAAAAGTAGAACACACTGTAGTTAATACAGAACCAAAATGTAGACAAAGGCCATAATGTAATGGCTATAATTTACTTTGCTTGTAACATTACAGAAAGACAAATTACCTTTAAACATGCTTTAAAAATTAGCTTATTTAATTTTTTGAAAGTGTATATAACATACCCTTTTTTGTATGATTTTGTAATATCAAAAACATATCTCAAGAAATATTTAGCACCTTACCTTAGACCAAAGATGTGTGATTGTTCATAATTGAATAGAGAACGAATCTTAGCTTCAGAATTCAAAATTATAAGTCTATCAATAACATTCTGAAAAAGAAAAGATTTAGAGTGAGATCGTGCTTGGCCGAAACCATTTAAAGAAAACCAAATCAACAAATATTTGGATTGTGGTGCTCAAACTTGGCTTTATACTTCAATCACCTAGGGAGGTGTTTTTTTTTAAAAAAAAAAAAGAATTATCAATGCCTGAGTCTTATCCCTAGAGATTGTGAATTAACTGGTCTATAAATGTGGCCTGGGCATTAAATTTTGTGAAAGTTCCCGAAATGAATTATCAAATGTTCAGCCAAAGTGGAGTATGACTAATTTATACCCTATTCTGATATCGTGTGAATAGCTTATGCAGCCAGTTAAGTAGTGATTAAACAGCTAAAAATGTAAACTACTTTGAAAAACAAATATGAAATATACAAGTATGAAGCATGAACAGATTTGAATAGTTTTATCTAGTAACTATTTGAGACTTTGTTAATAGATATTCTCTGTTCATGTAAATCAGTGGTTTCCAACCCTGGTTGAACACTGGAATCACCTAGAAAACTTATAGATGAGTGAAAAAATAGATTAGATAGATGATTAGATAGATTATTAGACAGACAGACAGACAGACAGACAGATAAAGTGTTATGTAGGTAGGTAGGTAAGTAGGTAGGTAGGTAGGTAAGTAGGTAGGTATGTCCAGCCTCTATCCTGGAACAATTTTGTCACTATCTGTGGTAGGGTATGATTCTGGCATTAAAGTCCTTTTAAAAGCTCTCCAAGATGTTGCAATGAGTAACCAGGTATAAACATCACTTATACAAGTACAGAGAGAATCTGATGACCTAGGTACCACCAATTGTCCCAAGCAGTGACAATTTAGGCCTATCAAGCAATTGTGAGCACTGTGTAAGCCTTTCTTTTGTGTATATCTTTGGGTTCAGGCCTAAGAAATTTATTCACAACACTTGTCTCTCATATTGCTCATTTCCTGACCAAGAAACTTGCTACCCTCCAGTGAATTTAAATTCAAGATATTTCTGTGATCAACAGGGCAAAAGAAGAAAGGTTTCACTAGGGTGTAAAGTCACATAATATTTATTGAGATCTATGTGGATGATAAAACAAATATCACATCATCAAATAAGTAAGAGGCAGGAGAATGAGTTTGTAAGGAGGATGATATAATGGATATATCAAAATCACATTTGAAAAATACTAATCAAAATATAGTAAAAACTAGATTATGTGTAAACTTACTTAGTAAAAAATTATACTAACACTTAGGAATGTATTTACCATCCTACAGATATCTTGTAAAAATATGTAAATAATTTACAATCAGGAAATGTTAAATAAACCGGCTAACAATTGAGAATAAAAAGACTGCTATCTTAAAATAATCTGCCACTGCTGTCTGCTGCTTAGCTGGGCTCTCCTTGTTTCATTACAATAGAATATGAGCTAAGCAACTCATTCATATTCTCAGCCTTATATTCATTTCTCATTAACAGCCCCCTTGCTTTCTCCCTCTCTCTACTAATTTCTCCACTCTGACAGTCCTGATTCAGCTATGGTGACAGAGACACGGAGCTCTCTTTGACTGGCCCAGACACCTGGATACTATTAAATAAGCAGTCTTTGCAGTAGATATATGGAGAGACTTGTTTGCTATGTAGTTCTTCTTCAAATAGGTACATATTTTTACTATTTAATATTGTGATTTTTAAGAAACGATCTATTATCACTTTTTACCATAGTAAATCTTCACAGATTGATCTAGAAATACTTATGTATTACTAGCCTGCTCTTACCTGAGAAGAAAGAGATTGCCAATTAGTTCTCTGAAAGGATTGCTCTAGATTTCTCTTCATTTGGAGGGCACTAGTATAAGTGACTGAAATTGGAACAGCTATCTGAATACTAAGCTCTTACTATTTGATAGCAAATAATACCTTGTGACTCAAAAGTTCTAGCTCTGAATCTAGTACTAGATATTGTAAGAATAAAAAAGAGAATGTATTACCACAAGCTAATGGAAGGGTAGATTGCAGCCATATATCAATGATAATGCATTTTCAGAGAACAAACATTACAGTAAATAATTTCTTCTTCAAGAGGATTACATTGATGGATCATCACTTAGGGAGGAAAACAAAACTCCTGGGAAACCTGTCTTATGGAGAACTTCAGTTTCTAAGCACTGAAACACATGTGAGTAAGGCAATCAGTTTCCTAAATCAACAGCTTCCCAGCAACAAGCCAGAGTAAGAAAGGTTTGGGACTCACAAATTGTAGTTTAAAACTCTGTCTTTTTAAAGGACATTATCCAGCTTGAGAATATGTTCAATAATCTAGTAGGTCAGGATGAGAGAGAGATTAGAAAAAACAAACAAGAATATCTATTCTATATAAATAGATACATGTTTGAGTGCCTACCCTGTACTCAATTGCCTTGATGCCTTGTTTATGCTGACCCTTTTTATTTAAGAAAGGGCCCAGTAAAGATCTATCACAATGCTAGTATTTCAGCACTTGCATTACTAGGAGTGGCTTGTGACTGATTAGCCCATGAATGTCTATAAACAAAACTCAGTCTGTTAAGGAGGGTCTGCTATAGCAGAATATCATAGACTGAATGTCTTATAAACAACAAGAATTTTAATTCTCACAGTTCTGGAGGTTGGGAAGTCCAAGATCTAGGTGCCAGAAGATTCTGTGTCTATTAAGGGCCTGCTTTCTGGTTCACAGACAGTCCTTTCATGTATATAGAAAGGGCAAGGGATTCCTCCGGGGTCTTTTTATAAGGCACTAATCACCTCCTTAAGGCCCCACCTCCAAATATCATCACACTAGGAATTAGATTTCAACGTAAGAATTTTAGAGGCATACAGACATTCCGTCTACAGCAAGGAGGTAGAAGAAAACGTCACTCTCCTGTCTGGTGGTACAGTGAATTAAATTGTGACACTGTCCCCACCCCAACCCCAAAAAAGACACCCCCCTCCCAAAAGAAGGAGATATCTATATCCTAATTCACAGAACCTATGTTTGTTACACTATTTAGGAAAAGGGTCTTTGCAGAGGAAATTAAATTAAGGATCTCGAGGTAAGATGATCCTGGGTTATCCTAGTGGGCCCCAAATCAAATGACAAGTGTAGTGTCCTTATAAGAGAAAGACAAAAAGAGATTTAAGACAGAGGAGAAGGCCTTGTGAAATGGATGCAGAAGGAGAGTTGTGCAGCAACGAGCCATGAAATTCCTGGAACCACTAAAAGTCGGAAGAGGCAAGGAAGGATTCTCCCTGGAGACTTCGGAGGGAATGGGGCCCTGCTGACACCTTGATTTCAGACTCCTGGCATCCATAACTGTGAGAGAATAAATTTCTGTTGTTTTAAGCTATGTAGTTTATAGTAATTTGTTATGGAAGCCCTAGAAAACTAATACAGGGGAGATGGTGAAGACATCAGTATGGAGTAACAGGTAGTCCAGTATCCTCTCCTAGAGAATGCCATCCGAGAAGAACATACTAATGATAATTATAGCAAAAAGTTATATAGCATCTATCTGCCAGGCAGTGGTTTAAACTTTTATATTTAACTCGGGTCATTTAATTGTCATATTTAATTGTCCTGAGATAGGAATGTTATTACCCTCTTTTAATAGAGAAGAAAACTAAGATCTAACTTGTCTAAAGTCTCACAGCTTTTAAGAGGCAGAACCAGACTCTAACCCAGTCAGTCTGGCTTCAGAATACAAACACTTAAGTAAACTATGTATATGCCTTACAATAAAGCCAAGATAGTAATAATAGGAAAGGGTACAAGTTTGATAAAGCGGGGGACCATCAGAGACAGACAGACAGATGTGGACCTGACTGCATTTCAAAGTTCTATTTCCACTTGTCCTTGATTTTCCTACAATTTGGTTATGAAAGTCAATAGATTCCTTCTTCTTCCTAAACTAACTCAAATTGAATTCTCCAATAATGAAAAGGATCTTACCTAATACACCACTTATGTAACTCAAAGTTAAGTGACAGAAACTGAAAAGCAATTGAAAATTGTATCTGTTAGAGGGAAAGAATATTTGCATCATTCACCTTTAATATACTAAAGTACAACCAAAGAGTTGTTCACAGGGCCTAGAGTTCTGGTAGATACCTGATACAAAGCTATGAAAACTTAAGGCCAAATATCCCTAAAATATAAAGAATTTCCTCAAATTGGGGAGAAAAAAAGTAGCATGAATAGAAAAATAGCAAAAATGAACTGAAAGACCATAAAGAGAGGAAGAAATGCCAATGGTGAAATATGAAAAGGTTTTTGGTTCATCATGAGGAAAATATAAATCAACACTTCTCTCCCGTCTGACAAATATGTAGACCTCTGACCACATATAATCTTCTTAATGAGTCTGCCAGAAAACAAGCACTATCATATTTTATTCAGGAGAATGCAGAAGGATTATTCCCTGTGGGTGAAAATTTAGCAATATATACCAAAATTACATGTGAATTTATCTCGACACAGTTATTCCACTTCTAGAAATCTAGCTCAGAGATACTGTGGTAGGCAGAATTCTAAGATGGCTGTAAGGTCTTAAAAACTAATGAAGGTACTGCTGTGAAAAGATTTTTACAGATGTAATTAGTCCCTAATTAGTTTTATTTAAAATAGGAGAGAAAAATATATAAGACGTAAAGAAAGCAAATGTCCACCATAGATGAATGGATGAATAAACTATACCCCATCCATATAATAGAGTACTATACGATTATTAAAAAGGATGAGGACAAGCTCTATATGCTATGGAATCATCTCAAAGACAGAATTAAAAGAAAAGCAAAGGACAGAACAGTGTTTATAGTAAACTGCCTTTTGCTTAAAAAATCTGGGGACGTAGGATAAACATAAAACTAATAAAAATGGTCAGCTACAAAGTAGTGTGGTAGAATAGAACTTTCTGCAATAATGGGAATGTCCTCTCTGTGTGCTGTCCAGTGTGATAGCCATTACCACATGTGGCTTAGTGGGCGCTTGAAATCTTAAAATATGAATCGTACTTAAAATGAATTTCTAACCTTATTTATTTGTAATTAATCTAAGTTAATCTAAATATATACATGTGGCTAATAGCTATTATATTGAAAATCAAACTATGGGAAGAGAAGAAAAAGGGAATTAATATGTGAGGACATTATGTGAATATACCTTGTTATATATGGGAATTGCATATTTTTCTATAACTTAAAAGACAAAATTCAGACAATAAAGAAAAATGGAAAACAATCTCTCTAAATTTAAAACATTCTCAAACAAAACCAATCTATCAAGTTAGTGGGACAACCAGGACAAGTAGAGATTTACTTACTGCAAATGACTTTAAAACACAATATTTTGACTACAAGTTCCCAGTGGCATATATTCTAAGGACAAAACTAACTGAAAAGAAATGTCAGTATGCATTCACTAATCTTATTTTGGAACTATCATATGTAAATTGTACAATAAAATAAGTGATTTTGTTCATGTATTAGGAACCAAATTTTTCAGTGAAAGAGAAAAATATATAAGCATATAATAAGAAATATCAATATAGGCTCATGATTAATTTTTCTCTTAAAAATAAAAACTATATATGATCCAGCAATACCTCTACTGGGTATTTACCCCAAAGACTTGAAAACATATAGCTGAAAAGATATTTGCACACCAAAGTTCATAGCAGCATTATTCACAGTGGCCAGGACATGGAAGCAACTGAAGTGCCCTACAATAGATGACTGGATAAAGACGCTGTGGTATATATATATATATATATATATATATATATACACACAATGGAATAGTATTCAGCCATAAAAAGAGATGAAATTCTGTCATTTACAACAACATGGATGGACCTCGAGATAATCATGCTAAGTGAAATAAGCCAGACAGAAAAAGTTGAAAACCACATGATATCACTTATATGTAGGATATAAACCTAAAAGCAACAAACAAGCAGGACAAACAAATAACAACTCTCATGGACACAGACAACAGACGAGTGGTTACCAGAGGGTGGGGGGCAGGGGGAAGGGGGAAATTAGATGGGGTGAAAGGGGTCAGATATGTGGTGACAGAAAGAAATCTAACTATGGGCAGTGAACACACAATGCAATATACATATGCCTTACTGTTGAATTGTACACCTGACACTTGCTGGATTTCATTAATCGATGTTACCATAATAAAAATAAATAAAAAACAAAATAAAAAATAAATAAATAAAAACTATTTTTCCTTTTTGGCTGTCCACTGAACAGGTTATAATTTCTAAATAACACTTCTTACTAAAAGGAACAAGGACTCACTGAAGACGGCTGATTCCAGGCTGAGCCAGAAAATGTGTACAATAAGCCTGGAACATCTTATATAAGAAAGCAAAAAAGCAAAATATAAAAAATGAATAAATATATGTCAAAAGGACTCAGCAGCCAAAAAAGAAATAAATTGATCATTAAAAATAATAATCCCTGCATTGGATTGAAACATAAACATTTTTAGTAAAAACTAAAAGTTGATAATGATAATAATAAAATCTCCCTTTGGGGGATACTACAGCGCCAATTCATTATCCTGAAATTTTATTTAAAAAATAAAATAAGTGAAACATTTATTCTGTCATTGCTAAAAGAACTGTATTTCAGGGTTTCCTTTATTGAATAATTCCAGTTAGATACAAAAAGAATGACAGAACTAGAATCACCATTTCACATCTCCTAAGGAAACAATTAATCAATGTAACCCAGGACAAATAATACAGTTTCTCCAATAAATCAATGGCATGAAAACAGAAAGGGAGGGGGAACTGTTTTAGAATAAAAAGAGACTTAAAAGACATAATGACTGAATGTAATAGGTGAACCTTGTTCGGATCATGACTTGACCAACTGTAAAAAAGGATATCTTTGAGACATCAAAGGAAACTTCTATATAGATGACATATTAGATAATATTAAGGTTTTATAGCTAATATTTTAGATATGACAAAGCCAGAATGGTTTACAGGGTAGTAATCTAAATCAAAATAAAACCTCTAAAAGTCCCTTTCAGTTAGAGGTAAGTTATTTACAGATAAATTGATATTATGCTCAAAATATGCTTTACAATTCTCCGGTGGGGGAAAAAGGCAAGAGTAAAGGAGAAGAAACTGGAAAATAATTGGAAAATAGATGGAAGAACATGACAGAATGTTGATAAAAGGTGCAGTTTAGTGAGTGGAATATGGGGAGTTCATTATACTGTTTTTTAATGTAAATTTGAAAATGTCCACAAAATAAAGCCCATACATGTGCCTCTGTGTGTGTGTGTGTGCACGCACACACACACACACACACACACACACACGGCTCTTCAGTATCACTCTTTAAGGGTCCTGACATCATGGGACTTCCAGAGAAAATATAAAGTTATTGAATTAAATCCTTTTGAATAAAGCCTAAGAGGGACCCAACTTGTTAAGAGTCTAGCCAAGAAGAAATAATAAAACAGTGAGGTTATTGAGAACCTACCATGCTCATAGGAGAAAAAAAAAATCCAAAAAACAAAAATAAATAAATAAAACCCAAATTGCTAGACTTTCAGGGCAAAAGACAAATATGACACAGTTCTTCTCCTTATGTATCTTATGGTCTATTAGAAGAGACAATACATAAATAATAAAATGATGTGGCACATATTTTATTCATGGACAAGGTGCTACGAGCGTACATGAAGAGGAACTCAGAAAGGGCGGCTACAGAGGAAGGACAAAGAAGACTTCAGAGAAGGAGTAAAGCATGAACAAGTCCTAAAGAATGAGGAGACACTATCTAGCTAAAAAGCAAGATTATATACCTTTCAGATTCCAGAGAAAGAAAGAAACTTGTCCAAAAACGATGAACGTTAGAGAGTAGAAGGTAAGAAGAGAAAAAAAGAGGACTTTAAGAAATAAGGAGAAGCTGAAGGCCATGCAAAGGAATATAGAATATGTATGGAGGTAATGGGAAATCAGCAAAGATTTTAAACAACAGAATAGCTGCAGTTGATTTTCATTTTTAAAGGACTATTTTGAGAACAAATTAGTATGAGGATAGAGGTTGTGAATGGAAGAAAAAGAGCAATTAGAATCTCATCGAAGTAATCTATCAAGAAATGAAGGTCAGAGTAAGGTGGTCTGAACAGGAATAGAAAAGTAAACAAGATCCAGTTATCAGGGAGGTAAAATATATATAAATTATAATTAACTACATCTATAGAAATAAGAGTCAACAATGAATTTCAGGTTTCTAGCTTATTCAACTGTGTGGACAATGGTGACATATACTGAGGCAGGAAATGGAATTGATTTAGGATACAGAAAACTTTCTATGCAGTTGTAGACATGGTAAGACTAAGATGCCTATGAGTTTTCCAGATATCCATTGTTTAGAAGAAATCTGGGTATAGATCTGGCAGTCAAATGAATGATACAGGTCAGAGATTTGTCAGTGTACAACTGAAACCATAGAATTCAATGTGATCAACCTGGAAGACATAAGACAGACAGAAGAAAAGTCCTCAAAGAAGACCAACGATGCAGGAGAGGCCAAGAAGCTGGTCAAGAAGAAGCAGTACCACAGTCATAGAAGAGAGTGACAACAGAATGATTGAATCAACTGGTCCAAATGCCACAAGGTGGTAAATTAGTTAAAGGAATGGGGAGGTTCCTTTGAGTAAAGGAATTACATATTTACTGGTGACTTCTGACAGAACAATTTCAGTTAAGTAATTAAGCAAGACACCAGATTACAGTGGCTCCTGGAGCCGATAGACGAGAAAGCAGAGACTTAAAATATAGACAATTTTTTTCAGAAAGTTTTTCAAGGGGAAAACTAAAAAGAAAACCATACATAGAGTGATAGCTAAAGGAAGACACAGGTCAAGGGAGCTGTTGTTTATTTTAATAGATTTTAACATGTTTAAATGATGATGGGAAGCAGTGACTCTTCTATAAGGTTACAATAATGTTGTTAGGAGAGGCGGAATAACAAAGCTATTCACAGTTAAGTATTTTAAAACTAAAAGACAAAGCCTTCCCTAAGTGGAAAGATATCTTTCAATAAGCGCTACAGATATCCCTGAAAACTTAACAGAACAAATATCCAAACCATTGTTCTAGATAAAATAATGCAATTCATTTGTACTAATTCCCATAATCAGTTTCAGTAAAGGCAATAATACCAGGAATATTTTCAAAGACCATTCACTGGACTTCTACTATGTTCTAGATTCTAAGGTTGACTAAGATATCCTACTTGCTCTTGGACACTCACAGTGTAGCAGGAAAGACAGGCACATAAATAGCTAATTATAAAAGTACTTAAGAAGTGCTAACATATAAGTAACCACAATATAAAACTGGATCATTTCAAAGAAGAGAATATAAAAAGTTTAATGACAGAAGTATTTATCTTTATATTTTATTCATATAAATTATCAAAAATTTCCCAAAGTAGAGAAAGTTTTAAAAAAATAAATGTTTAGTATTAATAAGAATTCAAAGTACTCAAAAAAGTAAAACTGTACAAAACGCCACCATATAGACGAATGACCAGAAAAACAAAAAGGATTAATAATAGAATTTCAGTATTAATCAAATAATTCTTTACAAATGCATATGTGTACATATTTATATTTATGTGTCTAATTCATAAATTTATCCAAAAATGAGGAAGTAAATATCTCTGGATGATTAGAACAAGTTATCCATCTGAAAGTATTAACATAAAATAAGTCTCAGATTAAATAAATATGTATATACTTCCCTCATGGGCCAGTAACATATATTTCATTAAAATATAAGGAGAAAATGTATTAGACTTCTTAAATACAGTTTATTTCTAATTATTCTAGCCAATAAAGGAATAGCACCAGTATGACTAATAATATAATTTCATACATACTTCTATTTATACCACATCTCTTTCCTTGTTGGGGAGTGTTAACACTCTATTCATTCCGATAGGTATTGCAACTGTTAGGTGTCCTGGATCAAAGATTCCATTCACAGATAATTCAGAAGCTGATATTCCATGGGTAAATGTATCAGCCTTTGAATATCATTAAATAGTGTTCTTTTTTTTCTGTCAAATTGCATTTTTACTACAAATCTCAAAAAGTATCGTTTATAAAAGGGAAAGATTAAAATAAAATGACTTACAATAACACCCGTTGGGACTTCACGAAGAGAGTATTCTGTTTTATTAGGAAGATCTTGATTGCCTATCAGCTCATAAAAAGCAGGATAAGATAGCAAGTTCACCAGTGCTAGAAAAGACTAGGGTGGAAAGAGAAAGAAAACAGTCATTTAAATGGTTCATTTTTTTCTAACCACATCCATGGAAGAATCGTTAAATGAAGTTTTATAGCAGTAGACTACAAGGGTTAGTTTTTCAAATAAGCCTAATTAATCTACATAAAGGTGAAATACGTACATAAATATAAAATAGTTACCATTAACAAGAATCTATGTGTTGACAATACATAATAACAGTCGTAACAAAACATACTTGAGAGTTGGAAAATGTATTAAGATATCATGTATCTCTTGAAAAGTTTGATTCTGAGAAAAAAAATTAAAGGATCTATGTTTTCTTTGCATCTGTCATTCTGATGTGTAAGACAATATAAGAGAATAACACTTAGGGGCTCTGGAGCAAGATAATAAATTCTATATATTCTTTACTTAGGTCACAAGGCCATCTTTATCCTTTAACTACATTCTCTGTAAATACAACTATCCTAATCATAGTAAATTTAAGAAAGCCATGGCTTTTCCTATCAAAACCAGCTCATTTTCCAGTGCAATCTTATCAAGTTAATCCCTGTGAAATCTTTAAGTTCCCAATCTCATTTCCTTTTATTAAAGGCAATCTGAATATTTTTCTCAGGCACATTTCATTATTTGGATTCTCTGTGCAAAAGAATGCGTGGTTGCCTATTAGTAAACATCAAATCTAAACTCCTCGGCATGACTTTCAAGGCGCTTTACTAATTGACACCCACCTTCTCTTAACAGTTATCAAAAGCTTCATTTCCCATTACCCCTCAGCATGAAGTCACCACTTCAGTCAATCAAATCTGCCTGTGGGCTCCTTCAACTGACTGCCACATAGATAAACTTTTCTTATCTACTAACATGTTTTTCCTGCCCTCTCACATACTCATTATCCCATTTCATAAGCTTTCAAAAGTTTGCCCCCTCTTTCTCTAGAAGGCTTTCCAAATAACTTTATCTGCCTCTAGAATCCTTACATTCCAATATCTGTATGTTTACTTTGTCCTATATTAACTACTTATTTGTAACTATAATGCTTGCTGCTTGTCATTTTTAAATTTTCCCTAGACTCAGAAAATTTAAGAATCAAATTAAGAATTTTCACTAAAATCAGAATATTGAGAAAATTAAAAAGAACAGTTAATTCAATCTCTCATTTAATAGATGAGAAAACTTGAGGACCAGACAAGTGAAGAGACTTTAGCAAAGTCATACACTATCAGAAAGTTGGTCATAAACTAATTTATTATATTTTCTTATTTTCAGGCTAAGGTTACTCATTACAAATCACTATATAATCTTCAGATGCTATTTAACAGTGTCACCTTGTTTCACAGCCTTTGTTTGAGGACCTGTAAGGTAGAGGCCATTTTATAATCCTCTTATTATACCAAATGTAATGCTATTTAACTGTGGCTAAGTAAATTCATTTAACACACAGTAGCTTTTAACAAATGCTGCAGTAGGATGAAAAATGAACTCACATCAAGTTTTTTAAAAGTTTCCTTTTTTCCCCATAAATTTTCCATAAAATGAAGATTTCCTTTCTAAAAAGGGAATCAACATATTTATAAAGTTAATATCTATTCAGATAGCAATAACATTATCATAGAGTAGAATAAATTTAATAGCCTAGTAGCCATTTACTGAATGCCTATTTAAAGGAAACACTATGCTAAAAGCATGCACTATAAAGGAGGAAGAAAAAAATTTATGTCAAGGAAAGAATGTATGAGGAATATCTATTAATTATATATAAAATGAAATGCAGCAAAACTAGAGAATTCACAGCCATGTAGGGAACCACTGTAAAAATTCACTAATCACCAGGGTGTTGACTAGAAAGATAAAACAGATGCCGTAAGTTTTATTTTTAATTTATCAAAATATAAGCTAAAATGCATAATTTGAATATGCAAATATTTCATAAACGTTCTTAATATTAATCCAGCAATATTCAGATACTATCATAAATAAGTCTTTTATGTTTAAAACACCCTTTCCATCTATTATAACAATGACAGATTATTTTTAAAAACTTAATAAGTGTCTTTTTTGACATTTGACATTATCCATAGAAGTATGGTCTTTACAAATCATGTATATCAATATTATGTTGAGAATTTTTGTGCTATTTACACATGAAGAATTCCATTGTTGTTTATGAAACCTCCCTACTTCCACCTGAGAAATAAAACAATGTGGACCATATAACAGAATCATAACTTTTGATATGCTACTCTAATATTACATTGAACTCTAGGTGAAAACTATTTAGTAATTGTATTTGAACTAAAACAATCTAAACAGAATTTTAAAGAAACTTAAGATTTCAGCATTTTGTTTCTAGGAGAAACAAATCCATTTTTCACACGCTGAGCATTTTTTTGCCTTTTTTTTTTTTTTATGCCTACAACACCTGGTATTCCTAGGTGGTCGCCTGTCCAAGTACTAACCAGGCCCAACCCTGATTAGCTTCCGAGATCAGACAAGATTGGGCATGTTCCGGGTGGCATGGCCATAGACCATACTGAGGATTTTTAAAAGATATTAGCATACTACAAAATTGTGATGTTAAGCACTTCTAGAGCTCAAGAAAATATTTATAATGTAATCACTGGTTCCCACAAAAATAACATAAGATGTTACTATCAGATATTAATTATCCTAAAATTTATATTAGCATAAAATATATTTCTATTTCATCAATGGTTTGAAGAAAATAATGGGATTCTATTATTTGAAAAGTAAAGGAAGGTCAAATGTTTGATATATTTTAAAACTACAGCATAAAATTAAGCCTAAAACCAAGAATTTTTCTTATGAATTAAAAACTCTTCAGGTTGATAATGATTATCTATTCACTTAATTATCCATTCAAAATATTTTAATGCTGGCTGCTTATCAGCAAGTTTACTAGATGCTAAGAATAAAAATATGAATGAAAAATGATCCCTGCCCCCAAGGACTCACAGTGTAAGATAGGACAAATACACTATTAGATGATTTAAAACAATGCTCGAAATGACCTGCTGGTATTGTACTCCAGAGAGGAGTGGGAAGATATTGGGAGGATGACATTCCACAGCAAAGCAAGAAGTGAGAGACATGGCTGCAGAGGCAGCAAGCAGGAAGGCAGGTGGGTATGTGCTGTGTTAATGAGCTCTATCTTTATCCTCTAACAAAAGGAAATAAATTGTTTTCAGAAAAGTAATGAAAATTATATTTTATATTTTAGATAGAATGCTATGAATGAAAATGTTTCTGAGTGGACAAAATTAGGAGAAAAAAACAAATTAGGATTTGGAAGTACTAAGAATGACTAAGTACTAAGTACTAAGTACTAAGCAAGATGTATCAGTTATACCTACTATACCAGAGATGTATTTTTAAAGTGTTAAATAATCTGAGAGTGATTCAAAGAAAGTTTTTTGATTTAGATGAAAAATCAAACCATTATCAAATATAGTTTTACACATCTTTCCAATCTATAGGCCTTCTATTTTTGTTCTTGCCTTATTGCATTAAGACCTAAAACAATATTGAGTAAAAGTGGCTAAGAGTGAACAAATTTTAGGTTCAATATTTCACTATTGCTGAAGAGGTATGTTTTTCAAAGATAATATTTATCAGTTTGAGGATTAAATCTGCTGAGTTTTTATAAATGAGTATTAAATTTTCTCAAATGCCGTTTCCCCATCTATTGAAATCAGTGTATGACTTTTCTCTTTATTATGTTAATATGGTGAATTATAGTTTCATTTTACAATGTTAATCTAACTTTATATGGCTGGGATAAACCCCACTTGATCATAATGATCCTTTTTTATTGGTTGATATAATTTGAAAATATTTTGTTAAATATTTTTAAGTTGATATTCAATAAAAATATTGGTCTGTAATTTTCTTTTTTGGTAAAATTTATGTCTTTTTGCCACATCAGGGTTATGCCGAACTCAAAACATAAGTTTGAAACTGATTCCTATACCCTTGTTTTCTGAAAGAACTTGTGTATGATTGGTGCTCTTTCTCTTATCTTTAAAAATTTTATAGAATTCACCAGTGAAACTATCTGATTTTCTTTGTGGGAAGGTTTTTGATAATTTACTTTCTTTAACTGATACATACCTTTTTAGATTTTCTATTTTTTACTGGGTCAGTTTGGGTAAGCATATTTTTTTTAAGAAGTTTGCCAATTTTATCTTAGTTGTTGAATTCATGGCATAAAGCTGATCATCCTTTATTGTTCTTTAATATTTGTGGGATCTTAAGTGACAGCCTCCTCTTTCATTCTTTATATTAGTAATTTTAGGTCTCTCATTTTCTTGATCAGTCTGGCTAGGGTTTTATAATCTTTAATAATCACTTCAAAAAACCATCTTTTGGTTTTGTTACTTTTCTCTAATTTATCTTTTTTCTGTTCTATTGATTTCTACTCTAATATTTATTATGTCTTTTCTTCCATGCACTTTGGGTATAATTTGCTCTTCTTTTTCTAGTTATTTAGATAGTAACTTGAATCATTAATTTTAGATGCTTCTTACTTTGTAATATTAAAGCTAAAAATATCCCTCTTAGCTTTATTTCAGATATATTCACATTTTTTTATATACTGTATTTTTATTTTTATACAGTTGAAATATCTCTAAAATCCCTTGTGACTTCCTCTTTGAGCTACATGGTATTTGGTAACATGTTATTTCCAAATAATTGTTTTTTTTTTTTTATTTTTTAGCTCTTGATATTTAATTAAGTCCATTGTGGTTACAGAATATACTTTGTATTATTTCATTCATCTTAAATTTATTTAGACTTGCATTCTAGCCTAGCAACAGCCTCTCTTGGTGAGTATGCCATGTGCTCCTGAAAAGAATGTATTCTGCAGTCATTCAATATAGTATTGTATAAAGAACTATTAGATCAAGTGATCAGTAGTAGTAGTTAAACGGTATACCTCAGAACAGATTTAAAGATATGAAATCAACTGTTAAAACAGGAATGTTAAAATCTTCGACTGTGAATGTAGATTTACCTATTTCTTCCTTAAATTCTATTTTAATACTTCATATATTTTGAATCTGATTTCTAAGAATATAACTGACTTATGTTATTTTATATCTTCTTGATACATTGCTCATATTATCATATAGATATGTTTTCCTTAATCTCTGATTTTTTTTTTTATATCCGATATTAAATATGGCCGTTCTAGTCTTCTTTTTTTCTCTGGTATGTCTTTTCATTGATTAACTTAACCTTTTTTTTTTTTTTAATTTAAAGTGAGTTTCTTAAAGTTAGTATATAGTTCCTTTCTTATTCAACCTGAAAATCTCTGCATTTTAATTAGGATATTTAGTTCACTTATATTTAAAGTGACTGTTGATTAGGGCTACTATTTTTCTATTTGTTCTGTTTTTCTTCTGTTTTCTCTTCCTTTGTTCTTTCCTCTCTAGCTTTTTACATTTTTCTTTTTTTGGAGGGGCGGGGGATTTTGTTTTTTAGAGATGCCTCTTTGCATTTTTTCTTAGTGGTTTTTCTAGGTTAGTGTCCTCCAATAAAACAATTTTTGATGATGGAAATGTTATGTAATCTGAACTGTACAATATGATAATCACTAGCTACCTGTGGTATTGAGCACTTAAGAGATGATAGATTCTGTTGTATTCCCCAAAGAGTGCTGTTTCTAATTTAGTAGATTATGTGGCTAAACCCAAACTCTAAATGTAATGGGGAGGTTGAATTTTTAACTTTAGTTTAAATTTAAATTTACATAGCCACATGGGACTATCATATTGCAAAGTTCAGCTATAGAGAGTAAGACAAGGGAGGAAGGGGCTGGAAGTAAGTTTTTAAATGTAGCTCATTATATATTGAGGTCACATTGTTTTCCAAATTAAAATGACAAAATAAAATTAAATCCCAAAAGACAACAGAATCCCTAGGGGATATTTAGAACTATAAACTGTGCATTAAGAATTTTTACTCTTATGAGTTATTATTTCTAGATCTTTCAGTGCATAGTTTAGAGGAATACACAATTTTTTTAAAAGAGAAAAGTTAATCGTAGTTTATACTAAATTTCTAATAAAAATCAAAGAAGTTTAATAAACCCCTGTAACCTTAAATTTAAATCAAAACTATTTGCTAGAGATTAAGAATGTTGTGCTACTTTACATAAAATGTGAAAAAAAAATTGTAACCAGATTTGTTTACCATTCCCTTGTTCTGTAAAGTATAGCTGTCATATGTATTACTTCAAAGTATAAAAAAAAAAACCCCACCATATGTCACTATTCTTTTAGAGACACATGTGTTTACAAGAAGAAAAAAATAATAGGTTTTTATACTCATTCATCTTCTTGCAATTTCTTCTTTTAATCCTAAAAACCAAAATATCTGCAATCATTTTCCTTCGACCTGAGGAAATTCTTTTAGTATTATTTAAAATGCAGGTCTGCTGTAAATTATTTATTTAGATTTAATTTGTAAATTTCACTTTTTTATTCTTAAAGAGTATTTCTGGTGAATAGAAATTTAGCTTGACTTTTGTTTTTCTCCTTTCAGTACATTCTTTGTCTTATGGCCTCCACTGTTTCTAAAGAAGTATCAGCAAACTTTTCTGCTGTTCCCCTGTAATTTATGTAATGTGTAATTTTCTATGGCATCATTCAATATTTCTTCTTTATTTTTAGTTTTCATGTGTTCATATATCTATAAGTAACCTTGCTGTGGTTTCTTTGCAATTTCATTATTTGCATATATTCTTCCTTGAGATTCACTGTTTCTTAATCTATAAGTTTATATATTTTCATACATTTAGAAATTTTCAGCTATTACTTATTCTAATATTTTATGCCCCATTCCTTTTGTATTCCATCACACATGTTAAATCTGTGGATAAGATCTCACAAATCACACAAGTTTTTCCTAATTTTTTTCTCTCTGTTCTTTAGATTGTATAATTTCTATTGATTAAGTAAACTTTCTTGTCATCTCTAAATCTTCAATCAAACTCATAGAGAAAATTATTTCAGAAAATAAAATTTTTAGCTCTAGAATCTCCATATGGCTCTTATTTATAGTTCCTACTTCTCTACTATGATTTCTAATTTGTTCATTTATTACCAGCATATTTTCTTTTACATTATATTTATTAATAACTGCTTAAAAATCTTTAACAAATAATTTCAATCCCATCATTTCATAGTTAATCTCTATTATTTGCCTTTTTCTGGACTTTGAATCACATTTTTCTGTTTCTTCACATCTAATAATTTTTTGATTTTATTCCATACATTGTGAAGAATATGATGCAGAAACACTGGATTTTGTTATTCCCCAAAGAGTACTGATTCTAATTTAGTAGTTGATGGGGTTAAACAACTTAAACTCTCTCTTCACTCTGACCACTGTGGTAGAGCATGTGATATCTGTGAAGTTCAAGTGCACAGTTCAGGGGACAGTGACATATTTAGACAGAGTGTATACACAGGTTGGAGCACTCTCTGTGTTCCTCTTTAATTTCAAGGAATCTCCTTCCACTTCCCAGTTTCTCTAAGACCCTAAACCTTGTCTTCTGGTTTTACAATCTCGTTAGAGTATAAATTTCTATCTGGGAAGCACCAAGTTGTACTTCTCCTCATGTGAAAATTTGTTAAATCCAGAATCTTGAGCAGTATGGTTCTCTTCATCTATATTAATTCCTCTCCATTTCTTACTTATTTTTTAAATGGTTGAATTTTAAGTTATTTTCCTGAGTTTGCATTTTCTACTGGAAGGAATCAGTCTACTAATACAGAAAGCAGAACGTTTTGTTTTTTTTCTTAATTTTGATAATTTTATGACACCCTCTGAATAAAAATTTCCCAGGCTATCATAAAGTCAAAGTCAGAAATCATCATTTCATTTTAGTGAAATTTGGAGAACATATCAAATATATAAAAGTCATTAAATTAGAATATTGTGTGGGTGCTTAAGAGGTTCTTGTGTGGAGTTTATTTTGGCCATATTACTCTTAATGATAGCATCTTCTCTGCCTATCCTTTCTTCAAATAATCCTAACAATTTTCTATTAGATTTGAGTTCAAGGGGAAAATGCTTCCTTACTTTTTTGTTTTGATCAGCTGGCTTTTGTTTCAGAGTTCTTTGTGTTTGTTCATTTTGTAACATCTCATAGTAAAAACAGAAAATCATAGTAAAAACATAAATATAAATTTTTTATATCATTGTATAAAAAAAAAATCTTTCCAAAACATAATTCCCAAAGAATACTGGTGTTTCTATCATTCACTAAATTTATTGTGAATTTTTTTTTTAAAAATTAGAAATGAAAAAAAGGAGAGAAAAGAAAAAATTAGGAAAGGCTGCTGGTTGTAACTGAGTATCGATAAAGTCTGGATAAAGTAATTTCTGAGAGATATACTTAAAATCTCTATATTATTATATAAGTCAAATCATGTCTTACCTTTTGACAGCTTCGGTCGATAGGATCCACCGGAGTAGATCTTGGATGGGTTACTCTAACATCATCTCTTCCACATTCCAGATTGGCCCATAATTCAGTTATAAGCGCATTAATGAACCCTAAAAAAGGATTGTTTTACATCATATTCATAGTATACTATTTCTTTGGATTATGAAGGAAAGATACAATTATTCCTCAAACAAGACTGGTCTACACCGACAAAAGACATGAAATAACCTCTAACCTTGATAGAAATTATATCTGTGATTGTTAATATACCTTTATGATACTTCATTACTATAAAACTAGAATGATGAAATTTTGAAAGACTATTTCCCTGTAGGACTGAATGTTGAGTCCTAGCTTTTAATCTCTGGCCAATAACTTCTCTGAGAATGTTTTCTAAAAAAATAATATTTATGCTTTACTCTGCAAATGAGCCAACAGTGAAAGGCAGCCTGAAAGGTTGGGGGAGGGGCATAGGTATTAGGAGGCAGGGTAGGTGTCCAAAGAGTACAAGTGTTTCCTTATTATAATTATTTTTTTGTAATTCCATATGCTTAGAACATTTCTCCATTTCACATAACTTTTGGCTCAGTGCAGTCTTTAAATTCTCATGAGTCAGATACTATAATTCTAAATGAAAGTGATTATTAAACCTAATGATTAAAACCTTTATGAAGAATCAAATCGTAAGATAAAGTATAAAACAGAAGACTTAATCATAAAATCAGTAGGTCTGCAATAGCATTAGAGCAGAAAGAGCACCTTGATATAACAGAAAAAATATAGGCTCCAAAATTGAGACTATGAGTATTCAAACCGCAAATCTGCCAGCTTATTAGGTGCATGTCCTTAGACAAATCCCTTGACTTCTTAAGAGCATCAGTCCCCCAGTGTGAAAACTGAAAATAACAGTGCTACATTCAAGGTCTGCTATGAAGTATAAATGAGATCATATGTGTAGAGTTCCTAATATGGTACCTAAGACATTATAGGAACTCAGCAGTATTAGTCTTCCTTCCTTTGTCCTGTGAAAAACTGCATTTAACCTTCTCATGAAGTTTGATACTGTGAGGCTCAAAAGTTTAATGACTTGACCAACAGGGAAATCTGAGTTGAGATTAAATCTAGTCTCCAAATGTTTTCATTACTATGACTGAGTAATATAATAAATTAGATTTTATTATAAGTAGAAGAAAAAATAAGTGGTTTAGCTTAGGACAACTTCTGCCAAGAAACATGTTTCATAATACTAGTAGTATTTATTAGTTCAGACAAAAAAAAATACTTAAAATTTGCTACAGAAAAATATTTTTATTTAAAGAGAGAATCAATAGTGACCTCTGATGTTATGATTCATCAATTCTAAGCCTTAAAAATATAATCATAACATCTCTATTAGAGATTACATCTTATGTCTGGTTCAGGGGTCAGATAACCTTAAGATATGATACATTAAGTTCCCAATATTTGAACTTCTTAGAAATCCAATCCATGGTGGATAATATATGCCAACTGCAAACTGCAAAGACAGTGGTGAAAGTTAAATGGAGAGAGGGAAGCTTTCAAGAAGGGAAGAGGGAAAAAAGAAGTAAGGAAATGATATGTATGTGTGCTAACTAAATTTTATGCATATATAAGCCATTGAAACTAACATTAAGAAATCCTATCAGATGCAATTGTACTGACAGAAGATGATATCCTTTTGATTTTTAAGATGAAGGTGACTTCTTAAAGCATCAAGTATTTCTCAGTTTAGTTCATTATGTGTCACTGTTCTGAGAAAGGAGAACAGGGTTTTATGTGTTTCAAAGGAAAAGGAAATTCCCAGTGGGATTTCGTGGAAAAGAAAAGATAAAAAAGAAATCTAATAACTTTCTTTTACTTAAGGCCTAACTTGGGAAAAATAACTTTGGAGCAATATTCTGATACTTGACCATGCCAGTTAAATTTTCCATTGGTTTGCCCATTTTATTTAAATAATTATAATTCTAGTTAAAAGAAAAAACTTACCTGAACTTTGCAGTGCTATTGCACCTGCTGCTGTTGATGCCACTTGTGTAACCAAAACTCCATAGCCAAATTTTTTATGCCTGCTGATCTAAACATAAATAAGGAATAATAGTGAGAAGCCGAATATCTAGCACGTTAATGTTTTATTTATGTTACATGTAGAGTTATTGATTTTTTAAAAAATTAGAACACTAGACATTCTTTCAAGATAACAAGACTAGCAAAAACAAACTCGGAAATTATAACAATGAGTGAATACTAATTTAATATTTTTGACGGTCTTATTTCAGATCCATTTTCTGGTCCTCCCCCTGAAATTAAGTAGCTTTTGGACCTTGAATAAGTTACTTCTCTCTCTAAGTCTAAGTCTCTTCATACATAAAATAAGAGACTTTGACCAGAGGTAAAATAACATTTCTACCACCTCTAAATTCTATGATCTTATTATTTTATACTTTAGGTTGGTTCTTCATTAATAACTCTGTATTGACTGCCAATTTTTTAACTGGGCTTTTAAATAATCAAACAACTTTAAAAAGGACTATGGTATCTCCTTAAAAATGACAATTATTTTTAGAGGTAATGTGATTTTCCCCCGCTAAGGAAGGGAATTTATACACACACACACACACACACACACAAAGAATGCTCATCATTAATATACAGGTTTCTAAACAGTGCTGCAGAAACCTTAAATAATTTCTTATTTCACAAAGAGTATTATACATGTACTTATGGTACCGTACAGAAGTGAGAATCTCCCTTAGCAGAAATCAGAATAAGGAAGTAAGACATTATAAAATGGTCTTCCTTCTCAGACTTTGGCTAAGATCAGATCGGCTTATAAGACATTTGACTTCTAAACAAGTAACCTTTAGAATTTATATTTTTTCAACATTTCATAAAAAGGATCTGTTTAATCAAATTAAAAAATTTATAAACTGTACATTGAGTTTAAGGGTAAAAAACGTAGAGATAAACTAAAGGACCATGGGAACAAATAAGTTAATTTCTTCAATTTTCTGCTGTTCATGTCTTTATAATTTGCCTTCCTTTCTCCGTTTTTATTACTCATATTTTCCATTTTCCTTAATTTGCCATCCAGTAGTCCTACAGTTAGATGGCACAGAAGTACAGCAAGATAAATGTCTATCCTTTTCCCACCTGCCTTCATAACCTTCTCAATCACCCCCGTTGACCCTGCTGATTCAGATGTTAGTAGCCATAAGGGTTTCCCAGATTCACACAGTGTTCTCAAAATGAAGAGGCAGAGAAACCAGAGAAGTTAGAGATGCTTTACTAAACAAGACTTAGATTTAGTAGAAACTGTTAAACACACATCTGAGTTCTAGTCTTACTTCTGTCAGTAACTGGATATGTGAACATAAGCAGATCATTTAACCAGACAGGGTCTCCACTTTCTCTTCTGCAAAATTAAAAAAATAGCCTAGTTGCTTTCTTACAAGGTAACTGAATCTAAAATTTCAAAAAATATTTTGAATAGTATAAAGCAATGTTAAAGTATTGTACTAACTTATAAGGTTATAGGTTACTGAGATCCAGTAACAATATCTTCTATGATAACTACCAGTGTGGTAAAAAGGAAGACAAAATTGTTTGCAAATTTATGAATGTAAAAAATGACATCTAGTCATCAGTGTATTATCACAAGAGTAAAAGTTGTGTCTGCATGGTCTCAAACATCTGAATGAAAAAGAAAAATGTCTCTGAATTGCTTGAATATTTTAAAAAATGTAAAAACAAAAATGAAAACCCAAATGGTTAACTAGTACACAAGAAGATTCTAACTCGTCATCAGAGAAATTCAAATTAAAACACAATTTCATTTATGTAAACTTAAAAAGACTGAAAAACTTCTATATTTGATATAGTCTGAATGTGTGGCCCTCCAAAATTCATATGCAAAACCCAAGGTGATGGTAGTAAGTGGGGGCTTTAGGAGGTAGGTGATTAGGTCATAAAGTGGAGAATTCTCATTAATAGGATTAGTACTCTTATAAAATAAGATCCCAGAGAGTTTCCTAGCGTCTTCTGCCATGTGAGGATACAATGGGAAGTCTGACCCAAAAGAGGGCCTTCACCCAACCATGCTGGCATCCAGATCTTGGACCTCCTGGTTTCGGAACTGTGAGCAATAAATTTCTGTTATTTATAAGGCACCCAGTTTATGGTATTTTGTTATAACTGACCAAATGAACTAAGACAGTATTCTACGAGAAGTATACATATCTATGGATGTTATACATGACACGTTGGTATGAAAGCCTAGAGCAGGGAGTTGCAAGCAAAGTGAAATGGAACTGCAAATCAGGAGTGACAGGAAAATTAAATTAATTAAGAGAGAAACCTTGCATGGACAGATCAGGACAGTATGCCATGAACAGAAACATGTAAATAACCAAATTCTCTATACTTGAGGTCCATTTAAATAAAAATAAAAAATAAAAACACATATCAGCACATACAAACCTAATACCATAAACCCATGAACTAATGTTCATGTTTTATTTATATAGAGATGGTCAGGGCCCTCCCTCAGGAACTACTTAGTCTTCATAGGTAAAAGCAACTCTAAAAAGTTTTTTGTTTTTTATACACTTAAACAAAAGCAGGAAATTAGAACTGAAGACTAAGGAAGAACAAATAAAGTGATATTTACAATCCACCTAATAACATCAAGAAACAACAGTTGCCAGAGACAAAGAAAACACTTTTAAAAGCATACTTATGATCTTAAAAAGCCCAGAAGTCTAAGGATATTTACTTTGACAGCAAAAAGCTGAATATACTTCTGAGAAAAGGCTGTATTATATTGTAAATTTTATTAACAGTAGCAATAATAAAATAATCCCTCTACAAATACTGTTGTTTCTTTTAAAGTGTGAGGCCTGTACTCTCACTGACACATATATTTAAACTCAATAGATTATTTTCCTGGAGTTACACCCAGTTTTAACATATCTAGATATTTGATAGCACATTTATAAAACATTTAGGTGATTAACTGAATTTTCAACTCCATTTTGTTTGCTATCCTGTAAATACAGCCATTGATACAAACACTAACTCGCTAATGTATTCCTGAAAAAAATATCAAGTTAAATATTACAATCCTGTATGGCTTTTTAACTGAAGTTTAATAACCTCTTCACACACAAAAAACAGAATGATGTTCCTAATGGCTTTTAAAGAAACAAAAACTCCTTCTGCCTGTGGCAGATGGTAATTCATACCTGTAATTTTTTTGCATATCGGTTGAACATAAATGTCACACATTCATAGATAGCACCTGTTCTCTGAAGAAGTAGTAGTCCTTTGGGGGTAGCAGCAAAATTTAGTAAATCATCTAACAAATTCTCTTCCCAAGCCATACTGAAACAGATAAAAGAAAAGTATGAGTTTCTTTATTATATTCAAACTGAAAAAAAAATAGCTTAATTCTGCTGATAATTAAATTTATAGAGTACACATTGGTTGAAAGTACTCAATAAATGTTTAAAATATGATAAAAAGCATAGCTTCCTTGATAGTAAATTGTTTTTTCTTATACTTTCTATCCCAATAATTTTCCTCCATTGAATGAATCAAATATTAACTGCATATGTCAGCATTTTTATTACATCTAGGTTCTTTTATCCATGCCTTAAATTCATTCTGTCTTCCTATTATAATTCTGCTGTGCCTGGATTCCTCAAGCCCAAATTCTCCATTATTTTGAAATATACATCCCTTTCATTACAGAATATCTGTCTTCCAACTTTCTAAAGCATATCAGGCATATTATCTTTATTTTCATAGGTTTTAATTATACTTTTGGAAATGATTTTTTTTTTTTTCAGAACACTTCTAAAAGGAAGGCCAGTAACATTCTCCAGAGAGTGGCGGGGGCGGAGCAGGGGGGCGGAGGGGGCGGGGGACTTGAAACAGAAGATGTACACAGTTTATAGAAGAGTCAGAGCTAAAAATGTGGAAGCACAGAAAGGGATATGAGCACTTCATTCAGAAGTACCAGAAGCAAGAGAAAATGTACTATATACAGGATATTCCTAGTTGTCTGGAAAAAAACTGTGAGATTAAAATATGTCAAAATCAAATGTTTATATGTACAGTGGAAATGAGCTTGTAAAAAGTGTGCCTCCCTCAGCCCCCCAAGGAAATTTCAGAAATCTATTCTGGAACTGAATTTACGAGAAATTTGAAATCCAGGTCTTTTCTGATTTAAAAAAAAAAAAATTATTTTGACATATATCCCTCTGCAATTGTCAAAGATACGACCATGTTCAAATACAACATAAATATCACCTTGGACAAAGAGAACAGAAGCACAAAGAAGTTAGACTAGTTTTGAAGCAATATAGGCAATGGAAGCCAAATTTGGCTCCAAGAGACTATAAAGCTAAAAGGGTTACATATGAGACACAAGACCAGTGCTAGGCTCAAGACTGCATAGACTAGCAAATATATATTTAATTGAAATTAAAATATATAATTAATTTATATAAAGAAAATATTATATATAATGAACAAAATATACATATATGTATAAAACTGGGACTGCTGATAAGCCATAAGCCTAGGGTGACAGAAGAATACAGATAAACCCTTATTTCTGGAAATGAACAGATGATCAATTCATCTTCCAATTCTTTAATTATATCTGCAATATCTCCATTATCACTGACAGGAGCCTCAATGCCAATACAATGCCATGTTTATTTAAAACATGGGGGTAAAAGAGAAAAACCGTATAAATGCTGAACAGGGAAAATGAACACAGTAATAGAAATTGAGATAAATAAGGAAGGAGGGAGGGAAGTAGGGAAGGAAAAAACTCTCACTTAAAAATGGATTTGCAATTAAACTTTAAAAGATATCTAAAGCTAAGAACCAGAAAAATCAATATTCATCAAATGAAATTATTCCAGCTGAAGTAATTTTCAGAAATAATGACCTCAGAATAATTTTATTAATATGATGATCAAAGCATATTTTAAAAATTCCATTACAACTGTGAAACAAAAAGCAGAGATGAAATAAAAACAGATTTAAAAAAAAATAACTATTAAAGAACTTGAAAATTTAAAAATATAGCCATGTAGAAAGCAGATAGGATAAAGTCTAGGTCAGGGCAAGGAAAGAATTGAATGACAGGTAGATAAGAAACATTTGAAAAAAACAGATGAGACATAGAGCATAGACTGAAAGATCTCAATATATATCTAATAAAAGCTCCAAGAAAAGAAAATGAAAAAAGTATTTGAAAAGAAAATAATTTTCAAAATCTAGAAGATTTTCTAGATTTAAGGAAAGACACCAGTCCAGGCTATAGAATAAAAGAGTGTCTAGGGTACCAAGGAGGATAAATTTAAATCATAAAGAAATAGTAAACATCCAAAAAAAAGAAATTAAAAGTTATGAGAGAGAAAAGATATGACCTATAAATAAAGGCAACTATACTGACAGATTTATCAGTTACTACTTATTCTAGAGGACAGTGGGGTAATAGTTTCAAATACTGATGAAAAACAATTGTCTATCAAAACTTTTATACTCAGAGAAACTACCATTTAACAGAGAGAGTGGTGAGGGGAAGGGAGGAGAAGAGTACTATGTGTTGGCATCAGACTTAGTCTAGTTAATTGGCCCAGATGGTTTTACTCTCAAGTTTTACCAAACTACAAAGAAACGTATAATGCCCATCTCATACTAACTTTTCAATTAACTCAAAAGAGCAAACGATACTTGATTCTTTCTATGAGGTAATTTAATTTTGATGACAACATTGAAATCAACAGTTTTGACTATTACCAAAAACTCATTAAATCTTTTGTTTCAAAGACATTAATATCAGATGTTGGGGGAATCTCCTTTTCCCCACCTAGTTTCCCCATCTAGTACAGTTCCCATTTTAATACTGCTTGCGTCTTTCCACCTAATCACTTGCTCCTCCCTGTGGAAGAAGAAAAGACACAGGAGATTTGGAGGATGACCTGAGCAATGCCTCTCCCCAAGTCCATTTCCTCTCTGTGATCCAGCTTCCTGTAGGAAGCACACATTATGCTCTGTTCTACTATGTAATTAACTGTGATCTTTGTAAGCTCTGCCTTAGAGGGACTCCTATAGCTTTCCACTATTGATTGTGATAGAAATGGGTAAATCAAATTCTTGAGTTCAGTCTTAGGAAACTTATGTTATTCAGTGTTTTGATTTGCTTGACTTTTTTTTATCTCTGTTAATTGGTTCAAAACTCAGGAGGAAAGGAGTGGAGTATAATTTATTAGCTCCTTCAGACTCTACCATCGAAAATTTTAAAATATTACTGACAGTAAAATGTGTTAAGTACATTAATCATGTTCCCTTTTTCTTATAGCCTATTGACCACACTATTTCTTCTACTTAGAATAATGTTCTCCCCTTTTTAAACCACTAATATCAAAGTATTCTTTTTCACCTAGTTTAACAACAACTTCTGGGAAGATTTCCCCAAATTCACTCCCAATGGACCCTGCATGACCTCTATCATATAAATTTAGCATACTGTATCACCACGTTATATTAATTTATTTGTATTCTACACTACACAATAAGCTTTCTGAAGTATATAGGTATCCTCAGAACTCAGCAAAGAACTTGGTCCAATAAATAGCTGAATGAATGGGTACAAAATGGATGCATGAATGAAAACAAAAAATGACAAATTATAGACTTCCAAAACAAATCTAAAAATTATCTCAAAAGTGAATTGTAGAAATGTTTTTACTCACTCCCTTGTGAGTAAAAAAAAAAAAAAGAAAGAAAGAAAAAGTGGCAGTTGATTTAAGTTTATGACAAGTAGATAAGAAAAAAGAAAAAAGTTAATTCTCTAAAAATTAGCTATAATTATTTGTTGAACTATTGCACTGTTAAGGAAATGCAAAAGGTGTTTTGCTTGGTTCTTTTTCTTTTAGCTAAACTATGCTTATCTAAAAAGAAATATTAGTTTTTGGATTTCTCTTAAGAATATCCTTTAAGAGTCTTCTAATTATTATCTATTTAGTCTATGCCAGCACTCAAGTAAGAAGAGAATCCAGAAACATGTGTCACCTAGTCTTAAGTTTAAAAAATATATATTTTCCCCATTAATCTGATCCCACATCCTAATGATATCTGTGAAGAAACATGGAGACATTTAAATTAAAAACTGGTATAAATATGGATTTAAATAATTTTTCTATACCAAAATCTAATTAAAATGAATGTTCACATATTTTGAAAAATCATAGTTTAAATATAAATGAACTTCTTTGGCATTTGAAAACACTTTCTACTAAACTCCCTAGTTAGCTTTCCAATTTTAGTATTTGGTAATTCTCCAAATTTTTTGGAAACACTACTACATGTCAAATTTCTAACCCAAACTGTAAATACAGGATAAAGCAAGAATAATAAATATTGCTAGATATATTTTAAAGGCACGAATATTATATAATCTCTGAAGTTCCTCCTGGATATAATTTTCCTTGATCCTACATGTATACATTTATCTTCCTGCAAAATGTCTTTGATATAGTATTCTATTATATTCTCATTTTTAAATTATTTTGGGAAACGTTTAAAAAAAAAAAACAGATGAATTTAATCAATTGTACTTACATGTTTTGGGATTCCTGGCTTACTGAAGAAACAGAATCCAAACCTTCTACTGGAGTAGGAATTCTTTCTGATAGCAAACTTGTCTAGAATATAACAGATTAATTTACAGTTTTTTTTTTTTACTAGTAGCATTACTCATAAGACCTCATGCTACATTTTTATATTTGATCCTTCATGTAATTTAAATTTTCTTCAAAATTTAAATTTGGTTCTTAAATATAATATATAGTATTTCACAAATAAAGCATATATCGAGGAAAAAGACGGTCCATTGATATATATTTGACTATTGCCACATTGTGATCTCCAGAGACCATAATAAAAAATCCAGCTGTCTAAAAAACGCTCAGATGGAGTGGCTATAAGGATAAGAAAACAAGACCCCTACATATGAAAAGGAAGGGGATGGAAAAAGATATTGCTGTGATGAACCTAGAAGGTATTTAAGTCAGACAGAGAAAGATAAACATTATACAACTTCACTTATATGTGGAATTTAAGGAATAAAAAGAACAAACTAAAACAGACTCACAAATATAGCGGACAATTTGGTGATGGACAGAGGAGAGGGCGGTTTAAAGGGCTGGGAGAATGGGGTGAAGGGTTAAAGAAGTACAAATTAGTAGCTGACGAATGGTCACGGGGATGGGAAGCATGGCGTAAGGAATGCAATTAGCATTAATACATTGGCAAGGTTGAGGGTCAGGAGAGGGAGGGAGCAACTGAGGGGATCATTTTACTACCTATATAGATGTCTAACCGATGTGCTGTATACTTGAAACTAATAAATTTAAAAAAAAATGCTCAGAAATAACTTTCAAAGAGGAATGTCATTCTATGCAAAGATAATCTGTCTAAAGCCTGTCCTGCTAGAAGACTGTAGTACCCAGCTAGGTCCTAGAACTGTGTCCCAGTAGGAGAGGAGGTCCTAAAGTCATCCTCTACCAAATTAAAAGTATTATGTATCCTAGAGTACTGTGATGCTACATAAATCATATTTGCCCCTAGTAAAATATTTTAACTGCGGTATGACACTATAATAGTGATTATATTTGAAATAAAGATTTGCAGAGAGGAAAAGAAAAATCTTGAAAATACTTACCTTCTTCCATGCCTTTGCTATAGATTCATGCAAACTGTAAGGAATTAACACCTGCAAGCCTTCACATGTACCATATATTTGACGACACGCAGAAATAAAAGCTCCTTTAACCAGAGGCAACATTTCCGATCCAGAAAAAATAGAAATATCTTCATCAAGAAGTTTTTTTGAAAACTGAGCAATTATATGAGCACCTGTAGAACTAAAGGGTGATACCTAAAGGTGATTCCGAGGTTATAAATCATGACTTAAAAAACACTACCAAAAATCTAGCCTTATCACGAACTCATTTGTTTGTCTTACTTTTAGTCCTTCTCTAGCTTTTCTCTGACAGGTCAATATGCTGATTCCCTCCCATGTGCAGATGGCTAATAATGAGAGCACTATCAGTAGAAGAAAGAAAAGAATATAAAGATAGAAAGAGCAACAAAACTTAAACAGTTAAAGGTTGTAGACCCAATGGGTCCAGGACCATATGCAACTTTGCTTAATCCCAAATTCTCTGTTCCTAGTATTGGTTATACCTTCCCCAGTATATTAATGGTATGTGGTTCCCCTTATCTCAAAAGCTGGGACACTTTAATAGTAATAATAGTAATAGATAAAGAACACAGTAAATGTTTATCATGTGCCAAGCTCTGTTCTAAGTATTTTAAATGTATTAACTCATTTAATCCTTACAATAACTCTATAAAGTAGGTTAATTATTTTTCAATTTTTACAAGTAAGGAAATATAATTAAGACTTACATAGATTAAGTAACTTGAATAATATCACAGGGCTAATAAGAGGTGGAGCCGGGACCAACAAAACCAGGCTGTCTGGCTCCAGAGTAGCATACTATTAATTAGGTTGTTGGATTAAGAAAACAACGCCTTCATAAAAACAGTAGGCAGTATATGGAACAAGGTACTGACTTTCCATGTACACCTCAACCATCTTCAACCGTTATCCAATCTTATTTTATCTGTTCCCTGACCACCCCCCTCCTCAACATTGCTGGAGATTATATGATAAATCCCAGACATCATATTATTTTACCCAGTGTACAATTCTGATCAAGGTTTCTATTTTACATGCCAATACCCCACCTAACAAAATTATAAGTTCTTAATATTATCTGATAGTCACCTTATATCAAAATTCTTGTCTTAAGGTTGTCTTTTTACAATAGATTTGTTCAAATCAGAACTCAAACAAGTTCCAAAGAGTGCATTAATTTGTTATGGCTGTTTTAGGCCCCTTCTGTTTTTTCCTCAATGCCACTGATTTGTTGGAGATACAGTTGTTTTTACTGTCCATTCTTTATTTAAATAATTGCTTCATCACGGTGTCATTTAAAGTGTTCCTCTAGTTCCCAATATTTCTTATTAAGTAATAATTATATCTAGAAGCTTAATTAGATTTAAGTTCAATTTATTTTTTTTCTTGGCAAAACATCTTCTTAGGTGGTTGCTGTTGTGTGCCTCCTATTACATTGTATCATAAGGAACTTATCTTGTTGTCCCAATTTTAGTGATGCTAATAATCAATTAGTAAGATGGTACAAGCCTGAACTCTCCTCATTAGACCTCCACCTAATGATTTTAGCATCAATTCATGATCAATTCCTAAATCTACTATTTCATTAGGGGTTTACAAATGGTGATTTTCTAATTATATTATTTAATTAGTATTTATTAGTTAAATTTTTCTATGAAGAACTTTTTCCACAGTAACTTAATAGTAATATTAAAATACAGTCTGTACAGCAAAAGCTGAAAACAATGCTTGAATCTTTATCAATTTACAAAGTAATGAGTTGGCACCCTCAAAATCACATGAGTAACAAGTTCTTTTTTGTAAAATTTCTATATTTTACTATCTATTTAAACTCATGTTTTTTATATCTTATATATTTCAATCCACTGCAGTCATTATTTTCTTGATCCTCAAATTGCCCATCTTAAACTCTGGTAGCTTAGAGGTACTTTTGACACTACCCCATCCCATTAATCCTAAATAATTTTCTTACTGCCTAGAATAGTAACATATTCCAGGATTACCTTGCACATTTACTGGCCTAACCAGGAAACAGCTATTTTTTCAAGGACCCCTGCCTCTTAGAGCAAAAGATAGAGACAACGATCTGGTTGCCAGCTCATTGTCAAGGGCTTGCCATTACTTCTAGGCCTTTTCGGTGCAAGTTCTAAGTGTCATTTTTAAAGAAAAATAAGTAATAAGCTCATATTTATATTTCTATTATGAATTTAAAATTCAAGTTTAATTTTTTTAACTTTATACTTTTATTTCTTCTCTTATGTTGAAATCATAGCTCCTTATGCTATATCTTAGAATATGTGCATAATAGTTTCAAAATATACTAAATGCAGCTTAAGATTACTTTGAAGATTTTTTCTTTTTTTTTTTTTTCTACCTTAGAATACCTCCCACCAGAAATATTCAACCTAATTAGGTCACTTGAAGTAATTCTTTTCACTGCATGTGTATATTACTAACTTTATTGTTTGATAGTTAAGTTCACTGCTTTCCATTTGTCTGAATTTTTTTTTGACTTTTTTTACTTTAGCTTTGTTTTACATTTAGTATGTAAAACAGCTAGTAGCTACATGAGTCCAAAGTCAAATCTAGGTACAATCAAGGTATAACACAAGATGTACTACATCCATAACTATCTATCCACATATTTTTCTCCCTTCCCCTAAAACTATTTCATTATTTTTATCCTTTCATCATTCCCTTTTGAAAAAATATAATTTTATTTATTCATATTCTCTTCTACTATATAAAAGGCAACATTCTATAAACATTCCTGTTTTATTTTTTCATTTAACAATATGTCCTAAAGGTAATTCCACAGCAGTTTATTAAAAAATTCCTCATTCCCTTTGAATAGCTGTTAAGTGCTCCTTTGTGTGAATATGATTTAATCAACTAGCCTCTTGTTATTGGACATTTGAGATGACACCAGTCTTTTGCTAATAGAAATAATCGGAAACTCTTAACCAATGCATGATGAGAATTCTGAAGATATTCTTTCTGATATTTTATGTCTTATCTGTTTAACGTCAATGTAGAGACTTTCTTAAAAAAAAAAAAAAAACCTAGAAATCATAAAGACAATGATTGGGAAAAACCTGACTGCATACGATAAATTATATCTATCAAGCAGAAAAAATAAATAAATTAGGGATGTGATGGACAATAAAGAAACATCAGAACCCGTGACAAAGGGTTAGTCTTTCCAATTAAAAAAAAAAAAAAGAATTGTTACATATGAATTACAAAAATACATCCAGTTAAATACAGCAGGTTGAACAAATACATTCGCATTTGCTCCCTCTCAAAACTACTAAAATGCAAAAGTAAAGGGAATTTTCAGAAGAATTTTATAGCTATCAAGGACAAGAAGAAAAAATGTGATAGTAACAAAATTTTGGAACCTAGAAAACAGAAAATACATGTAATTCAGAACCTGGAAAAACTGAATCATCAGCCAGTGTAGAAAACAGAATCAACATGATTTAGTTAATAGACTGTCTCAAAAAAACTCAAATTGGTGGCACCAAATGTATCTGGAATTAGGGATAAAAGTGGAACTGAAAATAGAAGAGCTCTCTGAAAGTTGGTTTTAGAGAGTCTGACCTCTAGTTTCCCTCCCACATCCCATGTAGCCACTGTGGTGTATCTCTTGGAAGGTGGACAGAGATCAAGAACAGTAAAGGGTACCAGAGTATCAAATCAAAGTTTATATACTAAATCATGAGACCCATAACCTTTTCTACCCAGTGCACTAGGCTTATACTCCCTTCTGCCGGCTAACTCGGAGAGACTTCTCTATGGAATCTGAGCAGAAGAAAGAAAAGACTAAAGATACTGACATCAGAGGTTCCCCCAAAAAATACCATGGCAAGGTTCTAGAGCAAAGGCCACAAGTGATGTCTCATCTTCCTGTAAAATATTTAAGCAGCTTTACTATTGATTTTTAAATATATGAAAAAATCTCTAATTTAAAAGTGAAAGACCAAAACAACAAACAGAAAAATCAATTTGGAAGAAAAAAAGAAAATGAGAAATTAAAAGAACTTATATTCATGAAATAAAAATAGGATGCTAAAGAACGTGCTCTTCTTAAACACACACACACACGGACACACACACACACACACACACACACACACAAGAAATGAAAACCTCAATTTCAACAGAAGGGCTAGAAAATAAAGCAGAAGAAATTTTCTGGAAGATTTTTAAAAAGTAAAAAAGAAACAAAAGAGAGGCACAGAAAACAGAAAGATAAAAAAGTTCAAATCCAAATAAAAAGAGTTTAAGAAAACCACACATAGGCGAAATGAAGTAATCCAACTGTTTTCAGTGAAATGAAAGACATAACTCTTCATATTAAAAATATCCATCAAGTAGATAAAAGAACTATATCAAGAAACATCAACATAAAATTTCAGAATACTAATAAGACTGAAAAGCTTCCAGAAAGGTCAGGGGGAGATAAAGCCACCTAATAATGATAAAGGTTGTTACCAGAATAAAAGCTATGCACCAGAACCAAGGCAGCAATCAGTCCTAAATAAAATAGGTTGGAAGGCTCAAAAAAAAAAAAAAAAAAATGCCTTTAACAAAATTAAATTAGTAGAATTTGTCTGACCATACTAAGAGATTTAATTAATTAGGAAAGACTAATTTAGCAATGCAGTGAAAGTTAAGTACATTGACAACTATCCCAACAAAAGAAAAAAATTTTTTCACTATTAATAACATTTTTTTCTTTTTCAGTTATAGTTGGCATACAATGTTATATTAGTTTCCGGTGTACAATATAGTGATTAGACACCTATATAACACAAGTGATCACCACAATAAACCTCTGACACCGTACGTAGTTATTACATTATTGGCTATATATTCCTTATGTTAGACTTTACATCTCCATGACTATTTTGTAACTACCAATTTGTACTTCTTAATCCATTCCCTCTTTTCATTGACCCTCCCAATATCCCTCCCATTTGGTAACCCTCAAAATGTTCTGTATATATGAGTTTGGTGTGTGGAGGGGTTATTTTCTTCTTTAGATTCCACATATACGTGAAATCATATGGCATTTGATTTTCTGACTTACTCCACTCAGCACAATAACCTCTAGGTCCATCATGAAATACCTTTTTCCATCCCTTTACTTTCCGTCTGTGTGTGTGTTTTAATATGAAGTGAGTCTCTTGTAAGCAGCCTACGTAAGGGTCTTGTTTTCTTATCCATTCAGTTCTGTCTTTAGATTAGAGCATTTAATTCTCTTTCGTTTGAAGTACTTGTTGATAGATATGTAGTTATTGCCATTCTTTATTTATATTTTTGATTCATATTATTTTCTTCTTCTTAAAGAAGTCCCTCCAACATTGCCTGTAATACTGGCTTGGTGGTGATGAACTCCTTTAGCTTTTTCTTGTCTGGGAAACTTCTTTATCTATCCTTCGATTCTAAATGATAGCTTTTCTGGGTAAAGTAATCTTCTTGGCTGCAGGTCCTAGGTTTTCATCACCTTGCTGGCCTGCAAAGTTTCTGTTAAGAAATAAGCTACCTTATATATAGATAACTAATTGCTTTTCTCTTGCAGTTTTTAAGATTCTCTTTTTGTCTTTAGCTGTTGGCATTTTAATTATGATTTGTCTCGGCGTGGGCCCATTTGTGTCCATTTTGTTTGGGACTCTCTGAACTTCCTGGGGTTGTATGTCTATTTCCTTCACCAGGTTAGGGAAGTTTTCCATTATTATTTCTTCAAATAGGTTTTCAATTTCTTGCTCTCTCCCTTCTCTTGCTGGTACCCCTATGATGCCAATGTTATTATGCAATGTTGTCTCAGAGACCCCTTAAACTATCTTTATTTTCTTGGATGCTTTTCTGTTTTGCTGTTGTATTGAGTGTCCTCCGCTATCCCATACTCTATGTCACTGATTCGATCCTCCGCTTCATCCACTCTGTTGATTCTCCCTGATGTACTCTTCATCTCAGATACTGTATTCTTCATTTCTGACTGATTATTATGTTTTCCATCTCCAATTTTATGTTTTCTCTTTGTTAAAGTTCTCACTGAATTCACTTACTCTTCCCCTAAGTTCTTCGAGCATCCTTATATCCAGTGTTTTAAACTCTGCATCTGGTAGATTGCTTGTCTCCATTTTGGTGAATTCTTTTTCTGGGGCTTTGTTTTCTTCTTTCATGTGGGATATGCTTCCTTGTCTCTCCATTTTGGTTGCCTCCCTGTGTCTGTTTCTATGCATTAGGTAGGGCATCTAAGTCTCTCAGTCTTAGTAGACTGACTTTACGTAGTAGGTGTGCTGTGGGGCCCAGTGGCACAGTCCTGGGAGGGGTCCAGCAGCAGTCCAAATTCAGCCACAGCCTATGCACCTCAGGGCCACCTAGTAAGAGTCACCAAGCAATCCATAGATGGCATCCACCTGTATTAGGCTTATAGGTGCCTTGAGGGGCCAAGTCAGAAACCAAGGCTGGCTGCCACTAGTGTGGGGCTTGGGGCTGCTCAGCAAGGGGTACAGAGCATGCTGAAGCCAGATGTTGCTTCTTTGGATTTTGTGAGCCTTTGAGAGATTTTAGGAAAGTCTGCAGCAGATGCCAAGACAGCCTATTTGTATGGAATAAACCACTGTAAGTAGTTCAGGCAGGCACACAAGTTGAGAGATGGGGAGTCCCAAGGAATCCTCTGGACAGAGTGACCTGTGTTATCCAGTTTGATGGTGACTCAGCTATGGTGGCACCTGCTTCCACAGGCTGGAACAGGGAAAGCTCAACAAAGTAACAATGGATACCTCCAGCACTTCTGTCCAGGAGAAAGCTGCCCCTCTAGCCCTTGCCCTGAAGCCTGAC
Organism: Pteropus medius; assembly: GCF_902729225.1. Classification (NCBI taxonomy): domain Eukaryota; kingdom Metazoa; phylum Chordata; class Mammalia; order Chiroptera; family Pteropodidae; genus Pteropus; species Pteropus medius. The sequence goes on from NW_024340696.1 coordinate 35,823,596, forward strand.
ATCTCAGTGCCTCCCTTTATGTCACTGGCACCCCTCAAGCAGCTGCTCCAGTGCTAGAGATCAGAGAGAATGAGTTGGTCAGTGAGTAAGGCCAGGTGTGGACCTTTAAGAGGAACATCTGAAACTTCCGCAGCCCTCATCTTAGCCTCATTCTCTGCTGGTTTTCACAACAAGTGATTGTGGGGACTTCTCTTCCCAGTGCTGGAACCCCAGGCTGGGGAGCCCAGTGTGGAGCTGGGACCTCTCACTCTTCGGGCGGGGAGAGGGGGCTCTGCAGCCAACATAGCCTCCCGATTCTCGATTGCCACACACGGTTGTGGAACAAGGCCATTTCACATCTCTGCCCCTCCTACCAGTTTGATGTAACCTGTTATTTTCATCCCTAGATGTAGGGCTCCTGTTCAGCTAGACCTCAGGTGACTCCGCATGCTGGTTGCTCTGTAGTTTTGTTATAATTTTGGTGTGGTCATGAAAAGAGATGTGCACAGCCTCTACCTTCTACACCATCTTGACTGGTCTCAGAAAAAATTATTAACAAAAGAGACAACAAGAAATTGTGAAAGAAAAGTAATCACATGGCTGGGCTCTTAAGATTGTTCATAAGGTGGCTATAGTATGACTAACCAAGCTGTTGTTCAATTATATTGCACAAATTGGTGGGGAACTGGGGAGGCCAGGTGTGTGTATATGGGTAGATGGAGTAATGAGAACAGATAAATCATTGTAAAAACTCAATAGATAATGCCTTAAACTAAAATCGAAAGGTATTATAATATCAATGATATAGAAGGAAAATCGAAAGAAAACATCGAAAGCAGCCAAAAGTAGTTACCCCTGGAACAAGAAAGGAATTGCTGCTTTTTATAACAAGCTTTACATGTTTACTGTATGCATATAAAACTTTTAGTCAATGAAAAATCAAACTAAAAAATGGATAACTAATATGAGAAGGATATTATGATTAGGAAACGGAAATAATGAATAATCGTATCTCTGTAGGAGCAATGAGATGCTCAAATTCAAAAAGAGTCAGATCAATATTGATCCAAACTAGATCTTTCACCCATTAGGTTGCCAAAACTTTTTCAAACTGAATGCGTAGTCCTGACAAAATATGAAAAAAAGGCACTCCATGCTTTTCATACACTGCCAGCAAGAAGTTAAAAATCCTAAAACAGTAGAAAATTATCTGGTAGAATCTATGAGATATAAAAGTTGCCAATCGGAATCCTGTTCAGAAAATGTCTAGCTGGAAACTCTCTAACTTACTAAAAAATATAAGTGGAGGAATCGTTATCTACATCCATTTTGTCTTAAATATGAACAGAACCAGCAATACGAAAAGACCAAATAACATAGAAAAGCTGACCTCAGAGGAAAGCAGAGAACTCTGAGAATAGATGAGAACAGCTAACTACCGCACTGAGAGATATGGAAATATATCACAGCCATTAAGCAAAAACAGATAACCGAGAAAGCAGATTGATCATGGCAGTAAAACCACATGCTTAACTTAGCACCTTCCCTGCAAGCCACAGGAACAAACATTTTTTAGAGGGTCAAGAAATAGAGATATAAACCCACAATGAAAAAGAAGAGAAGAAACAGTAGCCAAAAGATGTTGGCAGTGACTTAAAGGTAGAAAACAGCAGCGAGAAACATAGGAACTGGGAAGCAGCCCAAGAGAAGCTGAGCTGCAGAACTCAGGCAAAGCCCAAGTCCAATAGTCTGAGACACCAGGACTGCCAAGGGCAGGACATGGGTGGGGCTGCAAACAGGAGGCGTGGTCTAAGTCTCCCATTCCACAACTCTTTCTCATCCTGGTAGGTTTATTCTCTAGAGTGTTAAATACTATAGCTACTAGCCACATTTACTTTTTAAATTGAAATCAAATAAAATTCATGACTTAGTTTGGTCACGCTAATCATATTTCAAGTGCTCAACAGCCACAGGTGGCTAGTGGTACCGTTACTGAACAATGCAGATACAGAATGCTCCATCATAACATAAAGCTCTGTTGGACAGTGTTGTTCTGGAGAAGGGAAGCCTGAGAGGCTCAGAGTTGGAAGCCAGGCACAGCTAAGAACAGCCACGTGGCACCTGACTAGACAGGGAGTCGGAGGGGCTGGAGTCAGCATTCTGGAGGAGGGGCCCTCCCCCCACTGGCCCTGGGCTCTGGCAGTGAGACATGTACTCCCCAAGGCAGGAAAACCCAGCCCATCTGACAAGTATGAAAAATACCAAACCAAGAATAAGATCTCTTAGAAAGTAAAAATGATTATCAAAGTAAATTCAAAAACATCTTCTATGTGCAAAACAAAGAGACTGAAAAGTAGAACTATGAGGGAAAAGCTAAGGGACCCAGAGGCTCACTCCTGGGAATTCGGCATCCAATTCACAGTAGCACAAGAAAAAGAAAGCAGAAGCAGAGAAATGATCAAACACCCAATAGAAGCAAAGTCCTCTGTGCCAAGGGATTTAAGTCTTCAGCCTAAAATTGTCCAGCTAAAGCCCAAAAAAAGTTAAAAAGGCCTACAACAAGTTAACACTCATGAAACATCAGGCTTAGAAACTTTCAGAGGCAAAAAAGCCTCCTGGAAAAGAAGAAACTCAGACATGAAACTTGATAATAGCGCAGGCGGGAAGACAGACAATGTAACCCTGTCTTTGGTCTCCACCCAACCAAGCTATCAGCCAAGTATGCAAATGTATTTATTCCATCTGAGATAGGTGGGATTTCAGAAAGTTTACCTTCCACAAAATCTGTTAGATACTTGAAAAAAACACCACACACAGCACCAGCCCACTTTCTATAAGGCACATGCTATGTGTGCACACTAAAAGCTAGCTTTTAGTGCCTCAACACATGGTAACATGTTTAAAGTTTCAACAGCCCTGTGAAGACAGTAGTGCTGATTATCGCTAATTCAAAGGTGAGGACATTCAGGCCCAGAGAAGTGCAATGGCTGAGTGGTGGAGCTGAGATACAAACCCAAGTGGTCTGAACCAGGGCTCCTGCGCCTAAACCTCATTCCAAGCTGCTGTTCAACTTAATTACTGTTGCCACCTCCCTCCTTCCCAAGCTCACTGCCAGGAAATGTGTTATTTTTGTAGGCAAAAATAATAATAATAATTAGTGTGAAATAAGTCAAAAATAAACAGAAAGAAAGAAATGAAAAAAAATCACTCCCCTTATACTAAAGGAAATCCAAGCCTCAATGTCTCCATCTATATAATGAAGATGCCCACAGAGCTCCCCTGCCCTGCTTAGCTACTGCGAAGATTAAATGGTGAACCATTTAAAGACCTCGGTCCTGTGTGACTATTACCAGAAGGACAAAATGTTCTCAGATGTAAACAGATTAACACACACATATATGATGGAATAATAAATAAAATAAGGCAGAAAAGGAATAGAAGAAAAAAAAAGAGAGTGAACAAGGGCAACAAGTAGAAAACAGTAATAAATATGGTAGATATTGAACTATATCAATAATCACTCTAATGTCAACTATATATATGTTAATTAAAAGACAGGCTGTCAAATAGTTTTTTTTAAAAAGACCCAATTATATGTTGTCTATAAAAGCCCTCTTTAAATATAAAGACAAAGAGTTATCAAAAGTAAAAAGATGGAGAAAGATACACCATGCTGACAATCAAAAGAAAGCTGGCGTAGCTATATTAATTTTAGACAGAGTAGACTTCATAGCAAGAAAAATTATCAAAGAGGGGCATTACATAATAAAAAAGAGGTCAGTTTTCCAAAAAGACACAACAATCCTTAATGTGTATGTAACTAACAGTGTCAAAATACATGAAGCAAAAACTGATACAACTGCAAGGAGGAAGAGAAGAACTGCAGGGAGAAACAGATGAATTCACTAATATAGCTGAAGATTTCAATACCCCTCTATCAATAATTGACAGATCCAGCATGAAGACAACCAGTAAAGACATAGCTGAACTGAACACCAACATCAATCAACTGGATATAACTGACATCTTTTAAAGAAACTGAATCAATTAATAATCTTCCAAAACAGAAAATATCAAGCCCAAATAGGTTCACTAGTAAATTCCATCAAATATTTAAAGGAAGAAATTATACTAATTCTCTACAATCTCTTCCAAAAGGTAGAGGAGTACTTCCTAATTCATTATAAGGTCAGCATTACAATATCGAGATCAGAAAAAGATATTACAAAAACTACAAACCCATCTCTCATGAACATAGACTCAAAAATTCTCAACAAATATTAACAAATCAAATCCAACAATGTATAAAAGTAATTATATGCCACAGCCAAATGAGTTTTATTCCAGGTATGCAAGCCTGGTTTAATATTCAAAAATCAATTAATGTAATCAGTCATATAACAGGATAAAGTAAAAGAACATTTATTACGGCATTATTTTTGAGGCAAAATACAAGACACTACCTGATATCCATTAGTTGAGGGAAAGTCTGAATAAATTAAGGTAAAGCCATATCAAAAAGTGTTATGGAATTGTTAGGAATAGTGTTTCTTCTGTATTTACCTAGGAAGATGCTCATGATTACACATAAAAACTGCAGAGTAATGTATATGATACAATTTTTATAAAGAGAGAATAAAAATTCTATGAATATGAACATATGTTTGATACATCGTCAAAACTGCAGAGAAGTCTAGAAGCAGAGCCAAAATGTGACTGTTGGCTGAGCCAGGAGATGGAATCAAGTAAGGGTACAGAGGAAGATGAGGAAGTAGTCAGCTTTTCCCTTGTGTGCCATTTTTGAGGTTTGACTTGAATCAGTTATGTGTGGCTTTGGGATCTTAAAATAGAAAAGTCCAAGGGAGCAAAAATATCCCATCTAGAGTGAAACTTCCTATTCTCATTTTTGAATTACAGATATCAAAGCCTGCTCTGCCTGTATAGTCCACAATCCTGAATACTCCTTCAACTTTCTGAAGATAATCTAACACATTATTAGTGGCTGGTCAGGAAACCTGACTCTACGTAGAATAGCTATCCAGATTTTCATTGACAAATACCATGACATTTTGGAAACTTTGAATTAGATTGAGAAAAGATGGTAAAAATTCTACAAATTATTAAAAACAAACACATACCATTTTTCTTCAGAAGAGTTCATATTTTCTCCATAAAGAAGTAAGGTAAGTCCTTCTTCTATGGATGCAATTCTTGCCAAAATATCAGCTATATGAATTAAAGCTGTTTCAGAGCAATTTGAAGCAGACTGTATATTAAAAATATAACAAATTATACGATTTTATGACATGCTAACATAGCACAGACTAAAATTCAAGGGTAGTAGTATAGTTTAATGAAGTTATATTGCCACAACAAAAAGAACGTTATGATTATATTTCACAATACTATTTATGGCATTCTATTATATTAAGCTGTATTAGGTATTCTATTTGTTTCTTCTCTACTTAATTTGTTTTACTAAGGTTAACTATAAGTCATCAAAATAATTTATTATTATACTCCTTTAATTTCCCAGAATTCCATACTTCATACCATATTCATATACATGCTTAATGTTTTCTGAATGAATAATGAATAACGAATACATGAATAGGTGAGCAGTTGCTCAGTGCATTAAGGAATAGGTGTGGAAAGGAGATGAAACCAATAAAACCACTACATAACACAAAAGGCAAAATGCCTTAGCTTACTGATAAGCTTTAAGTCATTCTCCAGAAGCTTAAGTAATAGAAGTGGAAGGATATCTTAGACAGCAGCACTAGTAGTTGTAGCAATTCCATTAAATATCTGACCTTTACAAAGTCATTTCTTTGCACCTCAGTTGTGAGGACTGAATTATATAATGTGAGGGAATATACCGTACAAACTATAGAGAGACATACATATGTCTAGAATTGGGATGTCTATAAGCTTTTTTCCTCAAGTTATACTAGTTCTTCATATAACTCTTTAACTCTTCAAAAAAATAATATTTCCAAAGGCTATAAAATTTCCACTAAAACAAATAACATAACATTCACAAGGTTTATTAGACTTACAAGGCAAATAGCTTCTTAATAGAATAACTTTTCTCAGTCCTTACAATCAGCATAGCTAAGCCTAACTAGAAAAAAAATTTTTAAGATGTTATGTGTATTTTTCTCCCACAATCATAACTAATAAATCAACTGACTGCATAAACTATAATTTAATAAAAAATAAAAAATCTTTGAATAAAATATGTTCATATGTAGAAAGATGGTGTAATAAAATATTTCAAATACATAAAATTTAGAAATAAAGTCCTACTGAATATTCACTAATACCCTAATAAGAGACTTCTTCTCTTTAGTGAATAATACCAACCTTAGTTCCTTTCATTAAATTATGCACAGGCTGAAGAAGTGCCTCAACAACAGTGTTGTTATATAAGCATTCAATTGCACATTCTTTGTGATCACAGAGTACGCGCAGAACTTCAGTCACCATACTTGCGGGAGCGTAATTCTCTGTACAGCAAGAAGTAAATTTTTTTTAACTAAAACTTTAAATATTAAGTACTTAATATATCTTTTACTTATAGGTTAGTATTGCTATTCCAGAAAGTTCATCAACAAGGTTAAATGCTTTAAAAATCACACAACTCAATGCCCAAAGGATGAGGTATTACCAAATTATAACCGAAAACTTAGATATCAATTAGCTTAATATATCTTCAAGTTAAAAGTGAATAAGTAACAAATGAATGTCAAAAGACAACAATATAAGATCATTTACAGTTTGACACTAAACCACTGCTTGACAGTGAGGATGTCGTATGAAGCAAATTTATAACCTTTCTCTCCTTAGCAAATACTTACTTTCGCTTTTATTATTATATATAATATTCACTTTTATTTTCCTTAAATGTATTCAAGTGTTGATCGTGGTAGAAAATTAGAGTGATTAAGACAAAATAATGGCCAAGAAAAAGCAGAGGAGAGGAGAAACTTTCTTATATACTAGTATACTTCTTGTGATACCATAAAACCAATGACATGAATGAGCATTTTTAAGATTTTCTTTTAAAATATATACAGGAAAACACAAACACACTAAAATGTAACAATAGGAATGGTCATTAAAATAAATGTAATATTTTTAGTTTCATAAATTAATGTATTTTCAAATTATTTGACATAATAATCTCAGAAAATATAGTGTTTTACATGAAGAGACTGAGGAACCACAGGTTAACGATGTTGTCTTAGTAAGATACGACACTAAAATAACATCAAAGTTCTAAATTTATGTTACAATATTTGATAATCCATGAATATACTAAGACTTCAAGTCAATATGTGACAAAAAGAAATAGAAATAAAATTAAGTAATTTTTTTTTTCAAACAGCTCTGGTGAGAAACCATTTGCAATGAGAGAGATTATCGATGAGCGTATGGCCATTCATTCAATCATCCAATTATCTACTATATTTGAGTACCTACGATGTGCCAGACACTGTCTAAGCACTGTAGACAAAAGTAAATAAGACAAAAAACAATCCAGTAGGTGGTAAACCAAGACTCTAACAAGTAATTATAACAAAGAAGGAAAATTTTTCTCATTAAGAAAGCACAGTATATTGTAGGAATATATAGCAGAGGAACCCCACCTAGTAATTTATACATGTAAATGCTGTAAAGGCAGAAAGAAGTCTGAAAGCCATCGTTAGGACTACTAAGCTGTTATGACTGCATAGATAAAACCTACCAATTGATAGATGTATTATCATAGCTCTAATATAAGGCCCAAACCACTTTTTTTCTGTGATTCACTTGAGTTCCTCTCAGAATTTATGCCAGCATTTCTAGGGTAACTTCCAGGTTTAGGACACTATGAGTCTAGAGATTATGGGGATGTTTTGTTAAAATATTTCACTTTGAAATTTTCATTAATATTCAAAGAAAAAATTATGTTATCTTTTAAATGTTAATATTTACAACACTTTTTAAACACTAAAAAGCATTTTACTGAAAAACTTCTTTTTTTTTTTTTGGCTTTATTCTTCAGTAAGTGGAGATCCTAAAGTTTTGGATGTGAGCTGAAACGAGCAAGCTAATCAAAACAACGAGGAAAACATAAAGGATAAAGAATAGCAAGAAAGATTACATTGGTTACTATCAATCGAACTTCCCTTAATAGCATTTCTTAATTAAGAAAATCTTGATCTTAATAAAGAACATTAAAATTCTCAGCAAAATTAATTCTAAATAAAAAATCAGTAGATTAGGAACATCTTAAAATATCAATGAACAAATTTAAATTTCATGGTTTACTTCCAGGACCAATGTAATTTGTTACCAATAGTACTGCCTTTTATGAAATGTCTCTACTAAACTAGGTCACTCAGAATATCTAGAAAATAGAATATTTGAATATTTTTAGATGTTTTCTATTTCTCTATTTAAAATAGAAGCAGAATTACCTAAACGTGGAGCTGATGTTATCTTCGGACAACTTGGTGCATAATAAATAAGTTGGGTAAACAGTACCAGAAGATCTGTAAGTGATACTGAATCTTCAAAAAAAGAAAAAGAAAAAGAAAAATTATTTTCTAGCACAGCCTTACAACTTAGAAAAATTTAACTGAGCTTCCATGCCCCAATTCTGTTTTCACAGCGACTGTGGTACAATCAAGGAGAAAGGGGCTAATAATCCAAGACAGAAGATTCCAGAACAAATTAGACATAGTAAATTAAAAGGTGGCAAGGTAAGTGATGTAGCAGGCGCCATGTGAAAGTGCAGTTTTACCAATTATGGTGGACCAATCACTTAATACAAACCTACAATAGGCAGATCTATGAATCTGATCAGGACTGTTTGATTTTATTCAATTAGAGTAACACAATTCAGCTTAACATATTTGTCCAGCTAAGTTACTATATAGCACTGTAGAACACAGGTCAAAACCTTTTTCTGGACCAGACAGTAACTATTTTAGACTTTGTGGCCATTTTTTTTCATAAATCATTCTGATGTTGTAGTACTAAGGCAGCCATAGATAATATGCGAATAAACAATTGTGGCCATTTTCCAATAAGACTTTATATACACCAAATTGATATTCATATATTTTCCATATATCACAAAATATTCTCCTTTAAATTTTTCAAATAATTTAAGAATATAAAAACCATTCCTGACTCACAACCCATACAAAACAGTGTACCAGAGTTGGCCTATGGAGTATAGTTTACCAATCCCTGCCATAGAATCTTCACATAAAAAGATTCTAGTGAAAGCACATGTGAAATTTAAAGGTAAATGTTGACCTATACTAATACAGTAGAATAGATCTTTCAAAACGGAGTTTAGAGATGACCTGCAATATTTGATAGGCCAAAATATATGTTAAAAGTCAACATAAAGTGCTAAATTACAGATGACAGACATATAAACAGTTAAATACCTGCAATAACATCACAAGTATATGTTAATTTTTCTACTCCTGGAAAGTTTAACAATATCCTATAAAATGACAGCTCTTTTCTTGAAAGGCAATTCTCTATTGAGTGCTCATTACACCTAGAATTACACTAACGTGGGAAATACAAGAGAAGAGCATAAAAAACTTTCTTTTCTCAAGGAGCTCATAATCAGCCTAACTAAGGAGAAAAGATGTAGGTACATAAAACAACTAAAAAAACAGTACCAAAAAAAGTGTTCAAAATGAAGATAACTCTGTAACAGGGCTGGCAAACTATAGCCATTATAGTCTAATTTTATAAAGCTCACAAGCTAAGAATATATATTTTTTTTAATTTTTAAAGATATGTAAAATGTGTCAGATATCCCCTAAACCATTCCCAAATTCAAGGATTTACTAAGCAGCCTCACAAGATTGATCGCATAAGCACCTTTGCCTAACACATAACCAGGATTCCAGACACCCAGAAGGAAAGCAGGTATTCAACATAAACCATGTAGTGTATACAAAGAGTTTAGGCAAAGTGAGCCACTCCTATCTGTTCTGGGAATAGATATCCAAGCTCCTAGCTGCCATCCAAGGTCTAAAGATGCAAGATGGCAGTCTCAGGCCTGCTATGGTAACTCTTTTTTGCATACGTGAGCATGTGTGCACACACATACACACAGAGAATATGCAACACAAACAGTATGTGGCCCAAAATATTTACCATCTGGCACATTACAGAAAAAGTTTGCTGATCTGATTCTATATTCCTAGGATAGACTTAAAGTTTGAAGGGAGGCAAAGAAGATAACTAAAAGCATGTGCTAAAGTTTGATGGAGAAAACTTTAAAAATGGATTTAGGGTAACAATAAGATAGTAAAATATCAAATGGCACAGGGCTTTGCAGTTTATAAAACAGTATTCTCAAACCTCATGTTTGTAATCAACCCCAAAATTCTGTGATCCCAGTATCAGTGATATCATTATTTCACTTCTATAGATAAAGAAAATGAAATAACAGTTAAGTAATTTGCCCAAAAGATAACAGCTAGTTCATAGGGAACTAGAATTTAAATAAAGTTTTCTAGTTCTAAATCCAGATCTGGATCACTCAGTATGTCTAGGATTTTGAAAGGCAGAGAGAAATAAGGTAAGCATTAAAACCTGGATTAAAAAAAAATAATAATAAAATAAAATAAAACCTACACATGAAGGAAAACCATATGCTGAAGAAGAAAAAAAATGTAACACTTCAAGGTGTACAAGCCATCAATAGACTAATAGGTATATTGCTAAGTACTCTAGAAGAGACAATGCAAAATCTCCAAGTTCCAATAATTTATAGTACAAAAATCTTATCATATCTGAACAGCTTCATTTATTCTAATTATACGTACCTTTTCTATTCTTCAGCTTTATGGGAAATAGCTTTCTGCCATGTGTATAGATTAATAATCTTCCCAAAAGGCACAGTGAGTGGATGAAATAAATATATTGTAATTCTTGTCCTGAGTAGTAGAAAGTTTTCTGTTTGTTCCCTTAAGAGAGACACAAACAATTACGTTTATTTTAATGCCATTATGTTTTATAGTACCTGTCTTCATTCCTTTCTGAACATTAAACAAGTTTGCAGTCCATAATGGGGACACTTGGTGTAAATTTAAAAAACAAACAAACAATATTTTTCCTTTCTCCTATTTAACACCTAAATCTCTAGGGGAAAGCATTCATTATAAAATTTAACTATCAGAAAAGTGCCATATGCATACAGTGCTCATTCTAAAACAAATACTCTAAGATTGTCAGAGTTATCTTCTGTCATCGAGATAGACTTCAAGAGTAAATCAGGGGAGAAAGGAAATCAATAGAAAACATTTGTTAGTATTTAATTTTACCAATTAAAAATCAATGTTACAAAAGACCATATTTATAACCATGTTAGCAAATGAAATTAGAATTTCTAAGAAATAAAAATCTTCTAACATATACCATTCACCATTCATCATCCATACATTCAAGATCTATTGAGTATCTGTCTTACACAAGACCTTGAACTATTTATTGGTGTCAAAAACCAATAAGAAGCATGAAACTAGGCTTTCAATTCAGAGTATGGCAAATGGTCAGGGATGAACAGAGAATGGGTTGGACACGTGAGAGAGATAAGAGGCTAGAGAGTATAAAGGCAGAACATGGAAAATTTAACTGCAGAAGGAATATAAGCTTTACTGGGACAAAGTTAAAGGGTTTTAAGCAGGAAAGTAACAGTCAAAAGATGCATGTGTAAAACTGACTGTGATGGCAACTTTTATAAAAGGTGGATGGAAGGTCATGGCTTGTAATAAGACTCATCAAAGAAATCATGAACAAATGTATCAGCAAAAAGAATGAAGAGAAGATAGATAAAAATAAATCTTTAAGAAAATAAAATCAATGTGTCTTAGACAGGACTACATGTGGACCATGAAAGAGTAAGAAAATTATCAAATTCGTAATTCAAGTATCTGTGTACATAAGGAATTTTCCTTCTATTTAAGTGATTCTAAAAGGGAGAAAACAGGTCTAGAAAGAGAATAAAGTGATATCAGTCCTCCATAAAGCATCCAAATATTTATGCTAAGTATGACATGAATACACGGGTCTAGAATTCAGGAAAGGAGTGTAGACTTAAATATCTCAGAGTCACCATATACATTTAACATATAATATCTGAAACCATGCAAATGAACGAGCTCCCCCAAGAGAGAACAGGTGGACTAAGGTGAGAAAATAACAAAGGCCAAAACCTTTGTGAGTACAAATTTATACAGAAAAGAGCCTTCAAGTGACTAAGAATGTGTTAGATGAGAATGAGGAAATCTAAGAAACAATGGTACAAGGAAGAGGAGGAAAAGTATCAACAGAAGTAAATGCAATAAAATGAGGACAAAAAAGAGGGAAAGTTGATAATGGGAAGGTCATGGAGTGGCAGAAACAGAAGTCGCATTTCTCAGTTGAAAAGTGAATAAGAGATAATAAAAAAAAAAAAAAAATGGGGCCTGGGTGTATACAGAATACCTAGAAGAATTTTCTCTAAAGGAAGCAGAGAGGTAAAGTACATGTGAACTTGCTCAATTGTGTATATATAAGATATATAAGTAGTTTTAGAGGATGCAGGGGAAGACAACAATAGAAAAGGAGACACAGTAACAAGTAAAGCAATGTGCTGGTTCTAAAAAAAACAAAAACAAAAACACAAAGAATACCAGATGGAAACAAAATCGAGAACAAGGAGATCAATGTGGAACAGAAGGACCAAAGGGGATATTAAAAATGGTATATAAGCATGCATTTGTATGTATAGAAGCAGGACATTTGGGGGATTCATATCTGAAAAGTTCTATTTTTCTTAATGAAGTAGGAAGCAAGGTCTCTTCTTAAGAGAAAAGTGGGCAAGGGGAAGGTAGGGACCGGTGAAGGCTTGCAATAGCTATTATGGGACACTGGAGAAAGAACATCTAAGAGGATCCCAAAACAACACAAAGAGAACAGCTGAGATTAGAAAAACATGTATGTAAACTATCGATTTATGTCACAAACGCTCTCTGCTTAATTTCCTGAGGACCAGAGAAGATGGAAGACTGAAATGATGTAAAGCTGGAAAACTGCAGGCAGAAAACTTGGAAAGAAAAATGAGCAAAACTTTTGAAAGAATTAGAATAATGCCAGTGAAGCGCCCTGAGGAGAAAGGGAAAAAGAAAAGCCATGAAGGGTTTGTAAAGTGATAGGGAAGGAAACAAACAAACAAAAAAGCTAGATAAACACATTTTAATATCAAGAAATTAGAAAAACCTATAAATTTATAAATAAATTTTCATAAACTTACCTATCCTTTTTCTTCCAATCTTTTTCTCCCTTTCAAAGAATAAATTCTGGCTTCTGCACTTTCTCCTCTACTACAAAACACTAGCTTTCAAAACCCATTAATTATTGGCCTTTAACCATTTTTATCACTGAGATTAGATAAAAAAATTTACCCAGAAATAAATAAAATATTCTCAGAGAACTCACTCTTTGCTTAGAGAAGCTACATAAAATAACAGAATGATAAATACATAATTAATCTGACTGGTTATGAGATGTAAGTAAAGAACAATAAAAATTCAGAATAGGCGGAAAATTCTTCTTGAAATTTAAAATAAATTGTATTTTTTTCACAATAAGTAATATACACATTAGCTTAGAGGGTTAAGATTGGAGCAGTAGGAGTAGGAATAACAAAAGTGTACAGACAGTGGTATACAGAAGAATCTTGACTGTAAGATTCACTTTCATCAATAACTAGAGATAAGAGTGAATAGAGCAATTAGGGCCAGATTATGAAACATCTAGGCTATTTTTAGCTCAAACTAAAGATAAATAGAGAAGAAACACAGAGCAGGGTGGGTTGTCCAATAATAAAATAATATTTTGCAGATATTTTCTTCCCATTAAAATTTATAAGTGATGATTAAATGACTAATATATTAGAAGAAAAAGTGAGCACATATTATTGCAGTGTAACACACCAGAGTATATACTCTAGGATGAATTGAAGAACTACATTTAGTAAGAATCAATATGATGAGACATTTATTGTTATAAAAAGCCATTATTATGGTATATCTTTAAAATTTGTAAAAATATTTTACATCAGCAAAGTGATCTAATCTATCATGTTACTAACGACTATTCAAATATAAAAGTTATTACTAAATTATTTTTTATTAATAAAATGTACCATTTTTTAAAGTATATAACAGAGAAAACCATACTTACCAAAATGCTTTGAATGTCCCCAAATCTCATCAGCTTTCATGGTCTCACATAATTCAAAGTACTGAACACACTGCTGAACTGCTGTAGTTACCTAATAAAATAACTTATTATAGAAATTTTCAGCCTACAAGTCCAATTATTAAAAATTACTCAAGGCTGTAAAAACACACTGGAAAGATATTTAGAAAAAATATTTAGAATATTTAGAATAGTATCTTTCCAGGCCACTGAAGCTCAGTCTCCCCAATTACATTTTAACTATGGCATATTCTAGGAAAAACTGAAAGTATTTATAGTCTGACAATTAAATAAATACTGTTATAATGTTGGTGTCAATTAACAAAAATAAATACATACTTCACATTTAATAGTGAAAGATGCAAAAATTCTGTAGCCATGACTTTAAAAACTTGCCAATATCCTCACTTCTCTTGCCTTAAAGTCTTTTCTTTCTACCTAGCCAGCAAAATACAAACTGGATCAACCCTTCATTTCTATTTCAGATACTAGAATTACTAAAAAATCATAAAGAAAAACCTCATAATTTAAAAAACTGTCACAATAAAAAATGATCTCCAACCTCCACTGTACCCAGTGACTCTCCTATGAGTCTCCATCCTACCTCCTCCAATTTCTACAAGCAAATATTTCTTTTTTAAAAATTAAATTTATTGAGGTGACATTGGTTAATAAAATAAGTTTCAAGTGTACAGTTCAATATATATGTATATTTCATTGTATGTTCACTACCCAAAGTTAAATTTCCTTCCATCACCATATATTTGACCCCCTTTACTTTTATCTACCTTCTCCCCTGCCCGCTTCCCTCTGGTAACCACTAAACTGTTGCCCATGTCCACGAGTCTTTGTCTTGTTCATTTGTAGCTTTCAGTTTTATATCCCACATATGAGTGAAATCATATAGTTCTCAACTTTTTCTGTCTGACTTATTTCACTTAGCATGATAATCTCAAGATCCATCCATATTGTTGCAAAAGGCAGTATTTCATCTTTTCTTATGGCTGAGCAATATCCCACTGTATATATGTACCACATCTTCATGTCATAAACTTAGAAGCAGAGATTTCAAATAGTCTCTCCTTTCTTCTGCATCTACCTACTTGTGGTAAGTGCCCTCTCATTCTAATTCTCAAATAAAAAGAAGCCACTAGTGAAATAACTAGTGATAATTGTTAGGTTTGGTAATAAGGAAGTTGTCGTTGACCTTGAAAAGATCAGGTTAAGAGGTGTTTGGAGAATAAAATCAGACTATAATTAAAAAGGAATGAGAACTAAAAAAGTAGGGTCAGCCTAGTATAATTTTCATTTTCAGGAAGGTTGGCTGTGCAGAAAAAGAGAGAGAGAGAGAGAGAGAACAGCTGATATAGGGGATCTTGGAGTTAAGACTGAATCCTTTTTCAGGTTGGAAGGATATGGTCATGCTTAAGTGTTATGGGAAGAAGCCAGTAGAAATGAAGAGTTTGACTATAAAAGAGAGAAAAGATAGTTGTTAGAAAAGAGTCCAAGAGGCAAGAGCAGCTAGGACCTAAGTTCAAGAAAGAATTAAGCTTTTGATGAGAAAAAGATGAAGGACAGATGTGGATAAAAGCCAGTTCATAACTGTGGCTCAAGTTCATAACGAATTCATAACATGGCAAGATATCTGTAATTAGAAAGACCTGCACTGCATACAAGGTTAGACCCTGCTTGACTTGTATTTCAGGATGGTTCCTACCATTCCAAGAATGGATAAGAGGGGCACACTGTAGACAAACTGTTTGTACAAACAATGTGTTTTACGCTGAACACCTTCTTTCCTTCTGGGAGTCTGGAATCCAGTATGTGGTGGCAGAGGGTGCCTACCTGATCAATCTCCAATTTTAAAAAAATGGGCAGAGTCTTCACATGAGCGTGTCTGTCACAATTTGATGCTGAAGAAATTAAGTAGAGTCTACCATGAGAAAAGACTTAGAAGCTTATGCTTGGTATCATCCAAACTTCACCAAATGTGCCGTTTTCCAATGTTAATTTTGTTTTGTATCTTTTTTCTATTATCAATCATAGCTGGCATTATGATTATATGCTGAGTCCTATGAATCCTCTCAGAAAACCATCAAAGCTGGGGTGGACCCCCTCATATCTATATGTTTTCTCTAAATCAATTACTTTAGAAATTCAGATCACTAATATGAAATTGCCTCCTAAAAATCTGATTCTCAAACTAGATATGACCAAATCTATCAAATCTAAATCTATCAAATCTATCTACCAAATCTATCAAATCTAATCTTTCCCAACTTTCCTATTTTTCTTCTACTGTGTTACTTATCTCAATGAATGGCATTAGTCACTCAATTAAGTCCTCATCCACACTCATTCAAAAGCCAAGTCCTCTAAATCCTACATTGTAAATATGGTACTCCTGAGTCCATCTATTAATCCCAGTTCACACTGTCAAGAGCCTTTATTCACGTTTCCATCACCTTTTTCTGGAATTACTGCAAAGTCTCTTAATCTTTTTGTTTTAACACTTCTGCTCTATCTCCACCTAGCACCTTGAAGCCATTTTCCAAATATTCCAAAGCCTTAATATGATGTTACTTCAGTACTTAAAACCCTATCAGTGGCTCACCACACTTCCAGAATAAAAGCCAATCTCCTAAATTTGACATTATATGAAAACACTTCATGATCTGGCAGTCTTATTCCTCTTATCCTCCAGATGCCCCCCTCCCTAGCCACAAACATACACACACACACACACACACACAGAAATAAACCTACCTATGTAAAAATCGGTCACCGAAAGCCAGTTCAACACAATTAGTCAAATGACCAATTCATCAAAAGCAAAGTCACTGAAAATCTCATCAATCAATACACACCTGTTAGATTTGAAACCCATTCAAACTGACATTTATAACCAACTTAACACCATCATTTGCAAACTAGAAGGAGCTGAAGATTTCCTTTAAATAGGTCTTTTCTATTTTTGGAATTATGCCATGTCCCATGCATGAATTAAACAAACTGAAGTAAACTAACATATACCCAATTTTAAGCATCCAAAAAAATTTCAAAATCCTTTATCCATTTAATATTAGCTTTCAGAGAACTGTTTTTCAAGAAATTTCCCTAATACTAATTCACATTTCTCTTAGCAATCTATATCCAGTCATATAAAATATGTGCAATTTTGAAATGTACTATGTGTTTTCCAATCCCTAAACCTTTAAAACATGCTATTCCATTGCCCTGAAATATTTTCCTACCACTACCTTAAGCAGACCCCTTTTCTTTTCCAGGATAACACCTACTCATTAAGAATTAAAAAATTCCCCACAATCCTCAGAAAAGACTAATTTGTTCTATAGACAATAACAAACACCGAAACCTGATTTTAATGTACTTAATAAATCAACAATAAACCTATATAACTATAGTAACAGGTATCCAGTAGAACAAGTTTTAAATTTTGTAAATCAATATATGTCAATAGATCTCAATGAACATACTTCTGAAAGCCAAGCAGTCAGTGTTAAACCCCTTGAAAATCAGCCAACAACAAAAGACACACTCCAAGAAACATATTTGTAAAATCCCGTTAGACAGCAACAGTCTTACCCAAGCTGCCACTCTTTTACAACTGGCTGAACTCTCCCTTCTAAAAGCCCACCAAACCCCTTATAGGAGTTCCCCAAACCTATGAGATTAATAATCTGCTTTGCCTAACTTAAGCACTAACTTCAGCTTTATGCACTGTTTCAGATATTGAATAGTGGTCTTAATTCTTGACAATTCTGGATCTTCCATTAAGATTACCTTGAGGACGCTGACTTGACAGCATTCAGTGGGATCTTCAGACAAAGAAGAGTGTTGTTCACTGGGTCTCCTTGAGTCCCAACTCTGACAGTACTTCAGATTTGTCACCATGTGAGTTTGTGTCAACAACAATCTGAGCTCCAATTTGCTTCATTGAGCTTTCCTTGCTAAATTTATTGTTATCCTACGATTTGTAATAAAATTTGTACAGATTTGTACAAATAGCCTTTTGTTTTGGAGAAGCACCATTTGGTAAATACTTTTGCTATTAACTTTATTCTTCTGCAATTGTTTTGCTGTGCTATTTGTACAGAGTCTTAACTCTTGTTTTATTCTAGTTTATTCTGCATCTACTGAATATAAAAAGAAGTGTTCTACAGGTAACAGAAGGAGGCATACATAGTCCAATCTAATCCATCAAGTCCACCAGCCCTGAGACTGCCAGCTACCAGCAACAGATTCATACAAAGACAACTGGTCAAATTGCATTGGGACTCCTACAAAAATTTCATAAGGACAGTCCCTGACTTGTCGATTAGTGAAAGAGGGGAGTCAATGACTGTTCTGTCACTTATCACATAGTCCCTTCCTAGCTTCTGCTTGGTCAGTACCTAAAACACCATTCATAAGCACACAATTTTGCCCCAAAGTGTAATGATATGTCATGTTTGTTACGAGTTTCTCTAAGTCGAAGCAACCTCCTCCTGATTGAACTACTTTCTAGATAAATTTACTCTTACAATCCTAATTCTTATACATATCTTGGTAAAAAGGAACAACAAAAAATTACTTAGAAAAACAATTGTCATTAGGGAGGACTTTTGACATGAACAAAATAAATACACTTAAGAGAAGCTCTAAAGAATTAAGAGACAAAAGAGGAAAGATTAACTTTAGCTTCTTTAACCGAAAACTCAAAACACTATCTCCATTGAAGGGAAGTTAACTTCCATTTAAACCTTCAGAAATTCATCCTCCTTGCACCCATCTCTACCCAGCTTCATCTTCACAACCCACTTATACCCAGCTGTTCCTTTTATTAAATGTACCACCTTACTGAGAAAGGTAATAACCACAAGAAAAAATATCTTGTGGTTATTCTCAGAGAAACAATCACATACTATCCCCTTTAAATTGCAGGGGCAGAAAGCATATTATTAAATTTGAACACAAGTCGAAAGAGTCAAGTTGAAGGTATAAAGAATTATTTTCCTAATTAAACCTCAGGAAGATAGATAGAAACTTGCCATAAAATTCAGGATTTAATTTGATACTTATTTTCTTGCACTATCCATATATACCAAGATGGGAGGAAGGTGTTAAAAATACACTATAATAGAAAAAAACCCATAGTAGAAAAAATACTATGATAGGAAAAACCAAGGGAGAATTTAAATACCTTAGCTGTCAATATTTTTTAAAATGACTTTGAGAGGGCCAGAAAAACAGGAAATACACTACATAAAGCCATTTCAAAAGCCATTCCCTTAAGGATAGATTGGGAAAAGATTCAAGTTGTTAAAATAAAAGGTTAAGCATTTATGCTGATAGCCAAAATGCTTTTCAATTAGTTCATGACTTTGCAATACTATGGAAATAAAGCTCTGAATTCCCCCAGGTATGTCTTTTAAAAACTGTCAGCACATATACATAAACTGAATGGGAGAAGACATTCACTTATGATACATCTGATAAGAGAGGTTAACATCCAAAAAATATAAAGAACTCCTACAACTCAACAAAAAAACAAACAATACAATTAAAAATGGGCAGAAGACCTGAACAGATATTTCTCCAAAGAGGAAATACAGATGGCCAACAGACATATGAAAAGATGCTCAAGGACCCTAATCATCAGAGAAATGCAAATTAAAACCACAATGAGATATCACCTCACATCTGTCAGAATGGCTATCATCAATAAATCAAAGAACAAGTGTTGGTGACGATGTGGAGAAAAGGGAAACCTCATACACTGTTGGTAGGATTGCAAATTGGTACAGTCACTATGGAAAACAGTCCGGAGGTTTCTCAAAAAATTAAAAAATGGATATACCTTTGACCCAGCAATTGCATTTCTGGGTATTTATCCAAAGAAAACCAAAATCATAATTCATAAAGATCTATACATCCCTATGTCCATGTCAGCACTATTTACAAAAGCCAAGATATGGAAGTAACCTAAATGCCCATCAACAGACAACTGGATAAAGAAGTTGTGGTTCATATATATAATGGAATATTACTCAGCCATTAGAAAAATGAAATCCTACAATTCACAATGACATGGATGGACCTAGAGGTTATTATGCTGAGTAAAATAAGTTAGACAGAGAAAGATAAATACCATATGATTTCACTTATATGCGGTATCTAAGGAACAAAAAGAACAAACTCATCAAAAACAGACTCATAAATATAGAGGACAATCTGGGGATGGCCAGAGGGGAGGGAGATGGAGGGCTGGGAGGAAGGCGTGAAGGGTTAAAGAAGTACAAATTAGTAGTTGATAGATGGTCACGGGGATGGGGAGCACAGCATAGGGAATGCGATCAGCATTAATATATTAGCTAGATGGAGAGCCAGAAGAGAGAAAGAGTAATCAGAAGGATCATTTTATAAACTATATAAATGTCTAACCAATGTACTGTACACTTGAAACTAATAATAAAATAAAATTTAAAAAAATAAAAGAGTTAATCTATAAATAACATATTCGAAATACTTCCACCAGGGCCTCTATAATACCAACAGTGACTTATTCGTATGCCAAAGCATGGGGGAAAAAATCATTTTGTTCTTTGTTTTTTCTCCTTTCTCTATTCTAACAAGATCAGTCTATGCTCATATGGCAATAATAATTTTCACTTAAACTGGGAATGGGAGAGAAATGAGATGTGGAAAGACTTTATTTCAATTCAGTTTGAAGATTTTTAAGCACCTATTACCTCTACAAATAAATTCAATTTCTTTTATTCAATATCCCTCTCTTCTTGTTTCTGAAGCACAATTCTTTTGATTCTCAAACACAAAGCAATTATTGTTCTCTTTCTTTCATTTTATGCTCTACTGCATTCATCCCAAAATTCACAATTCCAGGAATCTTTTCCTTCACCTGACTTCTAAACTCAAGATTCTATCTAACTACATAAACTATATTCATCATCTCAAAGTCATATTAGCATACTTTTTAAAATATTTTAATAAATTTAATTTCAGGTTTGTCACAATTTTTTGACTTGCTGATTTCTTTTCAATTTCTTTCACTGCCCTTACATATTGTTCTACTAACAGCAATAAATGTAAAAAAATTTTGCTAATATAGTTTATAGTATTAGTTTATATTTGGTGTAAATTGAATCAATTTTTTCAAATGCAAAAGCATTTAGCGTTCTGAGTTTATTCATGCAACTTTTAGTCAAAAGCATGAGAATATTTTATAGAGCTCACTCCCTTTCAAATACCTGATCTGAATTCAATTACATGATAATACTTAAAAATATGGTTTATTTTTCAAACTAGCTTCTTAAAAACCTAATTTACTAAGCAATTATGTATTTCCTTACTGTAATCCTGATTGTATTTTATGTCTCTACTTTTATTATTTTATGTTTCACAGAATGATAGCTTAAAAATCACATGAAAGGGGATCACTTCATTATCCAATATTAATTATCACTCAATTCTGTACATTTAAGTTATTATATCATATATCTTTTCGTGATATTATTTCTCAACATGAGAACAGAATAGAAATATAGACTTACCAGAGATTTATATTTCTTTTCAAGAAGTCGTAATACTACAGTTCTGCTATAATATGCATGCTAAAATTAAAGGAAAAGGGGTATTTAATAGTCAAGCATGCCATTCAAAATCTATTCCCTGCATTATTTCCAATAACATCATAAATTACACAATAACTTAGTTTTTAAATTATTGTAATCAGAACAGGTTTTTCTATGTACAATGAATTACAAGCATAGCAATCACAAGAATCCAAATCATATCAATAAACTGTGGATTTAGTGACAAGATGAACAGAAAAACATTCTATCCCTCAATTGTGAACAATCTCCATATTAAGCTATTTTAAAACCACCACCAAAAAACCTCTGACTACCAGTGTAGGATAGAGCCTAAAGGAAAAATACAAAAGTGGAGATGGAGAATGGAAATCACAAACCTCATACTGTAGAGGATATTGTATTGTCTACATATGCAGAAATTTGGCAAGGTTGAAATGCTCTAAAGGGACAGTATCTTAATCATGCTATGCCAATCATATTTTTAAAATGATTCAAAGCACCAAAAAACTTTAATTCTCTCCTTAGAGCTAAATATAAGTGGGATTAAAACATGCTTTTTATGTATTATACAAAGAAAGGGTAAAATATACCTAAATATTATTTAACTAAATTATATTAGATATCATTAGTGTTCAATGCAGTTTCTTCATTTTACTTGAGAATAAAATTATTAAACAGAATATTCAGTAAAAATTGTCAGAATTCTGGGAAATAGGGTTTAATCAAATGGGGTTTTAGTTAATTAAGGGTTAATCAAAACCCTCTGTGTTTTAACCCTCATAGCTTAAAATGTTTTCAAAACCATTAATCTTTTTACAGCTTTAGCAAGAAACATATGTTAACCTACAATTAAACTAATGGCCATGTTTTGAAAAAAAATCCTCATAGTGTGTCCCTTACACCAGTCACCAAACCATAGCTCTCAGCCCAAATTCAGCTGCCACCTGATTTGGTAAA
Organism: Pteropus medius; assembly: GCF_902729225.1. Lineage (NCBI taxonomy): Eukaryota > Metazoa > Chordata > Mammalia > Chiroptera > Pteropodidae > Pteropus > Pteropus medius. Next base: position 35,846,413 of record NW_024340696.1, read on the forward strand.
GTCTTACTGGAACACAGTCACACCCATTCATTTATATATTATCTTTGGATGTTTGGGGCCACAGCAGAGTTGAGTAGTTGCAACAGAAAAAGAGTACAGCCTACAGAGGCAAAAATATTTATTGTCCATTTTACATAAGAAGTTTTCCAACTTCTGCCTTAGAGGGTGTAAGAGAATTTGATGGATTTTCATCAATACTTGAACACGCTTGGGGAGCTAATTTTTACTAATTTTCTGTTAGTTTTCCTATGATCTGTCTCATTCTCTTAAGAATCAAGCACTAACAATAAAAATGTTAAGTGTGAAAAAGTTAATTATTACAGGTAGTCGAATATGGTTTTTGTTAAAAAAAGACCTAAACAGATAAATATAAAAGTATATATAATAAATATAACTACATATCAAAATCTTAATATTTATTATCCCTGTGTTGTAGAGAAATTTAATTTTATTTGTGCTTTTATATATTTTGTATGTTTTCTATAATAATGTAATTTTATAATCAAGAAAAACTTAAGAAAAAGGTCAGTCTCAGATGTAAGAAACAAAGAGTTCAGGTTAAATTAATTAAACTGAGCAAACATTTATCAGCACCTACTATTTAGGGCAAGTAAAGGCTAAGCATTGGACAGAACAGTGTTTTGGTTAATTGGACATTATTATACAGTTCATATAACACAAGAGGGGAAAAAAAGTCCATCAGCTAGATAATGTCCAATTGTGCTAAGCAATAAATGAGTGTGTTGCTGTTTTACATGGCAAATCATGGGCTCGCCCCCTTCTTTCTCCATTGCAACAAATATGTAATGTTCAGCAGACAGGATGAAAAGGGCAAAGAGGTGAGAATATAAGCAACACTGCTGCTACTACCATCAGATATAGACCACTCTTATTAATAGCAAAGGAGGGAGATAGCACTATAAGGATCTCTTTACTCTTAATATGAATTTCAGTTCCAGGACAGTGGTGAGCTCCATAGGAAATCATCAGCATTTAGACATTAAACACATTTCCCAAACTGCAGGTTCGGGAAGGTGCAAAATATTTTCAGACATATCACTTAAACCAGAGAAAAATGAGCATTGAACTTTCATATTCTACCTCACCTGCTTAAAAAAGTAAAGACAATGAGATTTTGGATGAGTCATTCAACTTAATAGGCTCACATGAATTACCACTTAAAAACCTATTTTGGCTCTGTCACTTACTAGATAAACAATCATGAGCAGGTCATTTAACTTCTCTATGCCTCAGGTGCTACATCTGTAAAATGGAGTAATAATACCACCTATCTCATAGATTGTTATAAAAATTAATGAGTTAACACATATAAAAGTGATTATAATTCTTAGAACACAGTAAACAAACATTAGCTATTGTTTGAAATATATGAACTGAAAGGTATAAAAACGTATTTCATTTTTCCTTACCATCCACTTTTTGAACCACACAGCCTTGGTATCAACTAACGCAAGAAAGTAGACTGGATCCAAAATCTTTTGTGAGACAAGATGGCTTTGATCATGTCTAACCGATAATAAGGACAAAGTACTCTCCACAATTTCTTCCATATACCTTAAAGTTTAGGAAAGAAGTGATTTTAGAAAAAACAAATGCTATTACATATATAGAACTGGCGATACATTTTATATTTATGGAATGATAAAATGTTAAGTAATCTTCAGAAACAACTTTCTGTTTTTACATTTCAGTAAATGGCAGAGCTGGTATTCACATCCAATTTTTTTTCCTGTTTTATAAACTTACATTCTTTCTACTTTAACACTAGCTATCCAAATTTAATTTTCCTTTTTAAACTCACAGTTGCTCTTACGACCTTATTAAAAATTTTAGAACTAAAAGGAAAAAGTTTGAAAACCACTTAAAATCTTGACCAAAGTAGCAGAGACCAGTAATAAAAGAACCAGAGGCTACAACACCCTCTTTTTACTTTGTGGTGATTAATAAATGGTATAAAATGGCACTTGCATAGAGCCATTCACAAAGCTAAGTACAAAATATGAAAAGCTAAAAAACAGACATTATTAATCCCTTCCCTATCACATAAATCCATTAAGATACTCTTTACTCTTTCTCTTGGAAATGTACGTGGGACACTCCTATATTTTCATGTTGGCATAAATTAAGGGACTTACTTCTCAGAGTGACGAATCCAGAAAGATGGAGCCTCTTTCTGATATTCATTTAGAAGGCGAATCTACAAAGCAGTGCATGACAGTTCTCAAAAAATTAGAATTCTAAAATATAGAACTATTTAAATAAAAAATAAAAGCATATTCTAGCAAACGAATACCTTTTTAAGTAAGCGGGTCACATTAGGGTTAGTTATATCTATACCAGTTGAAACGGTAGGAATATGATTTTCTCTAGAAACAAAGTATAACTCCAAATATTTAGCTGGAAAAAAAAAAAAGTTTAGAAAAGTGACTATTCCATTCAATTACAGGGATTTCTGAAAAAGAGTGAAATCTTATCCATTTTTCTTTAGTACAAATAAAAGAAAAAACATTTTTAAAAATATTTAATAAACATACCTAAGCTTGTATAAATTTCCTTGGTCATATGTAACGGCGAAAGTGTAAATGTCTGTGCATAGAATTTTAAAATCCGGTCCTATGAAAATAAAACAAAAGATTTACATCCAAAATTCTTACAAAAATAGAATAAGATGAATCATTTTTCACATAGTAAAAAGCTCAGAAAATAAATCATTCAGAAACATGTATAGGAGTGTACCTATAAAAAAGGGCATGTTCTTATTTTTGTCAGCAAAAAGTATAACTAAAACCAATAGTAAATCTAAGACAGCAGTACATTGTTGTGAAATCTGGTAATAGTAGATACAAACATAGGGTGAGGTGTGATAGAGGAAAGGTACGATGCAAAGATGTCAAACAAGGAAACAGAGTAGGATTACTAAACATAAAAAAACAAAAACAAACAGAAAAACACTCCTTGCAGAATCCAACTTTTTTTTTAATTGCTTACATAGGTAGTCTCAATAATTTGACATGTAGGACTCTAATAATTTTGCCTATTCCCAAGAAAAAGTATAAAATAAAAATATATTTTCAGAACTTAACATTATTAAAATTTAAAGTAGAAACTATCACAAGGTAAATGAATTAATGAGAAAGATGTAGTTAGAATAGTAACCAGCTCTAATAGGTACTTTAAAATGATAGCTATTATTGTTATTTAATTATTTTAATTATTGTGAAGAGATTAATCCTAATAGTGAAATTAAACTTCTCACTAAATAAAAACATAAAATCACCTCAAATGTTCTACTGTAGGGGAAAAAAAAAACTAATAATCTTTCCTAAATAAACTATTAGGGTAATATGTTTACAAAAAGTTGACTACCCATGACTAAAAATATTTCCTAACTCCAAGAGATTCTTACTGAACAAAGGATATTGAATAACTAATAAGTCTATTTTTAGAGTTGCAGCAATTGATCAGTATCTGTCACACTTTTCAAACACTTAGGCTTCAGTCAGTTATACGCTAGGAGTCCTTTAGAGTAGGAAGTGAAGAAACAGAATCAAACTCAAGAAGAAGTTCGATTAAGCATTTATTCAAAATAAAAAGAATTGGTTCTATCACCATTTCCTCTCTTTAACAATTTCCTCTGATATTATTAACTTAATTATTGACATTGATTCTTGCTACATAATAATCTATAATGGCTAAAGCCACTTATATTGACCCATTAGAATCTTTACTATGTTTATAAAGTTGTCATATAATTTTTTTAAAATAATTAAAGGAAACCTGATGACTATTTTGTCCTTGTTAAATAAAATTTTTAAAAAATTATGGGGAAATTTACAATGGCATTTCCTGTTAGAGAGCCTTGAAATGTTAAAGCTTACCCCTTGAAATTCTTGGATCATTGAGGTTTTGTTTTTTGTTTTTTGTTTTTTAAGCAGAAGTCTGTATCACCCTCTGGTGTTAGTATAGTTGAACTGCATTCAGTAATTGGATAATTAAATACCTTTTTTACTCCTTATAAATAACAAACCTCTTCTGTTTCTAAACCACTTCTGTTTACTAGATAATTATATCTTCATTGATGAAATAGTATAATATTTAAACAGACAAATGTATCGAGATATTTTTATAACTGTTTACTGTCTCTTCTACTAGAATGTAAGTTCTATGAAGGCACATATCCGTCTTGCTCACAGTGTGTTCCCAGTATCTAAACAAAAATGATGTACACAATAGGTATTCAATACATATTTGTCGAACACCTAAAAATAGTTAACGCTTGTACTAACACCTCCAAAAATCCTGAACAAATTATAAAGTCAAAGTTTTCTTCCCTGACATATCAATTATGAAGAAGAAGCTCTCTAAAAAACCTAAATTGTATTTAAATGTGATGCTGGGATACAGTCAGGATTTTTAATTCACATCATAGATATTACCCATAAAATTACTGCATTTTTAATATAATCTTACTTTTAATCATATACTAAGTGTTCCTACGAAGTTATATGCAAATCATTTTTACATTCAATCACTTATCTCTACTGACTTCATAATTTTACATCTTTTTGAATTTTCAATTTGCATTATGATTCACCTCAATTATCTTCTAAACTCTTAGCTTTTAAGCATTTAAGCAATCTCTAAACACTTAAATGCATAAGGAAAATGCTTATGAACCCTTTAAAATAAATTCTAATTATCATTTTAGTTCAAGTTTTCAAAATTCTTTCAAAAACACTTTATATAGTCTTTTAAAATATTTTTCTGAATTCAAACACATTGACACAAATACTTGGATATCCCTTTCCAAGATAAAACAAAATGCACAAGGTAAGTCTGCTATTATTTGGCAATGACTATTATATTGACCAGATTTTCAATCTAATCATGAAATACTCAATTAATTCCTTTAAAGGAAATCTTGACAATTCAAAAGCCAGAATTGCACTGCAGCATTATTTAACTATAACCAAGATTTGAAAGCAACCTAACTGCCCATCAACAGACAATTAGATAAAGAAGATACAGTACATTTATACAATGGAATATTACTCAGCCATAAAAAAGAATGAAATCTTAGCATTTGGGACAACATAAATCAACCTGGAAGGTATTAAGCTAAGTGAAATAAGTCAGAGAAAGACAAAAACCATATAATCTCACTTATATGTGAATCTAAAGAACAAAATAAACAAACAAAACAGAAATGAACTCATAGATGCAGAGAACAAGCTGATGGTTGCCAGATAGGAGGGAGTTTGGGGACAAGGTGAAAAAGATGAAGAGATTAAGGAATATAAGTGGGTATTTCTGAAATAAGTAAAGCATAGTGAATATGGTCAATAATATGGTAATAACTATGTATGGTACCAAGTGGGTACTAGACAAGTCGGGGGAATCATTTTGAAAATTACATAAATGTCTAACCTCTGTGCTATACACTTGAAACAAATATAAAATAATATTGACTGTTAACTGTAATTGAAAAATCAAAAAAGCGGGGAGAAAAAGGTGAAGGAGGATAAGAGGTTCAAACTTTCAGGTATAAAACGAGTAAGTCATGGGGCTATGGTGTACAGCTCAGGGAACATAGTCAATAGTATTGTGGAAGCATTGTACGGTGTCAGATGGATGCTGAACTTATCATGGTGATCACCTCTTTAGGTACATAAACGTTGCATGACTATAGTGTACACCTGAAACTAATACAATATTGTATGTTAGCTATATTTTTATAAAAATCTTTAAAAAATAGCATGCACGCAAAAAGCTAAAACTGAAATTTCATGAATATTTGCACTACTATTTAAGAAAATTATATTCCATTTATTTCTAGAATGATAAAAAGCAAATTATTGTTAATATTTTTATAAGCATTTCCTTACACTGAATACAGGATCAGGATCTGAAAGAGAGACTGTCAATTTTTCACAGAGAGTGGTCCAATTTTCACAATTCAGTACATCAGATGGCGGAGCTGAACACAGAGTTTGCAAGGCTTCATACCTCACCTATAATTTTTAAAAGATTTTTATTAATACTTGGCCACTAGAATAATACCATTTCTCCAAATATTTAACAAATATTGAAAGGCAAAACCTAGATAACTGTTTTAAAGAGCCAACTGATGAGAATTAGATGTCCTTTTATAAAAACAATTCTTGAGAACTCATTTTTAAAACCGAACACTAAACAGAAAAAAATAGGTTATTTTACATAAAACAAAAATAAAAATCCTATGTTTATTAAACATGTGACCTAGAATCTCCTAAGTGGAATAGGAGAAAGGATGGTGGCAGAATCTAAATCACCAGGGCAAGGTTTTCCAATGGCCTCGTCTCACAGATTTTCTCCACTTGAGTAGGCCCCAATAGGTAGTTCTACAGTTTTAGGGCTTTGATTTTAAAAGATGCCCCTTGTACACCTGAATATTCCTGGATTTTGTTAACCAATGTCACCAAAATAAAAATTAAATAATAATAATAATAATAATAATAATAATAATAATTTTAAAAAATAATTATGTAGCATTCACATTCCAGAATATGAACAACTCTCACAAAATAATCTGTACTTGTTTTTGCTGCTACACCATATTTTCTGACCTTCTAATCACTGAGGTAGAAAAAAGTCATTCGGTAGCATGATGCAAAATTGAATTTCTGTATTTTCACAGAAAACTTACTTCTTAATCATCTTTCTCAAAATACAATCAGAACTCACTCAAAACGGTATGACCCAAGGTACAGCAGTGGAGACTAGCTCTATTCCAATCATGAATGGCGCAAAGCTTCTCCCCCACTCATTTTCCAACTAGTGAGTAATAACACACTGATTCTAGCTTCTTCCTCAAATTCTGGTTGTTTCCCAGCTCAAATAACTTAAATCTAGTAATTAAAATATTTTTAAAAAGGTGAAGAGTCAGAGAAGAGCTAAGACCTCAGGAAACCAGACACTGAAACAGGGAGTCAAGTTTTAGGTGAAAAATACAGAATACAGACATACTTTAAAATTCTGTGTATTCATATAAAAGAACTCCTAAATACAACTTTGTGTTTGGATTAGGGGGATTATGGATAGAATTTAAAAACATTGAGTAATTTCTCCTTTTCAGTTAATTTTTAGGACAAAATCTCATTAAGAATTTCCTACTTGCAAAAGTAGAATAAAGGTTTCTGAACAAGTATAGATTTCCAAATAATCCATTTAAACTAAAGACAATAAGACTATTATATAATTCAAGTCCTATTTTAATATATTTTGAAATATATTATTTACTAAGAAGCTAGAAAATAAATCAGAATGCAAAATGCTGAGAGGAAAAAAATTAACCTGTGATTTAAAAAAAAAAAAATCAGTGGGAGTAAGTCATAACTATTCATTCAGTTTCAAATAAGAAGTTGAAGAAAAACAATTTATTTCAAAAATTGAGACCAACTGGCAAGATATACACAAAAGTCTAGGAACCTCAAAAATCCTATCATATTTTCTTTTTCAGGCTGACTTTCAAATGAAATAAGTCTTCATAAACAATGAGTTATACAATCTTTAAAATGTAAACAGGCACAATTCAATATAATTGCTTCTTTAAAATCCTGTTTCTAACAAATGAATGTATTGCCAAAGTTGCTCACATTTTCCAGAAGTAGAAATAACATTGAATAATTTTTTTTCTTTAAAAGAAATAATTATAATATCTCATAAAAAGCAAGAGTAAAGAAATAGCTTGGGGGACAACTACTCATAATTTCATCTCTTCAAAATGGAAACCAGAAATAAAAATGTCCTCTTACAAACTGTAACTATTCTCTAAGGAGAGTGTCCCTCATTCTGTGACCTTTCATTTCAGGACTGGAAAGTCTAGCTGACATATCAGTTTAGAACTGCCATAATAATAAAGGCTATCTTCAAGAGAAACAGTCTGGCTGCTACAGATTATAATCATATACATATATCTATCTGAACCTGACATTCATCCTTTCAACTTACCTCTTTAGGCTGCCCTGGATCCAACTGGTCTAAAATCAACTGTAATTTTCCTTGACAAAACTTATAACTCTGTAACACAAGTAACAGATTTATTTAGTATACTTTTAGAAGTACTGCTATAAATGATCTTTTAAAACAATTACAAGCAAAAAAAATGCATTTTTAACAAGAAGAGGGGTGATCTATTTTGATGTAGCAGCAAACAGAATTTTTGTCTCCCAAGGCATTTAAATGGAAAATGAATGTCCCACTAGAACAGTGTACTTTCATTTATATGAAAACTATTATTTGCTGAGCAACTGGAATGTGTAGAACATTATAAGACTCAAAAGACATAAAGCTAAAATGTTTTGTACCCGTAAATTTGAGATTAATGATACCAAAGGATAAAGCAACATAAACAAGAAAGCACTAATAGTACCCTCGGTATAATTACGATGCTGCTTGAACCTTTTTGTTCCTTTTCCTTCCTGTACTTTTCCTTAGCATTTCTCCATGCCTCCTCTTTCGTAAAAAATTCCTGAAATAAAAACTTCCATCTAGAAAAAAGTTTATAGTAGACCATAAGCTATTGTGGGAAAAGGTCTTTTTATTGCAAAAGGCAATTTAAATGTGAATAATATTTAAAATAATCATCAAAAAATAGCACTAAAATAGCTGCTATTTGTAATTTATTATGTAAGCAAGCATTCATTTTAGCACATCCTTTAAGATATACCAACAACCATGAAAGCTAACACGTATGGAGCAGCAACGACTATCCTAAGGACTTGATATACATTCAATCAGTTAATCTTCTCTACAACTCTATGAGGTAAGTGGTATTATCATTCCTATTTTACAAATAAGAAGCACTATGGCACAGGGAAGTTAAGACGTTTCTCCAAAGTCACGAAACTAGTAAGTGGTGGAACCAAGATTTGAACCCAAGCAGTCTCCAGGTAGTATAGCATAGAGCAAAGAACAGACTTTGGAGGGAGAGAGACCAGGCTTAAATTCATGGTTCACTCCTAACTAGTAATACAATTTTAGGTAAATTACTTACCTATTATTATAAGCCTCATTTTTTTTCTGTAAAATGGGCAAGTAACACCAACATAAAGCCAAGCAGAGGGATCAAATATGTGGTAGAAATCTCAAAAACAGCTAGTATTATTATTTTTATCTTTCCATCATTATTTTGCTGAGACTTTTTCCAGGTTTAATCACAATACCAAATTCTTTCAGTGCTCTGCTCACAACAATGGTAAGAACCAATCTTTCTTCTTTAATACTGTCAAACTTACACTAATGGTTTCCAGAGCCAGCAATGTCCAAAGGTTTTCAATAATGGTCAAAAATCCATCATCCTCAGGCTACAATTTTAAAAATAGTAACAATGACAAAAAGCCTATTCTATTCACAAAATATAAGTGTTCCACCTGTATCTAAGCAGCAGCATCAAATTGCTTACTCAATGTTATTCAAAGAATAATTTGAACAGGTTTTTTTTAAGCCCAGAGCAAGTAATTTATTAATTCTGAAGGTATCATTAACATCAAAAGTATGTAATGAAATGAATTTCTGATATATTTTCAGAGACCTTTTCACTTCCGATCATTAAATCAGTCTCTCTTCGGTCAGTCCACATGTACAAGTCTCTTTTCACTAAGCAAAAGCCTACCCAAATATCTTCTAGAGCTTGGCCACACTGAAAGAGCTTTCAGGATAGTTCTGACATGCATAGGCTTCTTTCAAAAAATCCAAAGATACCAGGCCTTGTTGGTAGACATACTTCATTTTCAACTCAATTAGTTCCTTCTGAAACTAAGTCATACTCATAGGGCGAACACTTAAAAATATTTGATTATACCTTGTAAACATCACAAAGGAAGCCATATAAACTAAAGCATAATTCCTTCTCAAGAATCAAAATGAAATGAAATAAAAAACAAGAATATCTCCTGAAAGTATGACCCCATTCTACCAAAGCTTTAAATTTCTTCAAAAAATCCATGATTCTCTGACTGGAAATCATTTAGCATTTGGGATTAGCATCTCTTAACTGCCAGCTACTCAATCAATGCTATTTGGATCTGAATACTTGTACTTCTTAGAACAAATTAACAATGCTCCATTTTTGTCTCTTGTGGTTCTATTTCAGTATATTCAGATGGTTCATCAAATAAGTTTGGGTTTTTCTGTACCTTTTAATTTCAAAAAGTCCTTGATCTAAAGAAGTAGTTCAGTAAACCTACTAAATAAGCTATCTGATTGCATTAAACTAAACTAAAATCTCTATATTACATCTTCCAAAGAGTTCATCACCAAGAAATGAATGATTAACAGCTACAAAATGAAGAAAATTCACAATCTTTGTCACTTCCTCCATCTCATCAGGTAGTCAACTCGACTTGTAAAACTGAAAACTCAGCAGTCTCTCTTGCCAAATGATGCAATGGTAGCTGAGCAGAGCAACTTCTAAGTTCTGCTTTGACTACTTCCAATACCATTTTTCAAAAGTGCAGTCTGAACTGTGACCAATATACACACTTTTTTCATGTTTCACTCAAACTTCTTAAATTCCTTTTTGGCATATCGTTAAGACCTTTGCTATATAGATATGCCCCCATATCAGAGCTAATTAGATGAAAATATTTCATTAAAAATATCAGATAGGATTCACACCAAGGTCAGACAAACTCTATTTGGCCTGAGAGTTTCTGTGTGTAAGTTCATGGTGCATGCTTGGGCTCTACTCTAATTTCCTGTCTTCTATTAGGACTAATCTAGTCACTGGCCTATCTTTCTCTCATCTCTATTGTAGCCAAATGACAAAGATTCCAACAAACTGGAAAGAGAAAATGTAAAACTTCAAATCTCTTGACATCCAAAAATAAAACAAAACAATGTTTTAAAACTAACAACTCACGGCAACCTTCATCTCCAAAACACACCTAAGAGGAATGTTTTATCTCCATAGCTCATCTATAATGTAGTAAACTCTGATTAGCGGAATTGAGAATAAGATGGTTTGTTTAATTAAAGCTTAACCAGATTTGTTTCATGTTATTTTTTCAATACAAAATCCATTAGTTTATTTCCTTACCTCATTAAGAATTGTCTCAGATACACTGTAATCACATACTGAACATATAGTTCTAGAAGATGTTATTTCATGGACTAAATCTTGTAAATTGGATTATTTTATTGTTTATTTTTCTTCTAAATCTTAAAAACTAGAAACCAAAAAAAAAAAAATTGGCTAATAAAGAATGGATTTAAGCCAGTGATTATTAAACACAATTTTAAGACATAAGTACAAAGGTAAACAACACACCTGATTAAAGGACGAATCACTATCAGAGCAATTGTCTGTGCAGTAACTATTGTTTTTCTCCTTTTGGATTTTTTTTTGCCTTTCTTGACTTCGTATCTCATCTTCTTCAAACTTGTTAATCATAGATTCCACCACTATCATCATGATGTTCTTCAGGGAGTGCATCATTTCTTTGTACCTTTAAATTCAAAGCAGTCTTGGTAAGAGAAAGGCTATTAGCACAAATTAAAACATTCAACTAAACTACCTGATTACTTTTTCAGTAAAATCTCTTTAAGAACACAGTTCTAAAGAGAAAAAAGTCTAAGTCAGTTTTTCTTAAAGAACAAATGGCACAACAGAAGTCACATGATAGGAATAAAAAATTAGTAGAGAATCCAACAAAAAGTTCATTTTTCTGAGGTTGTTTCATATGGTTACATGGACAAAGACAGTAAAATTAACAGAATCCAAGGCAAGAATTTCCAGTGGCATAGATTCTAGGAATTAGCAATAAAGTCAAGCGTTAGTATCATATTACCAAACCACAGCCTGTTTGATACTTTCTTTTTTCTAGATCTTTCTCTATCCTTCCTTCCTCTATTTTCTTTTCTTCCCTTCTCCCCTGCCAATTCTTTATATCTATAGGCACTTGTATCCACAGTTGAAACCTAAATACGTTAAGCTATCAGTGGGTCTTTTCAAGTAGAGGTTAGAGAACCCGCCATCAGGGCTGTTAGAAAAGGGATTCCTGAAATTTGTAGGAGCTTTAACTGAATAACTTCTAAGATCCCTTTCAGCTCCATGGGTCTAAAAATCTCAAAGAGAACCTATAATAAATTTCTCCATTTATTAAGTACAAAATCTCAAGCATCCATATAAATATTAGATTGAGAACTGCAACTCTAGAAATAGAATTTTAGAGCTAAATGCTACTGTAAAATAATCTAGTCTAGCCTTCTATTTTACAAATGAGGAATATGTGACCAGAACCATTGAAATTTCTATATTTCATATAGAATTAAATAAAGATTTAAATAAACATAGCAAATAAAGTACTAAACTAGGAATCAGAAAACCTGGACTAGCATCTTGACTAGTTTACCTATCGGCTGTCATCGTAAACAAGTCTCATTTTCCTCAACTATAAATGAGATAAAAAGAATACAATCTAGCGGATCTATTTCACATGACTATAGCAAGAAATAAATGTGACTATATATTTCCAAGTTCTTTATAAATATAAAGCACAATACAAATATTTATTGTTTATCATTACAATAATGGTAATAAATTAGGAAAATAAGCACAAAAACTTCTCTTTTATATTTCTGGTTAATGGGTCATTGTACCTACATAAATCAAAGGAATGATAGACGGGCCACTCTTTCTCTCACAAAAGCAATAAAACCATGCTAGGGCATTAAGATAGAAATAGTAGACAGGGATTTTAAAGTTTGAAGAACTTTTTAAATACATTTTAAATGATCTACATTATATATTATTAAATATATGTAATTTCTATATATAATTTAAAATATACTTACTTAGTCATATTACTTAATATGTAATTAATATATATAACTATAATAAAGTAATATAATACATATTGTTATATATATATATATATTTTTTTTTAAAGTCCCAGAAGTTATGAGAAACATAAAATATATTGAAAGAAGATTAAGAACAGATTAAGAACAAAACTGGGTGAAAACATATAAGGAAAAGTAGAGGTTAGAAAAGAGTTTAGGAAATATCTAAGTTTAAAGGGATATAAACAGCAAAAAGGAATCTTAGAACACTCAGATTAACTGGTGATATACAGGATACATGAGCCAGGAGGCCCCTAGGTTCCTCCTCTATAACTTCTAAGCAAGAAACAGGGAAGCGTAGCAATGCTGTAGTAGCAATCAATAGCTATCTACCAAAAGCTGCTTTCTCCTTCCACAGTAATTGGATTATAGCTGAGCATTGGACTAAACTATAGTTTCCAGACTCCACTGCAGTCAAGGATAACCCTGTAAACAACATAAAGTCTTGGCCCCTTAAAACTTACAATATTGTGATTTAAGGAAGGACTATAAACGTAAATTGCAATGATTTACAGGGTAAGAGTAAGAGTAATTAAAATCCATAGAAAATCTATAAATTTCATTTTAGACATGTTTCTTCCAGACCTTTTGAAACCACCAGCATGAATTCTTCTGCGAAAAAATAGAAAACTGGCCACAGGACGAGATAAGAATGATTTAAAACAAACAAACAAAAACAGAAAAGAAAACTAGGGAGCCAGACCTTCAATATCAAGAGTTAAATAAACTAAAACTCAACAATAGACATTGCAGTTTTGAAAAAGCCAAGGAAAAACAGATATAGGTTAGCAAATGAATACCACTGAGAAGATTCCTTCATACTCCAAGAAGTCAAAATAAGAAAAAACTCTAAGAGGTAGTGAATGAAAACCACATCAATTAACAATGAAAATCTACATAGTGAGTATTCCACTTATATACAAAAATAATATACGATTGATCTTGAAAATGAATTCTTCCATGTGCAAACCTCTATTTAAAAAATAAATATCAAAATGTTTAATTTGGAAAGTAATCTGTAATTATTACAGTGAAAATGTTAATGGGTGTACTGTTGCCACAGTAGCCTGAAGTAATTGCTAAAGAATCACAAAAAAAATTGAAAGAAAATAATACTCCGCAACAACTTAAAGTATTTCATCCATGTTTACAAAGCAAAAGACAAGCATTCATTAAGATATTTAAAATCTTTGTGAGGTAATTATCATTGTATTAATTTTTATACATGAATGAACTAAAACACAAAAAAATTAAATGGCTTACCCAGAGATAAAGAGTAATTTCTAATAATCCCATATAAAACTTTGCTTGTAGTATTAAAATGCTTTCATTTCTTGACTAATAAAGTATTTTAATACTCCGTTTAGAATAAATTTAATAATACTGCTAGAAATAGACTACTAGGAATTATATTACCCAAAGCTAGAGAAACTCCAATTCTTGATTTTTCTCCAAATCAACAAATAAGAAATCTTAATCTCTATGGCTTTTACTTAATATATATTAGTGATTCAAACTTGCTAACTTTATTAATAGCTGTACACTGTCATTTGTCAAATAACATATTTAAGTGATATAATCAGATGTCACAAAAGGAAAGAGGTCTTGTCCAAAGTAATAAAAGTTTAATTAAAAATAAATCTGATTCGATGCTTTCAAATACAATAGGTAATACAAGCTCAAGTGTATACTCCAATTTTTCTAATACTAGAAAGATGCGCCATATTCTAAGCTTCAACATCTGTCTGTAAACTACATAGGAAGTAACCGTGATGGTCCAGCACGGAGAGAAACTAAATGCCAAAGGCACCGAGAGACATCACATATATCCAACTCCAGAAACTAGAATTAACAAAGCAAATGTCATGTTTCCAAATCATCACCAAAAATAAACTTGTGGGATCCAAATTAAAAATGTTTAATTGTGCATAAAAGTAAAGTAAAAAATTTATTAGAATAAAAAAATCAATGTTATCTAGCTTCAAAAGGCAATTTTTTAACGTTAGATAACACTAATATCCTAGCTTCCCTAAGGATTTTAAGCTATGGAATAGTGCTACATTAATAAGAATGATTTAAGAAGAAAATAGAAAACTACTCTGTCTATCCTGTCATTTATAGCCCTAAAATTTTATGTTGTGTCACATTTCATGCTTGGGTGTCAGGGGGCAGGTTGCAGGGGTAGAGCAGATTTTCAATAATTAAGGGTTGAAAGATAATTAAAATGAGGAATAGCTGAGCAGATTTTCAATTATTAAGGGTTGAAAGATAATTAAAATGAGGGAAAAACCTCAAATTCTTTAACTGCTCTGTTTTAAGTTGTATTTTTATAAGAGACTGAGGCACTTTGTCATGCTGTCCCACTGCTCAAGCCCAAGGAGTGGCTTCCTAATGTCTATGGTATCCATTCAACTTCCATTCAAGTCTTCCATTCACCTAGCCAATTTTCAGCTTCACGACCTCTTTAGTCAAAAGATGGAGCTTTTAAAGTACCAAATTAAGAAAAACTATATTTTCCCCACTTTCTGTCAGGCCAGAAATGAATAATATACATGAACATTAAAACATGTATAAAGGGTCGAAGGTCAGACATGTATATACACACAGTTCTTGCCCTTAGAAATCTATAGAGGATTAACAGGAAGTCAACAATACAAAAAAACTGTAAAAAGTAACTGTAAAGAAAACAATGTAAAAATTCTTACAGGACAACATACACTGAAAAGTGTCTCCCAAAAGATAACTAAGAGAAAGACAGGCTCTACATTGAATTCCGTATTCAAGTAGCTGTACCATTCTGGACAAGTCACTTAATTTGCCTATTTTGGCCAATAAAGTGAGGGGCTTAGTGTGAGTAATTTCTAAGGTATTTTCAAGCACCAATATCCTAAAGATCTATGGAGTTAACATTAATTTAATAAAAACTGAGCTCATAAGTGGCTAATTTACCCTTTTTAGTCTTCTGCAACCACTCTGAGACTGGACAGAATGACCCTTCTGAGAAGGTTTATGGATTATCCCCTGTATCCATTCTCCCCCTCTTCCATGTAGTATTAGGTTAGAACCCTTGTAACATATGATCCTCACCTACATACTAAACTTCTCAGTCTCCACTGTAGATAAGTGTGAGCAAATGACCAAGTTTTAGCCAACGGAAGGAGAGTGAATTAAGAATCTTACCCTCCACTTTCTCTTCTCTTGGTAAGGTAGAAAAACAGCTGTGTGGTCAATGTGGCAGCTTCAATCATGCAAATGAAGGCAATACCCAAGGACAGGGGTTGGCAAAATATGTCTTATGGATGTAAACTAATCTACCACCTGTTTCTGTAAAGTGTTATTGGAACACATGCACACTCTTCTATTTATACACTATTATCTATGGCAGTTTTCACATTATAACAGCTTGCTAAACCTAAAATACTTATTTTATAACCCTTTACAGAAAAAGTGTTCCAGCCTCTGCCCTAGGATATAATGGAACAATAAAATAAAAGGAACCTGGGTCCCAGGATAAACTCATTAGACAGACACGCCTACCTACCTTGCACTCATGTACTTCTGAACTATTATATAAGAAAAGGGAAAAAAAAAAAACTGCATTCTCTGAGTCACTACACTTTGGTGCTATTTACTGTAGCTGTTTAATGTGTATTCCAGCTAATAGACTCTTCCTCTATATTCTCATATGTGATCATGTCATGACACTTACCATACTATATTGAAACTCTCGAGTTTCTATTTTAGCAAAATGTCAAATTCTCAAATACATTATAGCTTACTGGAGAGTAGAGGCATCTTATTCATCTTTACAGTCCCAAGGTCTAATAATATATGTTACTTATTAAATATGTGATTAGTATATGATTGATGAGGGAGAAGAGAAAGTGATTTACTGCTAAATTTAGAATTATGACAAACATCAGTAACACAAAATGTATTATATTGGTAAGAGACAATGTCATTAATGCAGCCAAAAATACCTACTAAGCACCTAAAACGTGCCAGGCATTTTCAAAGCATAAAGAACACAGAAATGGGGCAGGGGGCAGATAAAATTATACACTCTTTTACTTTTTAGAGCTTACAGTCTAGTGGGGAAACACCTAAAATAGCAGAAAATAAGCAAATAAAATTATGCTTTATTAATCAGTGACAAAAAAGAGCTAAGAGAAAAAAGTAAAGAAAGGTAAGAAAAATAGAAAGTAATAAAGAAAGGCCTATTACTTCTTTATGAAGAGAGGTCAGAAAAGACTGGAGGTCTTAGTGCAATAAGACAAGAAAAGGAAATAAAAGGCAAACACATTGGAAAGGAAGAAATAAAATTGTCTTTATTCACACATGATATCATCTATATAGAAAATCTGAAAGAACTGACAAAAAAACTTCTAGAACTAATAAGTGATTACAGAGAGGTTTCAAGATAAAAGATTAACATACAAAACTCAATTACTTTCCTACATATCAGCAATAAAACAAGTAGACTTTGGAATTAAAAACATAATACCACTTATATTAGCACACCCAAAATGTTTAGTTATAAATATTTAGGTATAAATCTAACAAAATGTATACAAGATCTACCTGAGGAATACTTTAACACTCTGTTGAAAGAAATCAAAAAATTAAATACATAAAGAGATATTCCATGTTCATAGATTAGACTCAGTACTATCAAGATGTCAATTCTTCTCAACTTGATCTATAAATTTAATGAAATTCCAATCAAATTCCCAGGAAGTTATTTTGTAAATATCAACAAACTGATTCTAAAATTTATATGAAGAAGCAAAAAAAAACAAACAGGCAGCATAATACTAAAAAAAAAAAAAAAAGTTGAAGGAGAGAGCCTAGAAATACCCTTAAATACAGTCAACTAATTTTTGACAAAGGAATAAAAATAGTCTTTTCAACAAATGGTGCTGAGAAAACTGGATATCTAAATCAAAAAAATGAAACTAACAAGCACACCTTGAATCCTTAGCTCAGAATGGATCACAAACCTAAGTATAAAACGCAAAACTATAGAGCTCCTAGAAGATAACACAGCAGAAAAGTCTAGATTACCTTGGGTCCGGTGATGACTTTTTTAGATATAAAACCAAAGGCATGATCCATGAAAAAAATAATTGATAAGTTGGACTTCGTTAAAATTAAAAAACTTCTGCTTTGCAAGAAGTTTTATCAAGAAAAACCACAGACTGGGAAAAAATATTTGCGAAAGACATACCTGATAAAGGACTGTCATCTAAAATACACACACACACAAAACTCTTAAAATTCCACAATCAGGAAACGACCTGATTAACAAATGGCACAAAGACCTTAATAAATAACTCACCAAGGAAGAAATATAGATGAAAAATAAGCATATGAAAAGATGTTCCACATCATATGTCATCAGAGAAATGCAAACAATGAGATACTACTACATACCTATTAGGATGGCCAAAATCTGAAATCCTGACAACTACAACATCAAATGCTGACAAATAAGTAGAGCAACAAGAACTTTCATACAGTGTTGGTGGGAATGCAAAATGGTACATTTTGGAAGACAATTTGGCAGTTTCTTCAAAACTAAACATACTCTTACCATATGATCCAGCAATCACTCTCCTTGGTATTTACTCAAAGGCGCTGAAAACACATGTCCACACAAAAACCTGCACATGATGTTTATAGCAGTTTACTTCATAGTTGCCAAAACTTGAAAGCATCCAAGAAACCTGATATATCCAGATTATGGAATGTTACTCAATGCTAAAAAGAAATGAGCTATCAAGCCATGAAAAGACATGGAGGAAACTTAAATGCATATTATTAAGTGAAAGAAGCCAATCTGAAAGGCTACATACTATATGGTTCCAACTATATATTTTGGAAAAGGCGAATTATGGAAACAGTAAAACGATCAGTAGTTGTCATAGGTTGGGAGGGGGAAGGTTAAACAGACAGACTACAGAGGATTTTTAGAGCAGTGAAACTACTCTGTATGATACTATAATGGTAGATACATGTCATTATACATGTCATTATTTGTTCAAACCAACAGAATGCACACCACCAGAGGCAAGCCTTCATGTAAACTACAATATATGGGTAGTAATGATGTGTCAATGTAGGTTCCTCAATTGAAACAAATGTACCACTCTGGTGGGGAAGGTTGATAATGGGGAGGTCTATGCATGTATAGGAGAAGTGGGTATATGGGAAAGAAATCTGTACCTTGTTCAATTTTGCTAAAAACCTAAAGCTGCCCTTAAAAGTAGTCTACCAAAAAAAAGTAAAGGAGTAAGTCATGTAAATATTTAGAGAAGGCTCATTCTAAGTAGCAGAAGCAACATGAGTGTAAATCCCAAGAAGGTTTTGCTTGACTTGCGTGAGAAAGAACAAGACCAGTGTGGCTTAAGCTATGTGAGAGGGAATATAAGCAATGAGGTAGCAGCGGGAGCAGAAGGTTCACGGCCTTGTCAGGTACAGAAGGAACTCTGGATTTTACTATGAATGAGACGAGAAGCCTTCAGAGAGTGTTGAGTGGAAGAGTGGCACATTCGGACTCACTTTTTCAACAAATCATTCTGGCTGCTTAGGGGTGCTTTCATGGAGCCTTTGAAAGAAAAATTACTTTAAAATATGATTATGGGCATACTCACTCTTTAGATTCCTGAGTTCTTTTAGTAACATGTTGTACAACTGTGTCATAGCCAGATTCTTCCCCCTGATTCTGATCAGATGTCCATTTTTCCATTTCTTCTTCAATCATAGACCCCAAAGTGTTACATATATGCTGTCTAAGGTATTTCACAAATTCATAGCTGAAAAAAAAAAACTTTTTTTAAATAAATGCAGTAAATATCATGAACTCACTTATTAACCATATCCAGAAAAAAAAAATGTTAGCACAGAAAGATTTGTAACATATTCAGATTTCTTACCTTAAACTAGGATTAAAGTAGTTTTTCGTGCCAAATCATCAAGCAGTTAAAATTGAAAATGAAATTTTTTTGGCTACCTGGGTAAGGTGGCTGTTCTTCAGAGCACATTCAGTAAGTTAGTAAATGTTACACTGAAGACAATATGCTAGATATCATGATGGACTCATAATTATGGGAAGAAAACTACTCAGGCTTCCTTGATCTCTTGTACTATATAAGGCAGAGCTCTTATGCAATTATATAACCTAGAATTTTGTTGTTTTTTTTCTGGGACACTTGGCAAAGATCATCATTTAACAATGACAAGTACAAATTTTGGGACAAACCCAACCTTTAGTGGGTTAAGAGTCTTTTTACTTTACCTTTTATGCTCCTATCTTTAATGTGTGATGTACATTAAAGGCAGGGAAAACAGTTGTTAAAGATTTTTATAATTATTCAAGCTAATGAGGAAAACCAGACTAGAATAACAGTAATTATGAAAGAATAAATAAGAAAAAGTTAAGCTCCGATCATCAGAAGAGTTTCTGTGTACATTTTAAATGTACACAGAATGACTTTAGGTCCACCTAATCAGCTCTTGTCTATATTTACAGAAAGAAGTATCTAAGACAATTCAGTGCACTGGACATTTTTCTTCATAATGTTAGGTTCATGCTAACATTAAAACTAGTTTGCAAACTCAGACAATATAGCAAATGTGAGATGGCAAGAATTCCAAAAGTGAATAATTATTTCATGAAACATGTTTACTGAAAATAAAAAAGCAATGATGATAATTAATATCGTGATTTAGAAAGGGTAGAGATTTTGTGGTCTCTCAAATGACAAAAACAATTCAGGAAGATACATTTTGTAAATGCTACTACATTCGAGACTTTCAGTTTGAATATATCACTACTTAAGAGCCCTGCATATATGCAGTATAGGACCAAGAGAGCCTGAATAATTTTCTTCCCATAATTATCAGTCCATCACAGTATCCAGCATATAGTCTTTAGGCCAATATTTATTAAAGTACTAAATGTGCTCTGAAGAACAGCCACCTTACCTAGGCAGCCAAAAGATTTTATTTTCAATTTTAACTGCTTTTGATTGAGATTTCCTGCCCTGCCATTTCCCCTTAACTCTGACCACATCACTACCTCCTGGAATCCCCATGGCTGCTTCGGCAGTGTAACTATAGGCCGGCCATAGACAATAGAGACCTCAAAAGTCAAGCACAGATATTTGACCTATTGAAAAATACAGTTAAAAAGGCATGAGCACCAGCTCCAGCTCTACTACGCAGCTGTGTGACCCTGGGTAAGACTGTTTTTTCATCTGTAACTTGGCAATGATCAAATCTAATTCACTCTACTATTTTAAATTAGTTCTGAAACTATTAGTGGTTCTCAAACTATAGTGGTTCTCAAACTATTAAGAAGGTAGTAGACAAAAAACTTAAACTTTGTAATTGTTAACTACTAGAATTTAAAAAAAAAAAAAAAAGAGTTTAGCAAATGTATTCTCCACTCCCATAGCTTCAACTTCAGATTCAATTTGAACAGGTAATTTTTTTTTAGCTTTTTCTTCAGCTAAAATATCTCTTCAGAAGGCTGACCTGTGCATTAACTGCCTGCTGGACAAGGCTACTTTATGTTCTTTTGTCATTTCAGTCAGCATAACCAAAATCAAATTTATCATCTTACCCATCCTCTCAGAAACCACCTTCTCTTCTGACATATATCTTTGTTAATGGTACCATCCTTCAACCAGATACCTGTGTACAGACTCAAACAGCTTTAACTACAATCTTCTCCATGACATTTCATATCTAATTAGTTAGCTCTAATTCGATAAATTCTCTCTCCACAACTTCTCTTTCCCTTCCCACTGCCACCAGATAATGTTCATATCTTCATAACCTTAAGCTAAACAATTGCAAAAGCACTTTTAGGTCATCCTATAAATCAGTGGTTCTCGAACTATAGCATGGATCAGAATCGCTTGAAGGGCTTGTTAATGCAGATTGGCAGGCCCCACTCTCAGAGCTCTGACTCAGTAGGTATATAGTGGGGGCCCAAGAATTTGCATTAAAAAGTTCACAGGTGATGCTGATAGCAATGCTGATGCTGATGCCAACGTCAATGCCACTGGTCCCAGCACCATAAATGGAGAACCACTGATCTAGACAGATAGCTTTTAAACTATCCTAAGGTTCCTGGAACTCTGATTAGCAGATTCTTATTTAAAGAAGCAGCATTAATCCAACATATTAATGATTAATGCTCATTTAGTTGCTTCATATTAAAACTACATAAAATATGTAGGTACCATTTTATGATCCTTTGCATTTAACTGATTTTTCTGATTAACAGACCAAGCATCAATTCCAATAACTTAGAATAAGGAGGCCCTGCCACCGTTTTAGAATTCACATAGAATTCATTTTTAATTTTAGCTCCTCCACTTAAAAACTGTATGAGGCTGCCCAAGTTACATATTATCTCTGGGCTTCAGTTTTTCCATCTATAAATTAGGGAAAGTATCTATCCTGGAAATCATTATAAAGATTCTAGAAATATATGCCCTGCACCTAACACAGGGCCTGATATAAATTTAACAATCAATAAGCACTAGCTATTATTACTAACATTAGTATTAAATTTAAGACACATTTTGCTATTGACATTTAAATCTCCCCTAGATCTCAATTTATCCTATCAGATTTATGTCTCATCACTACGTCTCACACAAGCCCGACAGTCCCCATGTTTTCTTTCCTTAGGACTTTTGAAAATATTTCATCCATTTAGAGTGTTTTACCACCACCTCTCTTTAAGTAGGATCATCTACAACTTAAAATGCTACTTCACGATAAAGCCTTCCATAGTTTCACAAAACCCAATATTCTGTCTTTCCCAGGCCCCAGGAGGACTTTGCCCCTCTCTGTTAGCACTCAATATATTCTGTCTTATGTATAGTCACGTGACCTTCTTTACCCTTTGCTTGGCTCCTGACCATATCTAAACCCAGATTTTTATATTCTTTATATCCTTGAGAACAAAACAAATTCAGTTATTAGCATATCATCTACAATACCTTTTTAAATCTTTGTGGGATTGAAATATAGCACAGGGGAAGGGTTTATCTCTTCATTTCCTACAATGTCAGTGTCTGTCAGTTTGAACAGTTAAGATTATCTTTCCTAAATATTTTAGATGGTTAGTTCCTTGTTCATTAAATGTCTATTAATAATTTCAGGTAGCATTATGCTACAATTAACCCGCTGCATACATAGTCTCTAATTCTTCCTATATTCCCCTCTATAAGAAAAAAAGAAGAGAAAGAAAGGGTAGAGTGTAGCAAAAAGAACCCCACACTTCCCAACTACCCACCACATTTCTGGTACTAACATTATTTTTCAGAACTCCCAGTCTTGATACCACAGGATACTCTTCAACTTCATCTTCTGTACCCACCAACCCACTCTACCATGTCTATCCAATCACCAGCACTCATTAGCATTTCTTAAGCATCCCGTGGCTTCATCATTTCCTCCTTTTTTCCACGTCTATTGGTCAGTACAAAACCACATCACCTCACACGCAGATCACTACAGTCTTCTTGTCTTCTTATTTCTGCTCTCTTCCTTCTCATATTATCCTAAACATTGTAGTCATATTGGTCCTCGAAAATCACTGATTTCATTATTTCTGAGTCATGAAAGGCTGAGTGCAAGGAGCAAGGCTGAGGCTTCATAGTTTGTAGGCCTAGGAAATGTCATGGAAAGCAAATGTCGGGCACAGAGAAGATATATATATTTTTAAATACACATTATTTTGAGTTAAAGAGATCTCTGGAGCAGTGATACCTAAAACTAACTAATTATAAAACTCACCAGAGAAACACCAAACAATAAACTACAGCACTCTCTCACTACCCTCCACCATCACCCCTGCTTCCAAAATTTACTAGGTCTGATGCAGTGATGGTAATTTGTACTCCCCTCGCCTACCCCTAAGCTACCCATAATATCTGAAGGCAGTACCAGGGTTGGATGCACGCATCTCAATCTGATCTGTACAATCATTACCCAGTTCCACCCTTCACAGAGACTCACTGGTCTGGGATGGGATGTGGCATTGGTGTTTTATAAAGTATGCCCAAGTAATTCTAGGTTGCAGCCAGAGCCATTTTACTCATACCAATACCTCACACCAGGCCACATAGATAATACCTCAATAAATATTTCTTGTATTTAAAACTAACTACTGGCTACCTATTATCTTCAAATACAACTTCCTTGGCCTAGAATTTAAATACACAATCAAGCCCCTTTATTGGGGCATCTCAATTTAAATGAGACCACACTCAATATTCTCGACATACCACCAATCATGTTGATTTGCATATAAGCAAGAAGGTGCTTTTAAGTGACTAACGTGCTAGACTGTGCTAAGCACTTTTTTAATATTGTTGATTTACCATATGAGATTAAACAGTCAAAGATCCTTGTCAAATTCACTACTCTTTCTGGTCTACCTTCCTCCAAACCCCATGTCATTCCTACAACTCCACTCTCTCAAATAGAAAAATTTCAAAAATGTGTAAGTAATAAAATAAGCTGTTCTTTAGTCGTAAATTGAGATTATTTAAGTAATAAAATAAGCTGTTCTTTAGTGGAAATAAATAAATGTAATACTCATATTTTTACCAATTTGTATAATCTTTAAATTTCATTGAGGTAAATCTATAACATTTTATTTTCTCAGAATTATAATTAGCATAATACATTCAAAAGCATAATTTACTTAAAATTTGAAATTATTGAATTTAAATGTTTAATATTTAATACTCGATGTTTAGCTAGTAACTTCTAAACTTCAAGGAAATAGGTATCTACTAAGAATAGTAGAAGAAGAAAACAAAGTTATTTTGTAAACTTAATGCCCTGCAATACTAGATCAAAATCACAAACACAAATTTTCAGAAATACTCCAAGAAAAGCAAAATCCAAAATTACTGAATCATATGTCATAGAAAATAGCCTCTAATCCTCATCTAAGCAGTCTTTGCTCCTTCCAATGATTTACTGCTTTATATTTGTTAAAGATCTTCTGTTATATAAGCAAACTCCCCATTCATTTTAAATGTTAACTTATTTTTTGGTTTGTATATTTCTAATTATAAACCAAATCTTTGGATATTCTATACAAAATGGTAGAAACTTATAAGAAAGAAGAAAAATTGAAAGTTTAAATTTCAAGAGAATCCTTTAAAGATGTTCTAAATTTTTTTAACATTTGACAACCCCTATACTGCCTGCAGAAACACACAACTGGCTCTGAGATAGAATTAGTGGATGTGTTTGATAAGATCAGAAGACCCCAAAGAGATGTATGTTCTCCACAACTATCCCACCACAACCAGGAACTCTCTGAATAAAGAATCAGAATATCTGAAACTTCAATATCAAAAAAAACTATCATTCCTTCTTTTAAATGTCTTTGAAAATGAAAAAAGGATCCAGGAATAGAGAATCTTTTCAATCAGTGTGACCTCACATCCAGCCTCTTACTACTGAGAAAGGGAAAGTGAATGTGGAAGAAGTCCAGAGAGAGATAAAAGGTAACTAAAAAAAAATCTTTATCGTCTTCACAATCTTGCCCAAGCCTAGGCAAACAGACACACCAGTATTCCTCCATATCTGAGATATTCAGTGGGAAATAGAAGGTGGGTAAGCCTGAGCTATTTCTCTGAAACTGGAGGGAGAGCCTCTCTGAAGATGAATTCTACATCCCACCATCAACACTTACTACAGAAAGATAAAATTATCCTTCTTTCTTAGTTTTATCAGTTCTATCTCTGTGCTACAAATCAGGTAAGTAGGAGAAATGAATATTTAACTGAAAAATATAGCTTTTGTGTTTGCCTTGTTTAAAGCTCAACCTATAAGCAACAAAAATTATGTTTTCATAACTAAGGCGATGAAGAAATGTGACGAAAGCACATTAAGAAAATGTATTCAAGAAAGAGAATACCATTATAAAAGACACATCAAAAAAAAAAAAACTCCCCACGATTTGGCATCAGCTGTAAATAGCAAATATGCTGGTAAATTTTTAAACCTGTTCTTTGGAAACTTGAATAACCACATTTTTTTTTTTTCTAATGACAGCATTTTTATACTACAATAATATCTATAACCACGGCAGTATCTTTCAGAAGATCCTTTCCAAAGTAGTTCAAGATTTTGGTTTACATTCCAAATTAAATGAACCCAAGGATCCCAAGATTGAATCTCACCTTGAGAGGTTACTGCTCTTTTTGAATGAATCTTTTTAAGAAAAAAGATCTCCAGGGAAAGTAAGACCCTCTATCATGCAAGGACCTACTAGGCTGCCTATGCCCTTATGATGCTCTACTAATTCACTGATCACCCAAAAACTCTGAGAGTCTCCAATCCCAAGATAGTGAAGAGCCATTTCTTACAGGGGGCCCTTCTATCTTTGAGTAAGAGTAATCAAGTCTTCAAATTCTCAACCGATAATTCTTTTCATGTTAGTTCTCTTACCATTTGAAATCATGACAATATCCAATAAAAATCCTAGAACTTATGTTGTTCTTCTATAATGATGCCTCAGGATAGAAAATTATTTATGCTATGGGCTGGGAGAAACACTACTATAAAATTAAGTACTGTATTGTCTTCACTGTAGTGCTGAGAGTATTGGTGCCATACTTTTGCCCTTATGAAGTTTAGATTGAATCTAAAACATCATTGGTAACTATAGACTTTTAATCAATCCATTGTATCATTTTTGGAGATTATTCTGGAGGTATACCAATATTCTATTCATATTGTATAAAAGTAAAACCCCTAGATACCTAAAAGAGACTTTTAAAAGGTCCTATACTAATTTAAGGCATTGCAAACGCAGATGTTACAGAGAGTAGACAAGTAAAGTAACGCAAGCCATGATTAAAAGAGAAGAGGATACGGGCAGTGGTGAACTAAAAGGACATGCCTCAGCTAAAAGGAAGAGCTTTGACATGGCTCTAGTCACTTGCTGCCATTCAAGAATATGAGCCTGGTGTTAATCTTTCAGTGTTTTAAGAAATGCCAGAAAACTGATTTTTTTTTTAAATGTGTTATTTCCTAATTTTTAAATGTGTGGTTTTGTTTGTTTGTTTGTTTGCTTGTTTGTTTTTAAAAACAAACCAAAGAAACATAACTACAGACCAAATACGACCTGTAGGATGCCAGTTCTGACTTTTTAACACCCTTCCACTCCAAGTATTACAAAACACTGACCAGTAAAGATACTGGTAAATATCTTCTATGTTTAAAATTTCTATTTAAGATATGTAGAATTTGCCTCAAAAATCTATACATTTTTAATAATTTATTTTAGAAGATCCTTACTAGTATTAACTTAAGTCAATTCTGCTATGATTTAGGTCCTTACCTTTCAGATTTATTTTTAGCAGACTCTTCTGTGTTGACATTTTCAGACTTAACATACTAATTGTGCTGGAAAGATCAAGATTATATTATAGGTTTGCATCAGATTTATGTTCTAAATCTTACACTGATCAACCCTGCAATCCTAGACAAAATATCTGACCTTGCTAAATTTCAGTTTCCCAATACTTAATGGCAATACTAATGCAAAAATGTTGTTTCTTACACATAGTATTTTCTTATACTTTAACACTTTTCTCACCAAATATACTATGCATATATTTGACTAACCTTATTTTTTACCTTAAAAACAATTTAATAAGAAAAAATTAAAATTTGGTTTCAATGACACTATTATCAAATAAATGTGAAATATCTTTCTCCAAACATTCCTAAAAAAGGAACATTAAAACCTAAGAGGACAGTAACTTGCTACTAAGAAAAAAAGTGTTGACCTCACATTTCAG
The DNA here is from genome assembly GCF_902729225.1 of Pteropus medius. Lineage (NCBI taxonomy): Eukaryota > Metazoa > Chordata > Mammalia > Chiroptera > Pteropodidae > Pteropus > Pteropus medius. The sequence goes on from NW_024340696.1 coordinate 35,874,168, forward strand.
AAGCAGCTCAATTAAAATTCACATCTAAGTGCCTGATTATTTTGCTTTACTACCAATGAACGTGAAATTTTTCACATTTACATAGGAAAATTTTACAAAGTCAAATAAAAGAACATCTACTTTTTCCGTAATTTTTTCTACAGCTTCATTATCTAGATTTTTAAAGAAAATTTAATGATTTTTTCCATGACAAATTTCTGACATGTTCAAAATGTTTTTTTTTCAAAATATGTAGATACAGGGATTACTATTATAATATAACAACATAAAAAAATCTAGTATAAGCTTGTTTCAGGAAATCATCCCCTCAGTTATTTAAATTAGCAAGAACTTTTTTAGTCATATAGAAAAAAAGTATCAGTAATGATATGTTTTTAAAATATATTTTATTTATGTAAGTTATGAATTATAATGCTAATATCTAGAATTCTTAAAACAGGTTATATTTCAGAATCATAGAATTTATTATATGATGAACTTAACTATATGTCATATTAGTATATAAAAAGCTATATAAAAACAAAGAATGAGTATTACATATCACCTACAACCTTTTAGGTCAAAAGATAAATTTCTGAGTCATGATAAACACTAAAAATACATTCATTAATTATGGAAGCACACATATAATTCTTAACTTCTCTATACAGGGATAGCACTTTACATAATCAATGTTTTCTTGAAGTTAACACATAAACACACTAGAATTCACTAATTAAAAAAGTTGCTGGTAGATTCTTCTGTAAAACAAAGAATCCCAATTCAATATATATTGTGTTCCTTCTCTATCAAACCAAAAATATCAGATTAGAGGGCCACGAGGATGACCCTCTGCATTAGAAACTGTTACAATCATTAGGGTTGGTAAGTATTAAAAAAAAAAAAAAAACTATACAGTAGCTCCCCCTATCTGTGGTTTCACTTTCCACGGTTTCACTTACCCACTATCAATTGTAGTCCAAAAATATTAAGTGGAAAATTCAAGAAATAAACAATAAATGATAAGCTTTAAATCATGTGCTGTTGTGAGTATCATGATAAAATCTCTCTCTTTGCTTCTCCATTCCTCCTTGGACATGAATAATCCCTTTATCCAGCATATCCATGATGACTATGATACCTACCAATTAATCACTTAGTAACCATCTCAGTTCACAGTGCTTGGGTTCAAGTAAACCTTATTGTATTTCATAATAGCCCCAAAGCACAAGAGTAGTGATGCTGACAATTTGGATATGCCAAAGGGAAGGTGTGAAGTGCTTACTTTAAGTGAAAAGATACATATATATATATATAGGAAAAAACATAGTTTATATTGGGTTTGGTACTATCCTATATAGTAGGTTTCAGGCACCCATTGGGGATCTTGGAAGGTATTCCTCGCAGGTAAGGGGAGACTACTAGAATACAATCCTCACTGAAAAATAAGTAAGTTAACCCTGCTGTACATTAGTATCACCTAGAGAGCTTTTTGAAAAACACTAAGACTCAGCTTCTATCATGCCTCCACTGCCAAGCCCCCAAGCAATTTTGATCCACTTATGGTAGGGTCCATCATCAGTATTTTTTAAAAGGCCTCCAACTGATTCTAATGTAGCCTAAAAAAAAAAAAAAAAAAAAAAAAGAGCTGTATGTTTTATAGGGAGGCAATCCGAGTGTAAAAATTTAAACATACACACGTAAGGAAAGCAATATCCTCTTCTCTACCTCTCTCCCCTCACACCTCAAATCCTTGTTGCCATCTTCAGAGAAAAGGGGGAAAACTTGGATCTTTTAAAGAATGTGTACAGTTTAAGGTGAAAAAAATTAATAGAAGAGGCTATGGAAAGCAGAGGTAGTTTAGGGCAGAAGCCCTACAGGGCAAATCCACTGATAGGGCTATACTGCCTACACTGTGGTTTCTCCCACCAAATCATGGCATTTCGCCCACTTTATTTTATTACACTATCTGAAATTTCATCATTTATGGACTCAATCTTAACAACCATTTTCTTGCTAATACCACAACAACATCAGGTGGATTTAAGGAAGCAATGTTCTGATAGGGAAGATGGGAGGACAGATATACTGGAGTATGAAACACCTTGGGAAGCAATACATACCTAAGTGACTTAAGAATATTTAGTGTTCAAAGAGAGTTAAGTCAGTGAAAAGAAAGACAAATGAAAATATGAGCACCTGAACTAACTGACTTTTAGGATCTCATCCAACTCTGAGATTGTAAAATGCTATGAAAATACCAAGGACAAGCATCTCCTCCTCTTTTCCTCTCCTTACAGAGTTCCTTCCTCCTAAGACACAGACCTTAGGCTAGTGCAGTCAATAGATGAATTTTATTGTCTATATTTTTAATTCTACCAACTACTCGACTACTTTTAGGATTATAAATCTTACTTTTAAGACTACACATTAGTTATAATTTGAGTGTGTCTGGATTTTTTTAGGTAGGCTACAAGTAAATCTCTTTAGTAAACAGTAAACGTTAACTATACAAATAAACCTATCTAATGAGCTAAGAGTAAATTATATTATTACAACAGCTGTTAGACTGCTGACAGGAACCACAAAGATTCGACTTTAGCTTGAAAAGCATTTTAAAACCGACTCGACTAAAACAATACTTACAGGCAATTTTAAGTATCGTAAGCCTGAAATGTTTACATTAAAAAAAGAAAAGCTGCAAATTAATGAGGTAAGCATTCATTACAAAAGTTTTAAAAGTTCCCCATGAAGAAAAAAAAGCATAAATTAAAGAACCATAAAATAAATACATAATAGAAAAGCAAAACTAATAGCTGTTCTTTGAAAATACCAATAAAATTAATAAACCTCTAATAGACCAAGAACAAAAGAAGGCACGAATTAAAAAAAGAATAAAATCGGAGACATAAGTACAGAAACTGAAAATATTAAAAAGGTAATAGGACACTAATGAAAACTTTATATGAATTTGAAAATCTAGATAAAATGGACAAATTCCAAGAACATGATCATAGCAAAAACTGACTCAGTAATTTACAAATATTTTAAACAACCTTTTCCATGTGAAATAAAAATCATAAATGAAATCCCAAACTTAACACCTGATGTAGATCTGTGTGAGGTATATTAGTATTAATGAGCATACAACACATTAATGAGCAAATCTGAATTTGAGAAAGCTGCAATTTTTCTATATTTCACTGTTTAAAAAATCAATAGCTTGACAATAAAAGCTGGTCTCTGGTATCTCCAAAATAAAGAATATTATTTCTAATAACAGTTATAAGTAGTTGATTTAATAAAAAAAATAAACAAGAAAATCATGGAATTACAAAACAGACCATATATATAACCAGAAATACTAATGAAATTAGACACTTCTATTAGCAGGAATTCCTTCCACACTTTTTAAAATTCCCTTGAGAATCCAATGAAAACTGTAAATGTTTGTTTCTCCCACAGAACTGCAAGAAACACAAACTTTTGCATAAAATATTAAAGGCTTCAAGAATCCCCTGATGCCACCCATATATGAAATGAGTAGGAGTTTCAGATAAGGATAACTTCACGGTACCCGAGTCAATAAAGGTTTGCATAAAAATAAAAATATTTAAATGTCATCTCTGTGAAATCAAAATGAAATGCAAACACTGAATTGAAAATAATAAATTGAGGCACCTGGTTGGTAAACTTTTCAATGGAGAAGCTTAATTTAAGTAATATGAATCAAATCAAAAGAAAAACACAGGTCTCTAAAGAAACATATCCTTTGAGATTTACCTGAAATGAAATCTCTCTCATTAAACTTCCTAATTCTACTGCTTACAAAACCAGAGCACTCTGTACCTCTCCCACTGCACTTATGTTCCCGACATGTATCCCAGACATCTGAGTACATGCCTTTTCCCTTCACAGAAATTTAAGTCATTCCATGGGAAGTTAATAACCTCACTTCAGTTTTCCTGCGGTCCGTATGCATAATTGATTAACACGGACACTGAGATATCAGATCAGCAAAGGAAAAAGGGATCTTGGGAACGCAATGCTTTTTGGTATAGTGGCAGGAATACCTTGAAATAGTAGAACTGCTCTTAAAAGAACATGAATGAATCATTTACAATTAATGTTACTGTGCTGTTCAGGAGAAAATAAAAGTGGAGAAGTAGACTATGTTGTGGTGTGGCAGTGAAAACAAAGGCAGCTTTGTAAAATAAGTAAAGAATAAATAAATTCGGCATGTGGATGAATAAACGAAATAAAGAACCTCCAACTTGGGGGCTATTTTAACAACAGTAATAAATGAATATTTTTTATCTAACTACATTTAAGACTTTTTAGGGTCCGCTGGTTTGTTTGCTTAAGATATCAAAAGCAATTTTACTTGTGAAAATTTTCATCAGTTTCCTCCAGATGTAAGAGGATCTCTTCGGCGCACTCTAGGGAGGGAGCACCGGTGATCTTCTCCTTCACGCTCTGGAACAATTGCCTCAGCATTGCCTGCAGCATCGTCTGATCCTCGCCAGAGAAATGGGCCATCCTCTGTCAAAACCAAACGCCCACGTTCATTACTCTGGGTCCAAGCACACGCTGCGCACTGCGCAAGCGCACCCCCACCCAGGCCCTGCCTGCGCGCAGCGCCGTTCCCCAGGAGACGGCGGTAAGCGCGTTGGGGTGGGCCCTCGACTCCCCGGGGCGCGTCGTTCGGGAAATCAAGTCACCTTACTTTGGTGAAGCAGGGGTCCGCGAAGACCTGCCTTTGGTACTCGTTGTTGCTGGCTTTCAATACCAAAACTAAAGATGCCCCGCAAGTAACCGCACACAAGATCTCAAGTTCTGATGGGTGGGCCTGACGGCTTGACGTCAGAGTTACGCATTACGTCAGCACGTTGGCGCGGCTTCCTAGGTGAGAGGGAGTGCAGGTTGACCTACGTGGATCTTGGAGAATCGGGTGTGGTCGTTCTCCTTACCCTCGGATCGTTGATGGAATGGAAAAGAGTACGAAAAGAAAGTGTCAGTAAAAGTCAATAGATATGAAATTGAAAGTAGCCTGAAAAGTTGCATTTGAAGAGTGAATGGTACTGCAATGTTGCAATGCTGTTTTCCTCTTAACAACTAACACTGTTAAGATAAACCACGTGAATATTAACCAAAAGAGTTATAGAAGCTGTATTTATGTCAGCAAAAATAAAATTTAAGAAAAAAAAAGTCTTAGGGATATAACCTGTAACTAATTTTTAAAAATTGCTCAATTCAACAGGAGGATAAAACAATTTTGAGCTTTAAGCAAAATTCCTTCTCCAAAAGTCTTAATTTTACAGAAAGTTTCTGTACATGTTCTTATAAAATATCCTTCCACTTCAAAGTTAAATACCTAAGATCTATATTTTTCGCATTTGCTTTTTCAGATTGCAAGAAAGAGAGAAATTAAAATTGCTTCAGCAATTGCACAACATTTATGAAGACCTGAAATATCATTTATTATTGTTAAAGATGCAAAAGCCTCTCCCAAAACTGCTGTAAATTACTTCTCCGCCTTTTGGCTAAGATCAAGTGCAAAAACTGTTGTAGCAACCTGATTACCTTGTTGGTCATACTGTAATAACCCTACCATTTTCATGACTCAGTTTGTCTCTTTATCATCTCTGCTTCTGCTGCCTGTGACCATCTTTTCTTGGTGCCTCCTGCATTCAAAACTCCCAAAGACCCTGTAGTGGATGCCATGGTGCACAGCCAAGATCTACCTTCAGGACAAAGTTCTTACTACCCTAACTCTTTGAAATGATGGTTGCTAACATTTCACAGCTGAGCCCCACTTCAGGAATTGCCCTGTAAGAAGGAAGCGGCATGCCCAAGGTTATGCTTCCTACCAGAAGGAGGCCCAGGCCCGCTGACTGGTCAGTGTAGGATCTAGTAGGCCATAGGCCATCCCTCTTATTTTAATTGGGACAACGCGGAAGCACCATCCCAGCTTCAGAACTCCTCATGTGATTCGCTGAAGCCTCTGTTACAAGAGCATTACAGTTGAAGTTCTCCATATCCCTAATTTTGCTACCTAAACTCCTACCAGACATTATTTCCAGAATGCACACTAATAAATATGCTTATAAATCTCAGATTCTAAGACCTATTTCCAAGGGAATGCTAGCTGTTACAGAATATGATTGGATCAATTATGTGTTATCCCACTATCCAATGTATGATGTTGAATAGGATGAGTTTCTGATGATGGCATCAACTTCTGTTCTTCCTATGTCTGTTCTGTACGTGGACTTTTGCCAATGTGCTGATTTTTGTTCCAAATGTATGTGGCCACAATAGAAGGGTCAGTTGCTTAAAACATGGATTTCACGTGTTTAATCAAAAACAGAAACTAGTCTGTGAGCGTAGAAGGCGCTTGGGGCTCATGGACTTGGAATGAGATAGAAGATGCATGTTGTAGCCGTCAGCCCCCGATAGACACACGGACCACCAGAAACCAGTGAGTTATAGGAAACGTACTCTTTATTCAGCCAGCTGGGTCTGCCAGGGGTACGCAGACCCCAAATTAAGCTGCCCTGAAATGTAGAGGTATAGGGTTTTTAAGCCCTAAACCCCATTCTTCATCCTGTTTGAACACACAAGTCTATTTTTCTTCTTTTTGCTGTCAACCCACAAATCAGTTGTGCAAGCAGGGGGTACAGAAGCAGAAAGCTTATTGTTAAAACGTTATGTTCCCATGGGTGATAGCCTATGTTCCCATGGGCAATAGCCAAGCAGTAATTGTCCAGCCAGCACATGCAAAAGTCTAGCAAAGTCCTTGAATTGGGGAAATTGCTCAGTAATTGTTGGGTATGATTATTATTGTTGCCCATTTCTACAACTTTGGAATTGAGTATTTTCATAGAAATTGGCCAGGTCCAACTTATATAATCTAATAAGAAAATAAAGCATTTTAAATTTTCAAAGATTTGAAATTGGCTTTTTTTTCCCTAGGCAATAAATCAGAATGGAATCTCTAATTAAAGCCTTCTTTATCTTTGCAACCCCCCATGTTAGAATGGACTTTGTTTTTTCCCAAATAGATATTGTCATTTTTTGAAAACCAAAGACTTAACTGATGGAAAATTCCTCCAAAAATCTGACAAAGTTTGGACATTTATCCAAAATATAAGTGCTTGGCATTGAAGGTTTGCTCTAAAGTCTGGAAAAAGAATCTGAATTAGTATAGGTATCTGTTTTTTCACTTATCTGGATTTTACTTACTGATCCCACCTAATATGAGCTTTTGTTTTACCTTCTCTTTCTATCCTTCTTTTAACAGGAAGCCAGAAAGAATCTCACTCTTTTGAAAGCAAGGTTATAATACATTTACTCTCAAGTAACAACTTTGCTTTTGAAAATTTGACACAGTTTTAAGTACTTACCCAACTTTGAGGGCAGAACCAGAAGTCTTTTTATATAGGAACTGTAAATGACTATTCAAAGTAATTCCTGTAAATATATGTCATATGCTCTCTCATTAGTCTAGATAATAGCTAATAATAGATTAACAAGCAATCATTTTCGGACTTGGGCTCTACCTTCAGAGTTCACTTATATCTTGTATAAGTTTAGGTTACAATATAAGCCACTGTAAAAGAAAAGTGGAGAGGACCACAGAGATACAGTATCTTAAGCAGAAAGAAGTTAATTTACCACTTACATGAAGATCCAGATGTAGTCAGCCCAAGGCTGGTAGAGCAGTTTTGCCATCATCAAGGATTTTCATCTTTGGATCCAGGATGACTTCTCCAGCTTCCATGACAACATTTGCTTCTCAGCCAGTAGAAAAGACAAGCAGGTAAGGGCATCTCCAGAAAGTGAAGTGCATCACTTCTATTTACATCTCATTATTAAAAACGTAGTTACATGAACACGGCCACAGCAGAGGCCAAGAAGTGAAGTCTTTGCCTGCATAAGAAAAACTAAAATCTTCAATGACTAAGAGAAGAAAGGAAGAATGGATATTGGTGGATAGCTAGCAGTCTCTGCCACATATCCCTGTGGTAATGCTATCCTGACTTTCCAAGTTTACACATTATTAATAAATGTCTAGATTGGTCATGATTCAGGTCAGGAAACAGAAACCACTCTAGATTTTTTAAAGAAATACGGGTTTTCATGAGTTTACAAAATTGCTAGAAAAGGCAAGAGAAGAAGGCTCTAACCTGAGTTTCCAGAAATTATTCCTAGAGCACTCCACAACTGACCCTCCGGTAGAAATACATCTAAACTACCATAGAAGTATTGCATTTGTGAACACAGGACAAGAGCCAAATTCAGGGGTAGGAGGCCTAAATCTAGAAGCCTCTATCATCAGCCCAAAAGTCCATCAAATCCCACAGAGCCGTTTATTGGACACTGAAATATGGCCACCATCTCCATTGAAATTGCTTCAAATACATAGGAAGCTGGAGATAGGAGGATGGAATGTTGCTACAGAAAATGTCACATTTCCGTGACCATGTTTATGAGTACATTTACAACCGAATTATGCAAGCATACTTAATTTGCAGAGCCTAACTCACATCCATAACACTAGCTGCAAGGAAGTCTAAAAATGTCATTGATAGTGCTACAGCCTTTACAAAACAGAAAGGCACAGTGGAAGGAGTATGAATTTAGCAACAAGAGAGCCAATCTATAGTACTACTGTGGCAAACAGCACCATATATTAAAAAAAAAAAAAAAAAAAATCCCGTGGACACAGCTGAGCAAGAATTCAATTTAAGCTCCCACAGCTAACTGCTGACTGGCTAAATATTTTTGTACTCATTCAACTAGCCAGATTCTATATATAAGTCTTAAGCTTATACCTTTGATATTGACCTCTCATTTTCTCATGTACCTATAACTACCTATTTAAAAAAAATATTTTAGTGTATGCTAAAAACACAATTAAATAATTTATAGGTTATCCATAATTTGCTTTTATTTGGTTTTGGTGGTCAGTATATAATTTCATATTCATATACATATTTAAAATCAAGAAATTTTAAGCTAATGGAATGAAAACAAGGTCAGCCAGTTCTGCTGTAAAGATACCATTTTGGCAATAAAAGTATTTCTTTAAGATAAACATATAATCCTATGAAAAAGAAATAATAAAATATAAATCCAAACAAAATGCAAAATATTTCTTTATAGCATTATTTATAGTTATATATCACTAGCAATAATGAAGAGCTGATACATATTCCTAAGGTACTTTTTAATACACTAAACACTATTTGAAATAATTAAAATAACACTTAGTTGGTGTACTTATATAGTATAACTGAAAGCTCAAACCAGAATAGTTACAAAACCGTATCATTTGGTGCCCAGCTTAACACTAGTAATAAATTTCAAGGCTCACACATTCCCTAATTAGCTCAAGTATTAATGTTTACTTGGGAAATAGGTTTAAAGAGTTTTTGTGTAGTTGATTCTCAGAAACATATGATCATCTAGATTACTAAAACTAGACTAAGATTATATATTTTATGAGAAGAATAAGACTTTAATCCTGCAGACAGTGGCTCCATTGGAAATTATTTAGGAAAGATAATGTAACCGATATTCTTTTTACTTCCCAGAATCCTGTCCCATTGCAAGTTTGAGGAAAAATATCCAATTGTGCCTCTCATTTCTGAAGCCACAGTAGGAAGATTCTCCCTCTCTTAAACAAGGCCAGAAGGTACATGCAAGTAACACAGCTTGTGTCAATCAATTATTCTCACATGTAACTTTGTTGGTAATTCAATGAAAAAGACTTGCTATATTCTCTGCTTACTTCTCTAATCATAGGCTACTACAGGAATCTTTTTTTATCACACAAAATACATACATCACACATCACACCAGTCAAATGGAAAAAAAGTAAGTGGAACAAACCACAGGAAAGAACAAAATTAAAACAAGGATCATAAAGTATCAGATGCATAAGTATAACGAACATTGCCACCGGCCTTCTAATTTATAAAAACCATATCACCTCAAGATGGCAGCAATATGCAATGACTATTACACAAATTTCAGTAACAAAAAGTTTTACTTAAATTCATGACCCACAGTACATAGTGAAAGGCAAAATAAATATAAGTAGCCATGCAGTTAATTTTTACTTTACTGTGAACTTTTAATAAGATTGCTAATCCTTAAAATTTGCTTTTTTGGGGGGATTGTTTTAAATGTAAAAAATAGACAATAATACTAAAACAGATAAGTAAAGTAATTTATAAAATACTTCTCTAAAATATTAAAAATTCCAATTAATGATATAGTTAAACATTAAACTGAAGAAATTAAGCTGTTATGTAAAATAATAGACAAGAAAAAATCTTCAGCCATACTTGTAATAAAAATTAAAAAATGCAAGCTAAAGCAAGGTGATCATTTTAAATTTACAAAATTAGCAAGGTTTCAGAGAATACATAATTAGAGTTGAATAATATTCAATGAAATAGTTACTCTTTCATGGTATTATTAGGAGTGTAAATAAGGAAAATCTTCCTGGAAAGGATATCAACAATATGTATCAAGAACTTTTGACTCAGTAATTCCATTTCCAGGAGTCTATTCCAAGGATCAGAGATGCAGCTGATGGATTTATTATAAGAATATTTACAGACAGGTAATTTGTAACTTTAAAAAATTTTAAAAGCTCCTAAATATTTCATAGTATGTTGAAGGTTAAGTAAATTATATAGTACAGCCACACACTGGTAATGTCAGCCATTTTTTAAAAATGTTTAATGACAGGAGAAATATTCACATTTTAAATGAAAAAGATTAAACTTAAGTTATGTATATTAATTCAATAAATTTATTGTGTGTCTATAATATGCAGTGCATGATTATGTGCTAGGTGATACACACACATACACAACTACAGTTAAAAATTTCTTCTACCATAATTGCAATATTAATATATATAATGCTGGACCTAAAAGTCTTATTACAGGGATGGTATAAGTATACTAAATCCTCATTCCACATAGAAGAAAACCAGTGAATTATATCTAAAGTTGATAAATTGGTTATCAACTTTAATAAAATAATGGCATAGTTGTATTATATTAAATTAATAAGAAAACTATCAAGAAAAGTAAAAAACATTTGAATATCATTTCTTATGAGAAGTTGAAACTGCCGTGGGGTAAGGGCAGCAATTAAGCAGAGGTACTTGCTTTTTGTTATAAGCTCTACTATACAATTTGATTTTCATTAACATATTTTGTACTTTCATTTTATAAACATAATACCCTTTAAAAACCTCATAGTACATGGGAGCCAAATAAATAACACTCCTCTTTCTCACCCAAGGTCAGAACTAAGTGAGAGGTAAACAAAGGAGTCAGATAGCTGGAAATAAAACATCAACTTCATTAAAAGTTTAATTGAAGAATGTGACTTATGTATCTGGCACAACAAGCTTGCTGATATTTCGCCACTAAATTAGCCTTTACCCGCCCCATCACTTGCACAGCTGTAAAATAGCAACCCTCCCGCCCCCCCACCCCTGCCCCGACAGTGGCAGGCAAAGAATGGAACAGAATGAATGCATCCTGTACATAGACTGAGGCTAAAAATCGAAGGGGAAAAGGAGTTGAAGTAAATGTGTTCTTTTTCTTCTTCCAGAGTCACTGATCCTCTCTATAAAATCACTCGCTAGCCATCTACTAACCAAACATATAAGACATCTGCTATGTGCTACATGCCATGCTAGGCCCAGCTAACAATAAGACAGGTAAGACAAGTCTACTGTCCTCAGTAGCTCACAGCATGTTGAGAGACATGTCACATGTAAGGGAGACATGCATACAAGATACTACATATCATCTTTAATGATTCTCTCTAGCTCTAAGAATCTGTGTTTGGTGAGACCTTTTAGTTCATCAATTGTTTATCCATAATTTTTTCTTTTCCTTTAATCTTGGCTTATAATGCTTGCATTATCTAAGTAAAGTTGTAATAGTCTAATTTAAAGTTTTCAGCTGTCTATATCTCTTTATTACTTTTAATATCCGTTTTCCAGGCCAGTTTTTTCATGTATATATTTAAAATATCCTTGTGTTCTGTAATGTTTAATATTTTTAATGGCAGTTTTAAATTTACGGATATGTCTCAACAATAAAATTGATCACATTCTTTCATTGCACAGGTACTCTTCCTATTGATACTAATAGCAAACATTAGGATAATGCATTTTAAAGGTAGCAGGGTATTAAAATAACCTTTGAATTATAAGAAGTAATCTATTTAATAGAATTTGGTGATGAATTTTTCTGTACAATTTTTTTCTAATACAGAGATGAAAATTACTAACATAACCCAATAATAGTCATAATATTCTAGTGGATTATGAAATTATACTAAAATGTCAAAATACTGTTAGACTACCAATAGTAAGCACTGAGTAATTTTTAAAGCCTATTTTTATCATTTCAAGAAACTTATTTTGCTATTAAGGTCACTTCTACAATATACATTTGTTATAATGAGAAACACCCTGTAAGAAACGTTTGCTGGATGTTTATGATGTAAAAATTATTTGGCCTGTTAGATAAGGCAACTTGCACATATGCATTTATTTCCGCTGTATCCAGAAACACCACCACTAAAATGATAGTAAAGAAATACAAAAGATGTAAGCCCACAATGACAAAGATAATGTTGAGAGGAGATAACAGAATTTGGTTTGTTCAAGTGTGGAAACTGTAGGTTAGGATTTACCTACTCAGACATAGGCTGACCTTTCTGAGAAGACTCTTTAGACGTCGTGAGTAAAGATTTAGCTTAAATTCTCACCTTATCTTATACAAGGAAGCAATATTTTAGGAAGAATACGTATTGTTCATGCAGATACAAATTTTCATAAGTCCAGCTGTATTGTAAAAGAAGGCAGAGTTAGGTGGAAGCCTTATGCATATTCTGAGTGGGCAAGGGTTTATTGATAAATCAAGCTTTGCTGTACACCAACAATCAAGGGAGAAGTTTGTGTGTCCTCTGAATGAGAGTGAGGATTTATACTGAAATCAGACCTCATCAGACAGAGGCAGATATAGTCAAAAGGAAAGCCTTTGGTGTACCAGGAATATAGGCCTGAGTTTACTGAGATGTCAAGGGTGAACTAACTCAAGAGTTTCTTTAAGAAGAGTGAAATGAATCAGAAGACATAGCTCATTAAATTCAGGCAGCTACATGCTACAAAGACTTAGTGGTCCATGACTTTAAAATACCGAGTATACCATGATAACTCCCTAGCTCTTATCTTCAGCCCTAACATTACCTATACTATAGATTCTTATATAAAACTGCCTATTGAACATTTCTATCTAGATAGATGAGAAGACTCTCACAATTTAATATTTCCAAAACTATCTCTTGAAAATACTCTGTCTCCTATATTTTCCTAAGTATCTCTCATTTCCATAAGTGACCCACCCTCATTTTCAGTAGCTCAGCCTGAAATTTTTAAATCATCCTTGATTCCTTTCCTTTACTCATATACTATACCCAAGCTACTAGGATATTTTGCTAGCTCCACTGTCAAGCTTGTCCAGAATCTGTCCATTTCTTAGCACATCCAGTGATACTACCCCAGGTCAAGATCATCTGTTTTCATCTCCATCTAATCTTCTTCTGCTCTTCCCCAGGCACTCTGATATTTAGTCTTCCTTGTTATTCCAAAAACACATTGAGTATTCTCTTATCTCAAGGCCTTTGATGTTTTAATTCCCTCTGGCTGGAATGTTCTTCCTTTTAGATATTCATATAGCTGATCCTTTCATTTCCTTTAGATCTCTGCCCAAATATCAAGAAAGCAAATAGATAAGTAAAGTGAGATCTTTACTACCTTATATTAAAAAAAATAAACTTAAACTAAATATCCTTTCCCAATCATTCATCACAAAGTTCTCTTCCATCTTTACACTTTCTGATAATTTCCTGAGCAGTTAATTATGCAGAAACTTTTCAAATCTCTTCTTTGAAAAATTTAATATTGATTTTTTGACTTCACTTTCAAAGGCCATACCTATTATACCTTGGTGCTTCTGTAGAAACCTCCAGTTTAACATTCTACTACCTTATTTTCTGTTATGCTTCTCTCATTAGAAATTTAGCTCTGTAAGAGCAGGAAGTTCATCTCTGTTTCATCAGTATAACTCCAGTATCCACAATACTGCCTGGTATGTTGCTTTCTAGAATATTTGTTGAATGGATAAATGAATGAATATATGAATGCTTATGTAAGAGATGTGAGAAAATGATCTAGATAATGGTAAAGAGACATATCAGAATGGCATACCTGATAGACTAGAGTAACACCCAAGGCTCCATCCTGACAAAGATGAACAATTAGATAGCTAAACAAAAACAGTTCTGAGAGAGCTCTGGAGTCCAACTTTAGCAACACAATGGAACAAAAAAAGAAAAACAAAAACAAAACTGAAAATAACTGCACAAAAAAAAAGGAAGATGGCTTCATTTTCCCTGTGTCATCCCATCCCCCAAGCTAAAATTGCTCAGTGCCAAGTGGGAACTTCCCAGTTAGAAAGAGTTCCTCTTGCCAAGAAAGGAAAAGTGGAGTGAGCAAACAGGTTCCTCACCTTCGGGGCCACTACATAAAGGTTCCATTTTTATTTCACCACACCCACACAGAGATAACTAGAAACAAGAAAGAGAAAGAGAAGCAGGGCTTACCAATAACAGCCATGCAGTGGGAGAGATCACAGTTCTCAGTGACCTGTTCTATAGAATAATACAGCAGATTTCACTACTGAAGAAACCAATAGCCAGCACAACTGCCATGGACTTTCCCCCTGCCCACCCCACACAAACACTTTTCACCAGCTGTCACTCCACAGGTATTTACATTCACCAATGCCAGCCAACTGATTTCTTCCCTACTTCCTCCCTCAAGCCCCACCAGAGCCCAGGAACCACAATGGCAGCCACCCCAGGCTTCTAGAGCTGCCCTAATGCAAGATGACAGCCTAGACCCATATGTACACTTGGGGCTAACCCCTCCAGCTGTGCACTTGCACAGTGACAGCCTGACACCTGTCATCAGCATCCACTGCAGTGCGCATACCTATGGGAGACCATGCAGACATGAAGAGCACTCCAACAACCAAGGCCTTCCCAGCTACTGTGGGCCCAGATCAGGCTCTGTCTTTGTCACTGGCTTGTACCACTGTGCGCCAGCGCCTGTTCTCACCACTCCTACTCAATATAATACTAGAAATAGTAAAAAGCAATTAAACATTTTATCCCTTGGTAATAATGTTGTATCCACTCCTGATTCTACTTTCTCATGATGAAAGGACATACTGGCAACAAGCTATATCACAGAAACTGGAAAGTAAATAAGATTTACTGCACTAGTACTATTTAGTATTGCTGTTCTGACTCTCTCTTTCATATTCAAATAGAATGTTGCAGATTAGCAGGAATTCTTCCTTACTGAGTTTAAAAAATCACTTGACTGATAAGGAAAATTTGACTAAAGCCTTCTAGGAACACATAGGTTCTGCCCTTGTATGGTACAGAAGGGACGGAAGCTGTTTGCAGAGAGATGGATACATAGATAGATGATTAGATGGACTATAGATAGATAGATGATAGATAAGATAGATGATAGATAGATAGATGATAGATGACAGATAGACAGATTGCATATTATATATTGTGATTTATTTAATACATACTGTCTATATTTGGCAAAACTCATAAATATAAATCCTGTCATTCAATCTGGATTGCTTTCTAAGAAAGTTATATCAGATTTCTTCACTGTTGCTTAAGGGCACAATAGGGCTAATGGGGACACAGGTATTAGTTAAGATTTGTAGTCCCTTTTATATGCATATAACAGAAATGTGAAAATGGTCCCAGCAAGGCACTAAAAAAGTCAGTCTGTGGACAAATCTATCCAATGATCACCATGGTAACAATCATGAGAGCTATGGAGTAACTTTTCCTTTATCATCTCAAAAGATAAGTCTCCTGGGGATGGCTTGTAGGGAGGCTTTACCAGGATCATCTCTGTAGTCATTGAAATAAAATTGCCACTTTTATAGGAAATTGCCTAGAAAATGACTTTCTCATGGAACAGCAACATGAGTCACTCAAAAACAGTACTTAAGGGACTATTTTGAGAATGAGGAGAGCATTAGTAATATTCTAAGAGGGCATTCCCAGGATCATCTAGACTAGGCCGATTTCCAAACCATCCTATTATGTGGAATTTAAAACTTAAAAACTTTTTCAATGTGTGCATGAGTTCATGCACAAAGCTGTTTAGCCAACTCTGAAAATATTTGTGCTTTTCTTATGAGTGATCTTTTTTGTTTCAGGGAGATGAATGTCTTATGGGATACCATCGGGAAGATCTCATTTGGGAAACTTGAAATATCTGCCACCACCATGTAATAATTTTTTCTCCACATGGGAAATAGGTGAGATTAACAGACTATGATTTTGGTTTGCTGTTCTTACTCAAAGAACTGTCAAAATCCACAGCACTTTCCTAGAAAATAGGCCACTATCTCTGCTGGAGAAGAGAGCTTCTTGCAGTGTAAATCCTCAGCTCAAAGCAACTTTGGTTAGATATCAGGCCTGGTTTTTGTTTTTGTTTTTAATGTTTTTATGAAGGATAAGGAGAAACTTGCCCTCAGTGCCCCAGATGAGAGATGAGGATTATAAGCAGATCTCACCAGGGGCCCACAATTTCTCCCCTGAGGAAAACAATAAAAGGGGTTGGAACACCTTCATTCTACCTGACGTTAACCCAGTCCTGCTGGCATAGGCTCTGTTGTAGATGTTGAGCAAGCTCTTTGTCATTCACTCCCATCCCTGGAATTCCAAACCATTTGGAAAACTAAAGAATGCCACCTTCAAGCAGAAGGCAGGAACAATGCCGATAATATCTAGATACTGCTTGTCATTGTGGTCGAGATAGCACAAAAGGACAATGAAACTTTTTTTGGCTGATGTCTCTGTCTCGAAGACTTATTATTATTTTTCTCTTTGTGATACAACAGTTTCAATAAGCAGACTCACCCCAAATGGGAAAAAATCTCTATTATTGACAAGCACTAGAACTGTACAGAAACCACCCAACCTTTGACTGAAATTCTCCATTGACCCCCATGTAAGTGCAGATCTGAAATAATGTGATAAACCAACAAAAATTAACAAATTGAAAAAGTGAATGTAAAAGATGAGGAAAAAAATGTGCTGACCTAACAGTAACTTAGAAAGTATGTGGAGTCTATAAGACTGAAAGCAAATGAAACTGTACATAAGTACTATACTTCAGTGAATAAAATTTTTGCTCCACAGTAGTACAGGTTAACAATTCTAATACTATTAACTATATATGTTGGAATTGAAAAACTAAGTAGATGGCTGACTGTGGGAGCCAGGTGTCTAACTGTTATTATAAGAGTTTACAGATAAAAGAGTAGGAGACTAGAATGATAGATGTGGTTGAAGACTAAAGTTGGAGATATCAGTATGAACTCAGGTTTAGCTTAATATAGATACAGATGACTACATACAGAAATATTTATAGATATGTGTATATACTTGAGTTAGTACACACATATGCATTTCCTTGTTCTATCAACTGAGAGATGCTAGAAACAATGACACCCCAAAAGCAAACCACACACCTGATATTCAGATCTGATTTCTAAGATCATTCTCCAGTAAAAAGACCAACGGATCCTTGGATGAATGGCTGATTCTAGGACAGGAGTAGAAAATATATGGCATGCCTGGATCATCTTGTAGTATCAAAAAGTAAGGAGGTGCTCAAAATAAAACAAAAGCTCGCATTGATGGGAGTATATCAAAGGGACACAGAAGCCACCTGAAAGAGCTGTTAATGACCAAAACTGTCACAATTTGAGCAACAAAATAAAGTAGTATTGAATTATAACCCAGGATAAAATAAATTCCAATGAATCCATAATAATATAAATTAATGATTGAATAAATAAATAAATAAATAAATAAATAAATAAATAAATAAATAAATGTGGAAGAAGAAACAAATCTCTCATACAGAAGAATTTCAAATAAGAACAGTCCCTGACTCACGATGGTTGGACTTACAATTTTCAACTTTATGATGATGACATTCATTCAGTGGGAACCATATTTAGAACTTTGAATTTTGCTTTTTTTCCCGCACTAGGCAGCAGTAGCAAGCAGCAGCTCCCAGGCAGCCGCGCAACAATGAGTGTAAACAAGTGACACTCTACAGTGTACTATTAAATGCATTTCAATCTACGATATTTTCAACTAACAATGGGTTCATCAGGATTTAGTGCAACACAAGTCAAGGAACATCTGTAATTTATGTCGATACTCTTCCCTCAAGGAGAAGCAGCATAACTCCCACTCCTTACGTGTGGGCTGTGCACGGTGACTTTCTTCCAAAAATTGGGAAAGAGAGAAAGAAAAGAGTAACTTTTACAGTGGAGAAACCTGACAATCACTACCTCAGCCAGGTAATCAAGGTCAGCATCAATAATTTAAGTCATGCTGATGTCCCCTTGATCTGATACAATGAAAAAAGCACTTTACCTCTATAGTCTTACTCTCAAAACCCACAATGCCAGTCTGATAGTGAGAGAACTATCAGAAAAACCATAATTGAGGGATATTCTACAAAACATCAAACCAATACTCTTCAAAACTGTCAAGTCATTAAAATCAAGTCTGAGAAACTGTCATGAACCAAGAAGAGCTTAAAAAAATTTTAAAACTAAATATAATGTGGTATCCTATTAAAACCCTGAATAAGACAAATAAAAGGACATTTGGCAAACTCAGAAGATCTGAATGAAGAAGACTTTACATAGTTATATAGATTTTCGTTAATAGTAATGTATCATCATTGGTTCATTAATTGCAATAAATGTACCATACTTATGTAAGATGTTAATAATAGGGAAAATGGACTATATGGTAATTCTCCATACTATCTTTGCAATCTTTCTATAATTCTAAAATGCTTCTAAAAACTAGTTTATTAAAAGAAAAGCAAATATCTCACTGTGTCTGTCTAATTAAACATATGGTCCTTTGGCAAGCAAAAGCAGCCTTCTCTGAATTAACATATTTGTTAAATGCTCTTATCAAAATAACAATTTAAAATTTTAAATAATTTTAATATAATATGTGAATCTTTAATGACAAAAGAATCATATGTTCCAGGCTATTAGTGAACTAATACAGAGATGTATAAAATTAATTATCACTATGCTCCTATGTCCTGCATTATTAAGAACCAAGTGTGTGCCCTTTGGACCATTCTTCATGTTATAGAAACATATATACACACATACAAGGTTTTTTAATGAGTCATAATATATACATTACTCTGGAATTTGAATTTATCACTTAATGTCACATCACACATAAACATCTTTCTAGATAAATATAGTGTCAACTCTATATAGCCTCACAAAATTCCATATTACAGGAAAACTGGAGTTTATTTAAGTATAACTTTATAGATCTAATTCAAGTATCCAATTTTCACCCTTTCTATAAATATGTAATTCATAAATGCATCTTACAGATATCCTGCTATACTTACACTTTTATTTCTGCAGAGTAGATTCCCTATAGTGTATAGGTGTTTTAAATTTAAATATATTTTCCAAGTTTACTTTCCAAAAAGTAGGAAATTAGCATTCCAACTAAAAATATATGACAATAACTCTTTCCCTATATCCTTACCAAGCTAGATGTCTCTCTTAGAATTTTACCAATTTGATGAATGGAAAATGGCATCTCATTATTGCTTTAATTTCCATTTTATTGACTAAGAGTGAGCTTGAACATCTTTTCATATACTTATTTGTCATTTGGACATCTTTTTAGTGATTTCCCATTCACAGTCTTTATCAATTTTTTTTTTCTTGGATTGTCTATGTTTTTTCTTAACAAGTTTGGAGATATTTTTGTATTAGAAACATTATCTCTCTGTCATATAAAGCACGGAGTTAATAACATGCCTACTGCAAATACTTATTGTGAAAATTAAATTATTTGATATATGTAAAGCACTTAAAAACAGTGCCTATTTCATGATGAGTGCTTTTAACTGTTAGTTGCTATTATAATTACCACTATAAATATTTTCCCCCAAAATATCTTTTGAACTTACTTGAAACATAATTTGCTATAAAACATTTTTTTTAATTTTTATTAGATAAATATGTCTACTTTTTCTTTGTATCTTACTTAGATCTTATTGGCCACTTATATAATATTTTCCTAAGATTTTTTCTGATATTTTTATTGTCTTTGTGTTAAAATTTAGAACTTTAATCAATCTTAAGTTTAGTTTGATACATGGGATGAAAGAAAGGTTCTATTTTTTTTTTCAGATGGATAACCCATTATGTTATTTAATAAACAATCCTTTACCAAATTAATTGATATACCATTGTTATGATATAGTAATTTTCTGTATATCTCTGTATCCATTCTTGAATGCTTTGCCTGTTGCTTTTACTAGTTATTTCTTTTCATGCTAATACCTTACTGACTTGGTTACAGTAGCTTTATAGCAGGGTTTAACATCTAGTAAAGCAATTTCTCTATCATTGTTCTTTTTTGTATTTTTATTGTTTACTCCTGGTTATTTATTTCTACATTTTAGTTTTAAATAAAACTATGGGTTCTCAGAGCCCGAGATTGAAGAATAGAACATGCTGACTGGGTTTTAGAAGTTTAGACAGCTCTAGGGAGTGCCAGGATATGATCGAGTAATGCCAGGAGAAAACCAGGTCATCACCGAGCTGAGGATCAAGAGAGAACAAGTTCATCGCCATAACTGACAGCAGTGGATTTCAGCAACGGACACACCTCAGAAATCATATAAATCTGCTAGTGTACTACCAAGGACCAGAATGAAGCCAAGGAGATCCTGTTTCCCTCAATTCTCTGAATGTCTTGAGGTTCCATAACTCCCTCCCCTTTCAAAAAGATGCCATTTGGGGAGGAACCCAGAAAGGAAGCAGAGTCTGGAAGGAACTTCAGTAGTGAAAGGTAAATCGAGTTACCTAAAGAGAAAAATTAAAAATTATTGGACTCTATCGCTTCAAATTTGAGTTAAAATTGGTAAATATGTGTGTGCATATATATTATAAATATATATATATTTATATGTGTGTGTGTGTGTGTACATACAGACAGACATATATATATTTACTACATAAGAGACTTAAAGCTACTTTTTCTTTGCACATTTGAGTTATAGTGGAATCAATTTGTCACCTCACAATCCAGAAGTTTAATTGCAGAAATGAAGATATCCATGAGAAGACCGAAGTGCATAGAGCTTAAATGTCTTTGTCAAAGTTAAAACTGAAAAAAGAAGGGCAATTTTTACTACATTTGACCTTAGTAGAAAGCTGGCCCTTTTTGCCAAGTACAAGTATCTTGATTCCTCAGTAAAGGCTCTTACCCCTACATGGACTTTCCAGTCTCTACTTCCTTTTTCCACCCAAACTTCTAGTTATTAGTACAGTTGTTTATTCTGCTCAGGATCATGTGTCTGATGTTTATTATAGATACAGTTAGCTTAAGAAATTACAGTTTCAGATACCTAAAAAATTTAAAAGCTATTTTACATCAAGACACTTATAAAAACAAATTGAGAAGGAGCCCAAAGTCACTGATAGACTCTGAACAGATGTTTTTGAAAAGATTGGACTACAAGAAGGAGAAATTCCAAACCACAGCACCACTTTGAGAGTTCTAACAGTATTGATACAGCTTTCCCACCTTAAGGTTTATAATGACAATAAAACTCTGGTGAAAATACAAACAGAGGATATGTCAGCTGACAAAAGAATATTTTCAACAGGAATGATCACTCAGACTTTTGACGATTGCTTGAATGTATAGATGGTCAAAATAGAAAAGTGGACATGAGGCATTCTATGCCACCCACTGCTTTTATAATTTGAGGTGTTCCTGGGCATCAAAGACCTAATTATTTTAAATGTTACTCTTTCTGTGTCTTTTAAAATAATTTGATTCTTACGCAATGCAGACCCTCGCCAAAACTGTGAGTCTTATTTTAATACTTTGTAATTTGTAACCTTCTGTTAGATATAGTCTATCCTGTCATTCTTACAGTACTCTATGCGATAGATGATACAGATGAGGAACTGTGGTTCAGAGAATTAAAGTGTTTTCTCCAAGGTCGTGTAACTAGAACATGAGGAACTGGGATTTAAACCAAGTCTTCCAAATGCAAATCGCTTTCCACATGGATTCCTTCCTTTTCTGATTTACAACAGTGCTATGACTCCCTAACCTTACCTCTGCCCTAGCAAATTACTCATACTTTTTATTTATCATCAAAAACTACTTTGTCAAGAATCGTTGTCAAAAATTCTTAATCTGGTGAGCTGTATTGTCCTTCTAAATGTAACTATACCAAATTATGCATAGACAAAGATTCCTTAGCTTGCAGGCCTGAAATTCTGAAACTTTCTGTAGTGCCTGACAGATCTTTTTGATCTATCACATTTAGTCACATCAATCATATCACCTCGAAGAATATATTGTAAAGAAAATAATGTAACTTAATTGATGTGAACAGATGTGACATGGGACAATTAAGTTTCAGTTTAAGGACTCAAGGAGAAAAACACCTGATGCACTATAAGGTTCACTAAACAAAGACTCCATTGCTAACAGTATAAATATAATTTATAGGCTTTGTTTTCCCAGGTGGAAGAGAGAAGAAATACAATATGTGTAAATAGTATAGTGTGTGTTTATCTACCATGCATGGGCAGAAACTTTCCTCTGAGTGTCTGAAATTAAATCTTTCCCATTGCATTTCAGAGCCAAGTTTACTTTAGCAATGCTAATTCCCTGTGGAAAAATAATGTGTTTTAGGAAATAAATTATTTATCATTATTATACATATAGATGAGACCATTTCAAAATAATTCAATACATATATTACTTTAAGAAAAAATAAAATATTTTAATAGATCCGGAATGTAAATATTTTATTGGGGATATTTCTAAAGCATTTTAGTTGGTAAATTTTTAAAAGGGATTTACATTGTTACTAATCGTTGTGGACCATTCCTTTCAAGGTCTTTTTGTTAAGTTTTATTTCAGAATTTAAGCCTCTATAAAACAAAGATCTATATACATACCATATGTGTTATAAAAATAATATAAATGGAGCCACTTCAAAATGAAGTGGGAGCTGCCATTCCAGAGGAACCACCTTGCGAGTCTTACTCCTCAAACCTTTGGAATGTTAAAACCGGGCAAAATAACCTTTGGACTGGGCCTAAAGCATCATTGTATTCCAAATAACTGTTTGCAAAGCTAAGAGGAAAGCCGACTTCATAACCGCCCTGCTAAAAAGTAAAGGCATCCTTTAGAATTAGCACCGGTATGCTAGCTTATCTGAACCTATAGTAATTTCTTCCTTAGCTTATTAACACTTACAGAAATTCCTCCTTCTATTCACATAATTATTCTCCTTCCTTTTCTCATAAATTATCCCTTGCATTCACCTCCTAATTGAAACACTATTTGGGTTTCTGCCTGAATCAGTGCTTCCTGAATAGCTGTTCTTTGAGATTTCAAATAAATGCTTATGGCCTCTCACCTTGGCTGTTTTCTATTACTTTTAGGTTAACAGTGCATATGTACTGTTGTTGCCCATCCTATGGTTTTTAACTACAATGTCCTTCTCTCTTCTCTGCCTATCAAAATTCTACTCACTCTTCAGAATCATCTCACATGTTATCTCCACTGGGAAGCATTCCCCAGTTCTGCCAGATGAGATTAATTACCAGCTCTCTGGCTCCACAGCTTGCTTATAACTCTAGTGCAGCCCCAGTGTTTACTTGACAGTCTTCCCTACAAAAATCCTTGAAGATGGGATTTTGTCTTATTAACTTACTTATTCCTAGCAAGAAAAGTCAGTAAACTTTGATAGAATACATAATTAAAAATATGAAGATCTATATAGTAATCATTATTAACAGTTACATTGTTCTTAAATTTTATTTAAAATAACATTTTATGAACATTGAGAGCTTAAGACAGTTCCTCCGACTTAGAAAATTTCCTCATGTAAGCACAGTTACTAATAAAAAGCAGAGAGGTTTAGAGAAGGCACTGAAGTGGGTGATTGGAAATCTGGTTCTGTCCCAACTTTCCCTCTCATTAACTGTATCACCTTGAGAAAATCATGTTTTTGGGCCACAGTCAACTCATTTGTAAAATAAGAAGTTGAAATAGATGACTTGTAAGGTCATTTCCAGCTGTAATATTCTACCATTCTACAAATGCCAATACTGAGGTCTTATATTGCTTTCACCCAAGAACTTACACTGATAATACTCAGTTTAAATGAAAGTTAAAATAATATGAAGAAAAGTTATCTGTGATAGGGAAGCTGTGCCATCTTTTTTTTTTTCCTGAAAATTTGGGAAAGATACCAATGTTGACACATGGTCTTATTTGCTCTGAGCTTGTAATCAATGGCTGCTTTAGGTTAGGTTCCCTAGAAGAGCCAGAAATGGAGATTACTGTTCAAAAGATTTACTGGGGGAAATGTTCTCAGGAGAAGGGGAGTGAGGGAAAGGAAAAAGGTAGAGGAAAATAAAACTCGGCAGAGATATGGTCTCAGCTGAATAATAGCTTTAGTCTGATCCCATGGAGAAGCTCCAGAACATGAATTACACCACAGATTTTACTCTTGAGCTAAGAAGGCCAATTTTGGGGTTCCTATGTCAACAAGTCATTGGCTAAGGTTGGTGGCGGGAGGGTGGCTTCCAAGGTAGGTAAGGTGGCTCCTAGCTGCCCTTGACCTACGGCAATTTTCTGTAAAAAGAAAGGGGAAGATTTGAGTTGTTAGTATTTAACACTCAGAGACCCTATAAGGTGGGTGCTTCAGCTAGTAAGAAGACTCTAGGCGGGTACCAACACCATCCTCTGATTAAAATTCCTTTGCCTCCCAGAGCAGAAGCAAGTGCTCAAAAAAGTAGAACTGTTTTGATGTTTGGGAAAAATATTAATAATAGAATATTCTAAGTTCTGAGTGTAGCCCTGCATTTACTCATTCACTTCATATATTCAATTGATAAACATTTATAAAATCCTGCTTAATATAACCCACTCTAGTAAACAATGCAACTATGTTTAAGTCAGATGCCCTTAAACGTGACAGTCTAATGGCTTTTAGTGATTTGGTATAAGAAACTGTACTTTAACAAAAGAGTTCATCCCTGGGTGGGATATCTTTTCTGAAAAGGGCCTCTGAAGAAGTGAATAGATAGCTTAGACTAGCCACAGAGGGTAGAACATGAGTACCAACCAGTGACTTGTTGGTATCAAGACCCAAGACCCAAGGATATTACCATTGCCAAAAACAGAACTCTTGGCAGTAAATGCCTCTACGTGGCATTTCAGAACACATGGGGCTTTGAATTCACGTGTTCTGTAAGTTGTATATGATCAGCTTTGTGTTTCCTCTTATATATTTGTTTGGTTCTTTCCTCTTGATTAAACTTTTTTGGGTGTGTTGTGGCTGGTGTGCTGGCAAGTAAGGAAGTAGCTGCCAGCCTGCTGGAATGTGCAGAGAGTGTTCACTACAACCCTCAATGTAATCTAGGTCTTATGGGTCATGGATGTCTAATAGATATGAAAATTCATTTTTAAATCACTTTCTTCTTAAAGAGAATGACTGCAAAGAATGATTCCAAGGTTTCTAGCATGATCAAATAAGGGATAACTACTGGTGAGTGAAACAGAAAATATTGGAAGAAGAGGTTTGGGAGATAAAAGTTTGATTAGGCTCAAAGAACTTAATAGCTCTATCCCAGACAACTCAGAAAGGGTTTCCCCTTGTGGGAGGCTTTGCTTCTTGGTTCTGATAACTCCTTCTTGCCTGACATTATATCTAGTTAAAAACTGGACCCAGTTTTTAATAATTTCCCCATCACCATAAAGTTTCAAGCTGTTTCTTTCTTCCTTAGCCATTTTGCTTGGTGCTGTGATATGTGCTGTACTTTGTCCATACTTCCTTTATGGACTTGGGACTAACCTCATCCTTTCCATGCATAGCCTTGAATTGTGGAATCCCAGACCAAGAAGAGTCTCAGATTTTCCAGTCACTAGGAAGAGGAGATCTTTTATTTATCCTAGAGGCCTCTAGTATCTAGCATATTTTGAATCTCTAAGATAGTGATTCTCAATTAGAGGCAATTTTGCTCTTGGGAATGTTTGGCAGTGTCCGTAGACATTTTTGATTGTCACAGTTGCAGGGAGGTGTCTAGTAGGTCATCCCTCTAGGCCAAGAATGCTTCCAAACATCTTACAAGGGACAGGAAAACTTCCAGGAACAAAAAATTATCTGGTCTAAAATATCGATAGTGCTGAAGTTCAAATCTAGGATACTACAGGCATATTAGCCTTTCTCATTTCAAGGCTCCACAACTTGGCTCTTCTGTTTACTAGGGTTGCAAAATCATCTTTTTTAGATAACAAGGAGATATCTGTTTTTATTAACAAAGGGCTCCCCAGTTTCATGCTCAGCCCCAAATGAAGAGCCTGAAGTGGCCAAGGAGCTCCTTAGCTGACTTGCTGCCGCTCTCCATGGTCTGATCTCT
This sequence comes from Pteropus medius, assembly GCF_902729225.1. Taxonomy (NCBI): domain Eukaryota; kingdom Metazoa; phylum Chordata; class Mammalia; order Chiroptera; family Pteropodidae; genus Pteropus; species Pteropus medius. Next base: position 35,900,837 of record NW_024340696.1, read on the forward strand.
CCCTCTAGTGGTAAGCATTGCAAATGCAGCTGGAAGGACAGAACCCTCCATTCCCCGGCATCAATACAAGGATGGTGGTATTGGGAACTGGAATACTGTGTTAAGGAACTATCTTCCATCCCCTCAACTTACAAGGACAAACATATTTTTGAAACATAACAGAACTTTAAAAAAATACAGGAGGTCATCTGAAAGAAATTTATTCCACTATAGTGTAAAAATTATGCATTTCTCATAAAGATAGAAATGATAACCTACCACTATTAAGTGTGACAAATGCCTTCAGCATTTTAGAAACCACTCCTGTGATTTAGAGCGTAAATTTGAGCTCAGACATTTACTAACTGTGTGATCTTGTGAGTTTTTCAATCTCAATTTCTTCATTTGATAAAAAAAAAAAAAGTTTCTTCATTTGTATAATTGCATTTATCCTATAAGGTTTAGCAAGGAGTAAGTGAACTGTTGTGTGTTAATCACTAAGAACAGTGTTTGGCATTCACTACATGGCAGATACAATGAATATTAAGTTATCAAACACAATAAGCTCTGGGTTTAGACAGCATCTGTCACTTTGTTGTTTTGCATTAGGTAGAGAAAGAAAGAAGTATGCAGTGCCTCTCCTTTAGCCTGCTCAAAACCTACCCTAGGCAATTGCAGCACAAAGTTGCCTGCTTTGTGACCTTCTATAGAAACGGTCTTCCACAATTACTACACAGCCCCATCAGAAGCCAGATTAGTGGCCTACTGCACTATGCATTTCTGGCTTCTAACCAGATTGAATGGACCAACTAGCTTTTGATCTCAAAGGTAGAAGAGCCCACAACATAAATCAGTGACCTGGAAGAAACTGTAAATCCCCAGCAATTATGGACGGGCTTGACTTCATACGCAACACCATCTACCGGGTGCTGCCCCACCACTCTCTTTATCACTCAAGGGGTTGAGGCCCTGGCACTTGTGGTCTAATTCAGAGGCCACTGTGATATAGAAAAGAATGAAAGAGAAAGGGGGAATCCTTGTGTGTTTGTAGATGAAAATATAGTTCGTAAAACTATAAAGAAAAGCAAGGAAATGATTATCACAAAAACAGATATTAGTGTAAGGAGGAAAAGAAAGTTCATGATGGGCTTCTGTGATGCTTATAATATTCTCTTAAGTGATCGCTTTATAATTATTTGTTGAACTGTACTACTGATGTTACATTTTCTCTATATATATTATATTTCACAATTAAAAAGGTAAATGTATTAATATCACTAATACTCGTAATGGCACAAAGGATGTTATTGTAAGGAAAAACTGAGTATCAATGACTGAATCTCTCAAATGAGTTGGACATTGAATGTGAGGAAGTTTTAAAAATATCTTAATCAATGTATTTTGCTTATATTTTTCTTTCTATATATGTCAAAGAGTGATATATGATACAACTATGTATATAAATTCAAAATAATTATTTAAAGAAATATAAAATAAAAATTCTAAGTCATAATAAAAAAAGAGAATGTTATAATAAAAATGAGAGAAAATTTCTCACGTGTCTGTTGGCTCCCTTTACCATCAGCCAATACTCATATATGCTGGCCCAGTCAGCTTTCTATAGTCAAGATTACTGCCTCCAGCTGGCCTTGAAGACCGTTCTTCATTCTTTTCTAGCAGAATTTGAACTGGAAAGCTCTGCCTATAACCCCTTCTTGTGGAAGTTTGCCACAGCAGTCTCCTCTGAGGCTTGGAGGTGCTACTTTCCCAAATAATGTTCTCTGGTGAGCTGAGGCTTCAGGGCCACAAACTTTTGCCAGAAGATCCTTTGGCTAGAAAACTTTGTAACCTTTTACTCTAGCTGAGCCAGTAGATGAAATGAAACTAATTCATAAATGAAAGTGTAGAAAATAAATTAACTCTGAATATATTTAATACATATATAGTATATTTAACATTAATAATATATTTAAATATTAATAGCAGGATACAATTATTCCAAAACTTTTCAGAAAGACCATTTACGTAAATGATTTTTATGATTGCATTTGAGTGCTACGATATATGAGCATAACCTCTTCACACACAATGGCTTTAACAGAATTAATGACATTCATTTAGCTCTTCATTTACTTAAAGCAAAGAATAATTAACATATTCTAATCACTGCAAAAACCTGTCCACTGACCCATGATAATTTAAAAGCTTTCTTATCTTCCCAATTTTAGGAAATTCCTTTAGGGTTATTCTTTAATCCCTCCAACAATTCATAGAAGATTGGGTGAATGAACACTCTGTCAGTCAACGAATTTTATTTATGGCTCCTATAGAAAGAGAATACTCTCATGGAGCAAATAGAACTGACAGCTGATTTCGTTAGAGACAGATTAAATGAGACAGTGTAACTGAAAGCACTTTAGAATGATGTTTGGAATATCATAAGGATTTAAGAAGGCTATTAGAATTTCACTCTAAAAGCAGTACATTTCTCACTTGCTTATTGTAACACATGTAAAAACATAGAAATTATATAGAGATAATAATATTCAAATAAAAGTTCTTACCATAAAATAAGCATTTTAAAAATGTTTGTTTTATGAATAAATAAAGTCCAACAGTTCTTAGAGCTAATTATGATTTTAATAGATTTTTCTAAGTTTTTTCCCTGTGCATTTTTTTATAGAGGTGAGATCATATAGTATACATTAAATTATCTTCTGCCTTTATGACTTTATATTTTAAAATGTCTTTTCTCACAAGCACTAAAAATTATTTGAAAATATAATTTTAATGGCTCCCTATAACATTTTATATTCCTTAATTCACAATTCCCCTGTTGGGCAATAGCATTCTTCAGGTTTTTTGTTTTCTATTTTTTAACCTTGTAACTAACGCTATAATAAACACTGATGTATTTCTTCATCTATCATTTCTTAACATTGATTCACAAAAGTATTATTAAATGGTAAAATTGTGTAGTAAATATCTATTAATTTTTCCTGTCTGGTCTTCATTTCCCCTTTTGGTAACAGCACCTCACTTTGAAGAATCATCCTGTATCCCAAGGTTTGGGTAAAGCCGACTCCATTCCTGGCTTCAAGGTGTGTGGAGGACCCAAGCTCAGAGATTTAGGGCATTCTACCCTCTGGTTGCAGAGACTGATTCAGGACTGGATGTGAGACCCAACCCAGACAAGGAGACTCTGTCCTGGGTTTTTGAGGAACTACACTGGAAAACTCATTCCTTTTCATTAGGGATCACTAATCTGGTTTAATATAAACCCAATTTTCTAGTGACCACTGGAGAGAGCCTGCCGTGGTATGAAGCTAGCTAGCACAGAGGAAAGACAGAAGCTAGAGATTAAAAAAAAAAAAAGATTCCTAATAACAATGTCAGTAGCAGATTCCATCCTAAAATGGGATGTAATAACTTCCTTTTTGATCCAAGCAGGTTGAGGAGAAGCAGAGTTTGCTACCCCAAAATATGACTTTTGGGATATTGCGTTTTTTTTTAACCTGGTTATTTTTATGAAACAAAAGACTCAGAAAGAAACTTTTACCTTTCCCCCAACTTCCTAAAAGAATGTAGACACAGGACCTGCTCTGAGAAGGGAGTTATCATCATAGATAACTATGGTTTAATATGAACTAAGCTTGATAGGGAGAAATCTAGCAAGGCCTGTGTGATCAAAGTCCTCTCTGTGACCTATTGGTAGAAATGACCCGGAAAATATTTACCCAACAACTGCTCTTCTATCTCCATGTGACTTGCCTTCCTGCCCTTCGAAGTCCCAAAACAACATACAGCTCCTCTCCTAAGCTCAAAATGGCACATAAGCCTTAACCGCTTAATCTATCTGTCCTTGGGTCCCTAATATTCTTATGGAACCCCTGTATGTACATATGTAATAAATTTGGTCACTTTCTCCTATTAATCTGTCTCATGTTAATTTGATTATTTGTCCGACCAGGAGAATTTAGAAAGGTAGGAGGAAAATTCTTCTTCCCCCACATGGTGTAAGATGGGGGTTTCTATCATTTGCAATCCTCAGGAACAGACTATTTAAAAGAATGTAACATGTTTAAGACTAATGCTTTATTACCAAATTATTTTCAAAAAACTGTCATTTATACACATGGTACCATTGAATAAGGATGTCATCACACCAACATCAGTGTTTTATATTGTTACCTTTAAAGTATCTGCTAACTTTTAAAGGAAAGTGCTATTTTATTTCAACCTATATTTTAAAAATAACTGGTGGTGGTAATAATTTACAATGTGCTAACCATTTTAATGTGTCTGTTAATATATTTTACCCATTTATCTATTATTGTTATTGATATTGTTTTATGCAATCTTAATTAATTTCACACTAGGTTTTTCTAAATTTTATTTCCTACATGTGTTACAAATATTTTTTTAAGAATATGTTGTTTGGCTTTTACGTAAGAATTGTTTTTTTCCCCAGAAAAATCTCTCCAGTTCAAACTCGAGGAAGAGAACTTTGATGAGAAAAGCAAGCATGTTCAATCTATACTTTAATTTACTTAGTAGAGAACATAAGTTTTGGCTTTAAAAAATATTCTCAATGCTATTTCTAAAAAAGTACACTTTGATATTGTATATGTTCATGATCACTTAAACATTTTCCATCTTCCTTCCTAACTCCCCATAAGTCCTTATTCTTTTATAAGGAATTTATCAGAGTAATAATGGAATTTTCAAGGAAAGACAGTTTAAATAATGAGAATGCTATTAACACCAATTTTATTAAGTCTTTAAAATTATAGCAACAAAGATTAAACTTTTAAAAGTCAAAGACAGTGAGTGGCATTAGACCACAGGGAGCTTGATTGAACTCTCTTAGCTCATTTTATCTAAACTACTCTTATAGCAACAAGATCTCCAAAAATGGAAACTTGTCAAATATGTATATGCCACACTACTCAAAATGAAAGATAAAACTATCTAACGGAAATTATCGTCTTTGTGGAAGTGGGTGAAATGGCTTTTCACCAAACGCTTGTCGCCTTCTTTGTAAAAACAGCAACTTGATGCTCGACGATGTTTTTTGAAAAGTGGATATAAATTTTATGATGATGCCAATATGACACTACACATTGGCCCGCTATTTCTCTCCCTTGCTGTGTATTTGAGTGTGAGCAAAACATTGTGTGTTTCATTAGGGAAAAACAAGATCTCAGAAGTGCCCCAATGCACAGTCAGTTTATTTTCTTAGTGAGGTGATTGTACTTCAAAAGAAAAACTATAGGAATATTGAGTTGATTTTTTTGGTCTCTATCTTCCACTGGAATGGAAGTCACTTGAGGTCAGAGACCCACAGTATCAATATTGTATCCTCAGTGTGGTGCAGGGCCTAGAACCTGGCAGGACACAATGCTTACTTGTTATAATAAATGAATGAATGAATGAGCAAATGAGTAAGGCCAGCTCTTTCTTGGTTTTGTAGGGAGAAACTATTTATATTATACAGAATTATAGTTCTATGTCATTTTGGTATCAGTACTAATAATGGTTATAATAATAGTAAAATACAATAAATTAACTTTTACTGAGCTCTTTTTTTATGTGCTGTATTAAACACTTAATCTGCATTATCATAATTCTTACAACAATTCTGAGGTGGATAGTATTATCATCTCATTTTACAGAAAATAAAACTACAGAAATAGAACAACTAGGGAGAAACACAGAATCTTTCTATAGGTGTCCTTCCTCCCTGTTTTATTTTTTATTTTTTGGCATTTATTTGTTTGTTTTGTTTTGCTACTTAAGTGATTTGTCCAATGCCACATTACAATGTAACAAGATAGCCTGTATTAGAACCCAGTTTCCCAAACTGTCAGATAAAGTTTCCTCATTACCAGAGGGACTTTGGTGTACTTCACAATCACCCACGGATCTTTTTAAAAATATAGATCTCTAACTGCTCCCATTCCAAGATTCAGATTCAGTTATACCTCTGGTGGATCCCAGTCAGCTACATTTAAAATAGGTTCACAATTAAATATCAGATTCTGCAAATTTGAGAGCCTACTATTCCAGAGCCTACTAAAATGTTAGAAGGGTTCCAATGACATAAGTAAAGCCTTTGTGAATAATGTTTAGACAAGACTTAATTGGTAAAAATGCTTTTCATTGTACAGCAGGGTCTGCTTGTGCATCATCATAATCTGTGCCTATAGATGGAAGGCTTAGCATACATATACAAATAAAACTGTAGGCTTGAAATCTGTCCATATCCTTATTCTGTTTCTAGAAATGTTAAAAATAAGAACTTACACCTTAGAATCATAAAGGGCAAATTCATGCACACACTATATTAGAATGATACCGACTATAGCAGTATTTTTCTTCTTAAATACCTGACTGTTAACTCTCTCAAATGTTTTGCTACTAACCTTAAAGTTTTGAAAATTATTATGATAACCAGAAAACACCTTTAGACAGGTCAATTACACACCTGAAAATTTAGTAAATATGAAGGTTAGATAACTTTAAGAAAAGCAGGTGTAAAGTGAACAAACTATTTCTACCCACTAACATTAGTTTTCTAAATGATAGCCTGCAAAATTGTGTGTAATTTGGGTAAAAATGTGGCTTTTTAAAACAGGTCATTCTGTGATTTTATTTTGTGCCGTGAATTTGAAGGAAGTAATTTTTTAGCTTATAAACCTAATTCATCATGTGGAAAATGATTTAGAGAAAGAATAGAACAAATCCACTGAGGCTCATGGCTTTCTATAAACATGAGCCTTAAAAAAAGTGCTAAATTGAGAAGCAAGAGACCCGGATTCTAGTCATAGATGTAGTTACTAGGCTTCTCTAGATCTTATTAATAAAATGGAAAGATAAAGGGTGGAAGAGAAAAAAAAAACTAAAAAATTTCAACTTAAAAAAAAGAAAAAAACTAAAGAATCTCAAGGATCCTTTAAGAGTAGGAGTTGGCAAATTTTTTCTGTAAGCAGTCAGAAATTAAATATTTTAGGTTTGGGGGCCATACTGTATAGGCTATAACTATTCACCTCTACTATTATAGAGCTAAAGTAGCCATTGACAATAAGTATACAAATGTTCATTCCAAAGCAAAATAAAATTTTATTTACAGGTGTAATTCATCAATAAACAAACCAGTCTTGGGTACCTCCAGGGGAGATTTGAACTTAAAACAGCTATTATAAATAATTAGTTAGCTGACTGACTTATATATTGATATAAGGTGCCAGACTTCCAGATGCCCCTGTAAATAATCATAGAGCTGTCCTAGTCTAAAATGATATCTTATGCCAATTCCAATAAAATAATTGGCTATTAAAACAAAAGAAATAGCACACATATGGGAAAAATAACAGAATCCATAATTTCAACAACTTCACATTTATAATTCCTAGGATATAATTTAAATTCGCCTGACATATGAAAAAGCAGATAAATGAAGTACATTGCCAATAGAAAAGAAAATCAACTAAGAGCAACCCTGAGATGACTCAACTTTCAGTACTAGAGATTAAGGGTTTTAAAGTGGATATTTTAAGTAACCTCAATGAAGTAAAACAGAACAGGTTTGCAATTGAAAGAAAGATAGGAAATCTCAGTAGAGAAATAAAAGTAATATTAAAATAACCAAATGGAAATTCTACAACCAAAAAATAAATATGTTTAAAAAAATAATCAATGGATGGACAATAAAATGGAGATGGCAGAAGAAAAAGCAAATGAATTTGAAGACAGATCAAAAGAATTTACTGAATATGAAGAATACAGAGGAAAATAAAATGAGCAGAGACTCAGGGACCTGTTAGATGATAGCAAATGGTTCCATAATGGTCCAAAACTGATATGAGAATGAGTATATAAAAGAAAAAAGTGTTTTTAATTGAAGATATAATGGCCAAAATTTCCCAAATTTTATGAAAGACAGAATTTTCAGTTATAATAGTTACACTATTGAAAACCAAAGATAAAGAGCAAATCTTGAGAGCAGCAAGAGAAAATTGACACTTTACAAATAAGAGAATAATAATTCAATTAATAGCTCACTTCTCAGAAAATATGACGCCAGAAAAGAGTGAGGCATTATACATGAAAGTGCTTAAAGAAAATCTGTCAACCTTAAATTCTATATCCAATGAAAACATTTTTCAAAACTAAGCAAAATAAATCAAAATCATTCTAATGCCATCCTAATCAAAATCCTAACAGGTTTTTTTATTTGTCTTTCATTTATGTGTGTGTGTGTGTGTGTGTGTGTGTGTGTGTGTGTGTGTGTGTGTCTATGAAACTGAGAGTTTGACTTTCAAAAATTATATAGAAATGCAGGGCCAAGTACAGCCAACATGATCTGAAGAAGAACAAAGCTGAAGTACTTAAAGTGCCTTATATCAAGACCTGTTCTAAATATATAGCAATTAAGAGAACATGTGTCTAGAGCCATGCCACGCTGAATGTGCCCAATCTTGTCTGATCTTGGAAGCTAAGCAGGGTTGGGCCTGGTTAGTACTTAGATGGGAGACTACCTAGGAAGACCAGGTGCTGTAGGTGTTAAAAAAAAAAAAAAGAACAAGTTATTGGCGCAAAGATAGACGAACTGACCAATGAAATAGAATAGATAGTTCAGAAATAGACCCAGACACATATGGTCATCTGATTTACAGCCAAGATAACACTGTAGTACAATGGGAAAAGGATGGTCTTTTTAATAAATTATTTAAATTCAATTAAATTGCTATAGCAACATATGTATTTTGACCTTTACTTGATACCATACACAAACTCTACTTCACAAGTATTACAGTTCTAAATGTGAAAAGTAAAACAATAAAACTTTTAGAAGGGATCATGGGAGAATATCTTCTTGATTTGGGTTAAAGTAAGCAAATATTTCTTTAAAAGTTTATGAAAGGTGCTAATTATAAAGGAAAAATTGATAATTAGGTTATATTCAATCTACCAATTTCTCTATCAAAAGAAACAATTAAGAGAGTAAAACGCAACTCAGAGGAAGAAAAATATTTATAATAACATTTATCTGACAAAGGACTCATAGACAGAATAAATAAAGAATTCCTACAAATCAATAAAAAGTGACAAGACTCCTCAAAAGACCTGTGCTAGAATGTTCAAAGAATTTTCACCTGTAAAACCCCCAAAATGGAAATTATCCAAAAGCCCATTAACAAAGATAAATTGTGGCATATTCATACCACACGCACATTAATAATAAATAATCGATGACTGCCTGCAACAATCAATATGAATGAAAGTGAAAGAAGACAGTACTCTCTTTAAGAGACAGTACTCTCTTTAAGATTCAAATTCATTAAAGAGACAGGGAAAACAGGAAAGACTGGATAGTGATTACTCTTATGGGGTAAGTAATGAAAGGAAGGGGTTTCAAGGAATGCTACACAGATGCTATTGATGTAATTTTTCATTTCTTGATATGATTGATGGTTAAACAAGTGTATTTGATTTGCAAAAATTTTTCAGACTACACGTTTAGGATATGTTCTCTCTCTAAAAATCTGTTACATATCAACAGTTGGCATATAAGAAAAAGAAAGACAGGGAATTATCCAAAGCAAAAGTGACTACTAGCAGGCCACTGGCAAAGGTGGAGTTCTGACTTTAGCCTGGAAAGCAGATCCTTTCACTCAGAAGACAGGGGACAGAATGGACAGAAAAGCCATTATCAGAAGGGCCATTTGACTTGGGCCTCTCATTCATGAAGGGCCTCAAGTGCAAAGTTTTGATATCATTTCCAAACAAGATTATACAAATCGGAGATAAATTGACAATGTGAAAACAATATGTTCATCAAAAATTATTAAACATTATGGGCTTATCCTGCCTCATGATGAATTATTAGGCAATGTATGTTGTTTTTAATAAATCCTATAACTTATGACATGAATAATAAAATTATATAACTGTGGATTTTTTAATTAAAATTTTTAACTAGAGAATTTAAATATTAAAGTGTACCAAGCATTTTATAATTGGGCTTTGGCATGTCTTCATTTTTAAGGATATCGGAATCCCCTCCAAATGAATCCGACTTATCAGTATTGCCCAAACATAAAACCACAGAAATACTAAAGAAATAACAGGTTTTCCATAACTGTTTCTTGACTCTGAATCCAAAATTTCAGTTTTCATTGCCTAATTAAGGTCTAAAATAGAGATTGATTTTATGTCCTATCTGGTTTACTGGTCGATTCATTAAAAATGTTTGTTGAAGCTGGCGGTATATTAGAATTTAGTTTAAACAGAAAATATGCTGTCCTTTTTATGGATGGGTGTAATTAAGAGGTCTGATTCACAACTCTGTAGTATTTTTCCCAATGGGTAAACTGTTACATAGAAAGCCAAGCAAATCACTGAAATTCTTTACATAGAAATCCATGAAACAATTACATCACTGAGCTCTATGCAGTCTCTATTAATGCTTTAGAATAAAAAACTCTATTACTAATAATAATCATAAATTTATTTCACTTTCTGCATTTTAATATTTTGAATTTTAATATTTAAAATCCATTAGTATTTTATTCAAGAATGAAAATAAAAGAACTAATAAAATTACTGAAGGGAACCAGTTATTGGAATGAATCCTGCTCAGTACCACATGAATTTGCAATAGTCACCTGAACTAAAAAGTCACCAGAACCTTCTAAACGTATCAAATCTGCTATTTTGAATGGGGATTTTATAAAATAGGATTGTCGGGAGAATATTAAATAACAGCTGTCTCTGTTGCTTGCAAGATCAGAAAACCAGCGAGAACAACCTGCCTTATCAGTATTTCAAGGTGAGTGACCTGGGGCCAGGAAAGTGGCAGGGGTGCAAGGTGGAGGGTGGGCTAGAGAGGGTCAGTGTGAAACATAAAAGAAAGCCTCTCAGTGTGGCTAAATCTGAACTTGATATACCATCGGATTCAAGTGACATAGGAAGTAAATATGTATAAAGTACTATGAATTATTAAAAGTGAAAGTATTTAATAACTTTCCAGTTACTTCTTATGATGTTCATTTTCACTCTGTAACAGAAGGTGGAGCCAAAGACATATGTATCCACTAGCTGGGATTCTTTCTTTAAATTTTTTGTTTTGACAAAACCATTTTTTGTGTGTAGACTCACAGTAAGAGTCACTTGGACATAGATGTGGACATACAGAATGAGTTCAGATTTTACTTAGGTTAAGGGCAACGTTTGATCCCTAAATCTCTCTCAAGGATGACAGAATGGTAAATAAATGAGAAGCAAGTTTCATTTAAGTGACTATTTTGGAGTTTACAAGTAAACTGTAAGACACCAGAAATACATCTATTTATAAAAGGATTCTAGCACAAATTGGTAATATGATGGGAAATCTTCACTACTCCAAAAGAAATATGGTTGATCAACAGTCACATCAAGAACGTATTTTCTGGCTGGTTTTAGCAATGTGAGTAGAGTATTTCTAAACTTGCACAGAGGCCCCAATTAACTTTTTTCTCCTTTCTTATTGTATAGTAAATATAATAAATATTAGATAAAATGAAAATTTGGTACATAGAAAGGATTATTCTGATGCTAATGAAAGGCACTCCAAGAGACAATGCAATCTTATCCATTACAAAATCATTTTAGATCCTCCCGGTCTTAGTTAATCTTTTTATTATTCTACAGTTGCCTTTGGATTCCCTGAGGTATTGCAAACTTTCATCTCTGCTCAGTGCACTTTTACATCAGTCAGCTGATAACCTCACCCACTTTGAGACGTAGTTTTCAACTTTAGCTTCCCAATGACAATACTCTCCGCCTCAAAACATTATTTTTCCTTTATGGTCTGCATTCACTATTGTTTTAAAGGAATAAATGCCCTTTTTTCAAAGTTAAGACTCCCCCAGCGCCCAGGTGTTATTTTCCTTACAAACAAGCCCACTTGAAGCCATTTTACATACTTTTCCTTTCTCAAAGTCTACCTTGCTTCTTTTTTCATTATTTTCCTTTGCCTGCATTAAATAAGGGGATACACTAAGTCTGTGTGTGTGTTGTGGGGTTTTTTGGCACACTGCCTACATTCTATCTCTTATTAATCTCATCTGTACCTGTGGTTTTCAAATATCAATTCTTTTGGTGCAATCCTAAATCTTATAACAATTTTAACCTGAACTCCACAGATCCTGTTTTACAATGCCAGTCAACTATCTTTACCTAGATATTTCAGTTCTTCATACCGAAATATTCTAAATTGAAATCATTAAATCTCTTTCACAAATCAGTTCCTCTTCCAGACTTCCTTGTTAGTAACTTTTTCTTAATCAAAATTCCAAAATCGGCTTCCACACCTATCATCAAGTTCTGATCATTCTATCTTCCCTTCCTTTATTACTCCTAGTTTCCTAGTTCAGGTTTTTATAACTCACTCCTCTACACTGACAACAGAAGAAACGTCCAAACCTATAGAGAATTTTTATGAGTTTATTTAAGCCAAACTGATGACATGTGCTGGGGAGCAAGATCTCAAATGCTATAGAGAATAAGTTTTGCAGTTTGTTTTATGCATTTGAAATTAAGGAGTGTACTAAGGAAGATTACATGAAGATGGAAGAAAGGAAGGCAGGTATCGAATTACAAAATAGCTAAAATTATTTGCTCTCTTAAGGGTGGTTATAATTTGGAAGGAGGGGTCTAAAAGGGTGGTTAAAGAGACATTTCAAAGGTGTATTAACCTAGATGCACAGAAACAATGGATAGGGCTGGCTTAAGGCAAAGATAAACCTTTTACTAAAGTTATAGGCCTGGGGACATGACTATCCACCGTGAAATTCCCAGTTAGGAATTTTTTATTACAGCACCTCTTTCTTGTCCACAACAATTAAAATATTCTCCTTAATAATCTCCAATCTGCAGACCCCAAATATTTTTCAGTGTTTATGCTACTCATTGAAGCGAGAGTAATATGCCAGAGCGTGTGTGAGATAGTCATTTAGAGTCTTTAAATCTTCATCTACTCATCTCTTAAAATTCCAGAAATTGGTATTCTGAAACAAAGGTAAAAATCCAAAAATGTGGTTGGTTCTCAGATTAAGAAATATTTCCCATAATTTGGAAAAAAGTCTACTCTACACTGTGCCAATAATGTGCATTTTTCAAGGTGCAGAGCAACATGGATAAAACAAAATCTAGGGAGAGTCTGGCTCATGGTGGTGACCAAAGAAACAGTACAAATGAGAAGAGCAGTAAATGACTGTTAGTTAGGCAGTGTTGCCTAACTAACAAATTAAGCTGTCTGCATCCATTTCTTCTGCATAGACAGGCCTGGCAATCAGAGAAGATACAGCTTTGGGAAGTCAGTGTTTATATTAAAGAATTGGCATTGGCATTTCTGAAAGTATAATAAATATGCGTTTTTAAAAACCTACTCCATAACTTTTGCAAAACATTCCAGTGGAGGTAAGTTCCTAAGATTAGATAAGTGCAATTTTTTATAAAAGCACATTATTGGTCAAAATATAACTCACTAGTACTGCTAGAGTATAAGGTATAATCAGAGTTACCACTCAGAGTTACCAGTAGCTGCTAGGTGTCAATCAGAGAAAACCGTGTTGTAAATGTTCCAACAGAAGCCATTTGCAGTAACCTTAAACCCCTTGAGCATTCTTACTCATGCGATCACATTTTGATGCCATTATTCCAAACGAAGAGAAGACCACATTCAAATTCTTCATCTTTTATGAAGAATCATGGGAAAATGGTTTTAGAAATAGAACATCCTATACGTTAAGAGAACTAAATTTTTAATTTGTGGCTCATACTATGACTACTAATCTTCGGCTTGTAGATGGTTCAAGTGATATCCATGAGTAACTTGGTATAAAAACTTCTTTGGGTCTATATCTAATTTGTCATACAGGCAATAGACTAAAAAGAAAGATAGCAGAATACTTAGACATAAAAATCCTTTAATAGACCTAACAAACATAATTAGAAACAAACACAATTTTTTTGCCTTAATACCCCTGTTATAAAATAGTCAATTATAATTTTTTTTAAGCAAGTAATTCTCAATTAGCACTTTAGAAACTGTTTTTAATAAAATGGATAATTTCAGTCATGATTGTACTTGAGTAATTTTACAAAAGGAAACCAAAATTATATAAATTAAATGAAGCTTAGACTTCCTGTTTAAAAAACAAAGAGGGAGGAAAATTTTCTTATAATAAAAGAATAAATTATATTTTTATGAATGTGTTCTGAATCAAAACAATTTTTAGTTAGGTCAAAACAATAGATTTATTTGAAGGAAAACAATATAAACAAAAGACCAAAACAATATTTATTAGTTGTTGAGCTTGAAGACTTGAAAGTCAGATTATAATTCTTTTTCTTTTTTCTCCCTAACTTAAAAAAATACACCCTTGGAAATCGTATATATAGCCAATAAATGAGAAAGCAAAATTGTGTCTTAAAACTACAACATTTCAAAAGGTGTTTTATTAAGCATTTGAATTAAAGTATATTTAGAGAAAGGTATCTACCAGAAAATATTTGCCATTCTCCCTTTTTTCTGATATTTGTACTAGTGAGAAAAGGATAAGGAATAAGCGTGGATTAATTTGCTTTGTTTCCAAAGAATAATGGCCAGTTGGTTTTCCTGCTCAACCTCAGGAATATCACAGTAACCTGTTTATGGGGAATTGTCCTACCATTGCCATCTGATGTGGCATGGGGGAAGTCTTCAAAGAAGCTGCCCACTCTAAGAATGAGGCCACATGATTCAGGTTATTTATTAGACACCCTAACACAATGCTGAACAGCAGGAGCCATGGAAGTGGTGGAAAAGTGCATAAAAATGATATGCTCAGCTCTACTGTTAGAGAAGGTCTTAAGGCAGTTTGATAGTGGATTTTGGGACCCACTGAATACCAACTTACCATACAGTACTGCACAAAAAATATTCTGACACTTTACTACAAAAGATTTAGTTTTAAGTGCATTAGCATGAATGAGGCTGAGATACCATACATTTTCAGTTCCCTAAAGATCTGATAGAGGTCAGATATATCAAGTTTTCACAGTCAAAGATATTATATATAATCGAGTTATAAATATAAATATAGCTTTTGCTAAACTGAAGTAAAAATTCAATGCAGTGGAAGGGTTGAATGTGGGCATACTACCACATTTGTCCAGTTTCGAAATGTTTCTCTCTCATCTCCACCATTTCCTTTGTTAATTGTCCTTACTTAAAATTAAGAGAAAAGGAATTAGATCATCAAATAACTTACACCCACCTTTAACTTCACACGCCTGGGCCAATATGAAACGAATTTGCACTGGCTATATTCTTTTCCACCATTTTTATTTACTGTAATATATGTAATATACATATAACATATATATGTTACAAATATATTTTATTTTAGAAAGGGTTGTACTATTATAAAATATACAACTGTTCATTATCTCTGGACTTTAGGTGGAACAAGCACTAACAAAAAACAGTAATTGTTATCTGTAAAGAGTAATTTCAAGTAGTAGCATTCTCACCTCTAATGCTCTCATTTCCCTCGTCAGCAAATTTAAATTACAACTTCATCTCGACCTCGCTACTACTCTTTGCCTCTTCTCCCCCACCCGCACACGCTCACCAGCCTGCGGTCTACTCTGCCTCCCCGCCCTTCCTCCTCCTCTTTTTCTAGCCCCTCCTCCTCGTTGAGTCAGTGGCTTGAAACTTTTAAAAGCTCTGTGCTCCAAGTTAGAAAAAAGCTTTTACGAGGTATCAGCACTTTTCTTTCATTAGGGAGAAGGAGTGAGGAAAGCACCAAACAGCAGCAGACTTTTAAACTTTAAATATAGACAGGTCTGAGTGCCTGAACTTGCTTTTTCATTTTACTTCATCCTCTAAGGAGTTCAATCACTTGGCGTGCCTACTTCACTTCTTTTAAGAGAAAGAGTAAGTTGGAAAAACAATTACCTATTTGTTTCTTTTTCTATAAGTAAAACTTTTCTAAAGTTTTTTTAATGTGTTAAATGTACCATTGATATGATACTGTAAACGGAATAATGAACTTGAAGTGTTTCTACAGTTTTAAAGTTAAAATCGAACATTCACTTTATTTTTTGACTGTTAAAAAGTTTTTAATAATAGAACAGGTAAAATCAGATTCAGACCTTTCCGATTAGAATAACGCAGAAGTTTACTGGATATTTGGTTTTTCATTTTAGAGTATAATTTTACTTTTTTCGTAACCAGTAATAGTCTAGGTGCTTTGTAACTTGAGGTGGGGGGGGCGGTAGGGGCCTGAGTTGGAATTTGACTGACAATTCACAAAAATCAAAGTGCAAATTTGCTTAGCAGATGCTTGCCACAGAATTCTACACTTTGTGCTTTTTCATATGGAAATTTTGATTGATGTTCTCTTTCTGTAGCCTTGCAAAGCAAGCTTCTTAACAAAGTGCTTTGTTAAGACCTTGCGGTACTTCCACGTGGTCTCTTCCTAGAATTTTCTCCGGTAAACAAAAAGGTATATAGTCAGTGTTGTAATATTGAGGGTTTTAAAGCTACAGTAAAGAGCCACTTTGTTTTCGCAAGCACTGGAAAAGTTTTGAAACCTTCAGAAGAGCCACCTTTTAATCAACCTCGTTGGCAATTCAGGAGATGAAATCCCTTGAATGGGCGGGCGGTGGTTACTTACAAACATTAGAGGGAGAGAACAAACGTTCAGAAAAGAGTGTATGCCAGGTTGCATTTGCAAAATCTTCTCCTAAAACCGGGGCTCCTAGAAAGAATACGAAACAAAATTTCTTAAACAGCTGCCTCAGAGGGAGCTAACTTGTCCCTCCGACCCCTCCCGCCTTCTGCCTGTCTGACCGAACCTGTAACAGACTTCAGAGCTCTGAGCAACACTTCTGAGTTGGAGCTTCCAGGGTACTGCCCGCAGGCGAAGATTACGCAGATTTGTTATTAAAAAGGGTTCAGTTTCTTAAATGCTATTATTGGTAACACATTCTATTAGAGTGCTCGGTAAGGATTTCGTCTGTTCTAACTCTACAGACTAATTCGTTTAAATTCTTGGTGTGACACTGCAGTTTGAAGTGTTTGCACCAGAGAACGCTGAAAAGCAAATAAAACTGAAAGCTTAGAGGAGGTCGGGGGCCGGCGCGGGCGCGGGGCGCCTCCTGCCATCTTAGCGCGCGCCGTCTCGCCGGGGCTCCCGCGCTGCCCCAGCCTTTGCGTTTTGGAGAGGTTTGGTGAGCTGTTGCCCTCCAATCCTTCCACTCACGTCAAACCCAGCGCAGGTCCGAGTTCTGCCACCCGAAAGGCGGGGCGAGTGGGGGGATGGGGGTGGCGGAGGGACAGCGTGTCAAATGATAAAAGAAGAGCAAATGCTTAGCTTAATTAAACTTGGCAATCTAATTTTCCACTTACCTCCATCCGCAGCATTTTTTTTCTAAAATTTGTGAAATCATACTGTATTAGCGTTGGTAAGGAAATCTGAGTACCTTTGGAATTACTGTGCTTAAATTGCACTTGTAACTCTCCTGGAAGTTCTCGAAACTTCCCGAGAATGTGGGGTAGGGCGCGAAGGAGTCGGGGGGAGGGGTATAATGATATTAGGAAATAACTAATGACGTGTCTTAAGACGGATTAGTACAGGATTAGGAAACTCAGACCCTGAGATCCGAGCAGCGGATCAGCCACAATATTCTCTTAGGCATCCAAACGTTTAATGAGCATCTTTGATAAAGCAATAGACATGGCTTTATTTGGAGATGGGTTTAATTTCTTTTGCTTTCCAAACTAAGTAATGAGATGATGCTTCATCTCACCCTCTGGAAAACTGGGCAAACTTGAACTCAGTCCAAAGTGCTTGGTGGTAATTTAAAGAATAGATTGAGGTGGGTTTTTTTGTTTGTTTATCTTGTTTATATGTTTTAAGAAGCCTAATCTTTTGTATAAGGATTGCTGAAAAAGTCCTGTAGTAATGCAGAGATCTTATTAAATTAACTCAGTTCCCAAGAATGAAATAAGCCAGTTAAACAGAAAATACCTCTGGGGAAGAGTAATGAATTTTTCTAGGTAGGCCCAGTTGACGGGAAATTATACCAAGGGCAGGAAATGTTTTCTGTCCTGGACTTCCCAAAGTCAGGGTATAGTTGTCACCTGCCCTTTGCCTGGAAAATGCAGTGGTAGTGCTTTGCTCCCACTTTTTTCACTCTTTAAACATATTCCACGTTTTCCCAATACCATTTGAAGTTTATTACCACAGTTCCCCTTACACTCAGTTCCTCACCCCTTACGGTCGGATTTCTACATTGCTGACACACCCTGGGAAATGTGGTTCCAAAGATTCTCTGCAGCAAGGATCTGAAAGGGTGTGCTTTCAGATAGTGACAATTGCTTTGTTACTCAGTGTTTTCAATCCTGCATAGAGAAGGGTGGGGAACTCTTGATAACCCTGCATTCCTTAGTCTTCTTTTACATTATCCATAGATGTAGCTAGGTAGGAGCCTCTGAGCCTTTAGATGTAATACTGGAGGGAAAGGAATGATAGGAAAGTAACCAGTGATTAATACCTCTACTCCACCTTTCCTGTTGTTCCGACTTCCCTACAAGATTCTCGGCTGTTTAAATTGATTGTTGAAGCTTGTCCACTCACACCAGTTCCTCTCTGGAAAGAAAAGTAATTATCTAGTGTTTATCATCCATGTCAATATTCAATAAACTATGTTTTGTGGAATGCTTAAAATTCACGGTAATATAAAAATAGTGTTCATTTTTTAGCAATTTCTATGAGTCCAGAGACATTTATAGGACATGGCTTTTTTGGGGGATTTGTGGGAGATGCCTCCAAAAAGATGCCTCCTCTTCACGGTTTTTCTCCTTATCAATTGGTAAAGGGTAAATTCTTCTCATCAATCCGTATGAGATTGCTAAAATAGCAATATTGTACTGATTCAGTGCTCATTGAAGAAAATAGACTATTCTTAATACACTTGTGAGCACCCTAGAAGTATGTTTATGTTATGAGAAAAATAACCAGGCTATTCAGTAAAAATAGTCAATTTGAAGGTGGGGGGAGGAGGACATCAAGAACTGATAGCAATAACATTTTTAAATCCAACAGACCACAATTAAAGAACATGGCTTTTAGCCTGCAGTTACTTCTGATTTAGGGTTTTTCTTCTACTTAAAGTAGCCATGAGAAACTTGATAGTTGGGAGTTGAGTGATAGCTGTTGAACTAGGGAGGGGATTAGATTGTCCCTATTTGGCAAGCAATCATCTTCTCTTTGGATGGAGTCCCTCAACCCCTATCTCATTGTTCTGTGGAGGCTGATGTTAATTGATTGATGAAGAGGGACAAGAGCCAAGGAAAGAAAGGCTGGCTGGTATGTCCCCCAACACACACCTCCCACAAAACTTTATGCAGTTCAAGGCCATGCATAAAATACCTGCGGAAATGTAACAATATCATTCTTCATAAAGGAATCTAAGGATAATCTGTCAACCATGGCCCAGAATTTGAAGTAGAGAAAATGTTTACATGGAATTTGCTACACTACAATTGGACCAGGGATAAGGAAGCAAAGGTTGTGTATTTTCTGATGAACTGAAATATTTTACATGGTACCTGATTCAAATCACTTAACTGTCTTCATAGACCGAGACTATATGGAGATGTTACATTAATTGGTGTTAATATTACATTTTGAGTTTTTTCTTCAAAGCCCCAACCCTCCCCTAAGATTTGTCATCCTTGAAATAAACACAAGTGTAAACAGGCTATTTCTTGCAATAGTATTCTCAATAACAATAAAATGTGGTACAGTCAGAGTTAGAATACCACAGAATTGGGAGACAACATGTTTTTGTTTTTAAATTTTAACCTGAAACAACATAATGGTGAAACTGAATAAACATCTATAATACCTGTTGTAGTTCTACAAGCATCCCAAATCACTACAATCTGATGCAATAAATCTGAGAAGCTCTTAAAGAGACCCCCACCTTTTTTATTTTTATTAATTCAGACCTATTACCTCTGCTCAAGAAGTATTTGAAGCATGTTGTTTCAACAGAATTCTCTGTTTCAGCAATTTTCACTTGGAAATTTAATAGTCTGCATAATATATGTGTGCGTGTGTGTGTATACATATATTACTGTGAAAGTTCTTTTCAAATTAATTTGAAATTTTAGAAGTTTGAGATATACAATTAAACAGAATCCCTAGGAGACAGTAAAAAATCTTGTGAAATCTGGTGGGGTTTTTTCGTTTTTGTTTTTCCGTGCAGCTCCCATTTAATTCATTCAGTCGATATTTATTTAGCATCTCTTTTAAGCACTGGATATACAGCAGTGCACAAAATAAACTACCTTGTGACATTCACATTCTAGCTGAGGAAAGCAGATAGCAATAAAACTTTGTTGTGGAGGGAGACCAACAATAAACAGGTAAATATATAATATGTCAAATAGAACTAAAGGCCATTAAGAAACAAAAGTCGGACAAGAGGAATAGGAAGTGACAGGGTTGGAGTGAGGGCTGATGAGGTGCAACCAGAGCAGAAACCTAAAAAAGTGAGGGAGGGGGCCATGCAGATGAAGCAGAGCTGATGGAAGCAGATCAGCTTGTTTGTTAGTCTGTTTTTTCATGATTGACTGAGGAGAATAGGTCAGCAAGCAGAGTGACTAGGCTACTGACACGAAACCTCAATAGAGGTGATGATGGCTGAGATGAGGCTAAGAGCAGGGATAGTGGCGAGAGTCATAGTCTGGTTTTGGGGGAGAAGATAAAAGCTATAGTATTGCTGATGGGTTGAATTTGGGTTATGCTAATTCTGTGTGATTATGAATATTACCAAAATAATATCTGGCTGTTGTGACTGTAGACGAATGGTTACAAGTGAGCCCAGTCAGACATTTAGTGTGAGGGAAAGGGGTCCTTATAAAAGTTAAAGACATTAGGAGGGTTTACATTTCGGTTTTGGGGCTTAAAATTTTTTGGTCTTAGTACATTAGAAACACACACTCATGTCATTTCCCTTTCCTCTCAAAAAAATCCACTAAATGAGTTTATCAGGAACTTCCATAGACGTTTCCTTAATGCATTTTTAGACTTCATGATTTCGTTCTTTTAAATATTAATGACCTTCATCTTCCCTAAGTGTTTATTTTCAGTCCTAAAAAAGTGATAGATACCAAGTCTCCCTTTAGTTTTCAGCAGTTCTATTTACCTTTATTTGAAGTCCCCACTCAACTCGTTACAGTTGTCTCTTCTAATTCTTATAATTATTAGGACATTAGTGAGATGAAGCAACTTGGCTGCACTTTTGGCACAGTAATTTGTTTTTAAGGCTCTGGCAAAAGGCACAGTTAACATTAATTTAAAATTGAAATTTTATCTTCATTTTGAATAAAATATTTGAATCCATGTGCTCTTGGGGAGCAGTAGATGTTGGTGAAATGATGCCGACATGTAGGAGAAGGGGATACAGTGAAGGGTGAGCTCAGTTCCCAGGATCCCAGAGAACTTCTGCTCTTCATGCTGCACACCCTCCACCCCTGCCACCCCAAAAATATACTCGTTCAGACCAGTGAGTGCCAGGAATGTGTGTTTTTAACAAATGCTGCCATGTGTGATATAGTTCGAAAACAACACTGAGAAGGGAGCAGAGGGTCCTCAGGCAAGTCACACTTAAGTGACTGTGGCTTTTGGCCTCTAGACTAGAAGGCCATGAAGAGCAATAGAAAATGTGATTTAACATGGTTCATAGAAGGCACAAGAAAGGGAAAGGTGGTCCAGCTGCTGGCAAGCATTGGCTTCTATTGGGAACTTTGCACAACTCTTTAACCTAGACCTTAGTCTGCATATAAAGTCTCAGCTTTGGAACCTGGAGGTGAAGTCATGAACATACATAATTACCTCCATATACATTCAGCTGGTTGTTCCCACGTATCAAATAAAGGATGTACCTGTCTCTACTGGTGAATATGCATGAGGTCTATAGTCTGTAAATCAATGCCAAGAATTCTGTAATCATGTAATTATGCCCTTTCCTTATAAAAGGACATTAAGTTTTCACTTAAAACTTGGGAAAATGAAAATATTAATGGGGAAGGCAACCATTTGACAGGACCTTTGATTCACAACACAGTGAACAACTACCAAAAAAGGTAACTATTTTTGTTACCTCTTCTTGACAATCACAAGCATTATAAGCCATCATATTAAACATTATCTAATGATTGGTAACTGTTTTTGTTACCTCTTCTTGAGAGTCACAGCATTATAAGCCATAATATTAAACATTATCTAATGATCTCTATGATAGTGGTAATGGCAGGTGTCTGCATGTTACAAAATACTAGGTGTCCAATCGAATAATTCATCTTATTTAGATGAAAGAGTATAATTCATTAACGCAAATAACAACTGTATGGATGCTTAAAGAAAAGACAACTTTGCAATTAAGTTTCTGGTGTATTAATAAGGAACTACTACCTAGAGAACTGCCCAGTGACCCAGTTCACATATTGTGGCTCTATGGGTATTTCTGTGACATCTCTAAATTATATGAAAGCCAAGTTTTGATTTGAATAGAATGTAAAGAAACTTAGTAATTAATTGCCACAAGCATCTACACAATCATATTTTACTTTGAATGATGAGGAAACATTGACCAAAATGACAGCTTCTCAATGTGCCTGGTCACATTTCTAAACTTAAGTTTGTCTTGAGCTCAATCAGTGAATGAATGTGATATGTATGCAAACAGTTTATCATTTTACATTTGATTGTTTCTGTTGTTCCCCACATCCCCACCCCTCACCACAATTGAAATATCTGAGCAAAAGCAGATGACACTAGCAAAATATCATAATTCTCTACAAACAAGATGAGAGCCAATTTACACATCATCACATAGAAACTGTCTATTGATATAACTCCAAAAATTCTGTTATGTTTGTTTGACCCTCATGGACTCTACTTCTCATTCCTAATATAGGATTTTCTGCTAAATTGTAGGGTGTTTTCCTTTTTTTTTCTTTTATGTTCTCTCACCATCAAACTGCTCATCAAAGCTAAATTACTCCCTTTCACTTCAAGCCTTCCCATGGCTATTCAACCATCTTTGTCAACCTTACAAGCCTTTGTTCTTGTTTGACTGCTTTTTTTTCATACATCAATTTTACTGTCTAACTAGTGACTTCAGAATCTAAAATGGCCATTCCTAAAAGTAGAAGGGAAGCTCCCCTTTTTTTTATGACCACTGGTAGAACATTATTTCTGTGACCTGCCCACCCACTTCCCACTTTTAACCCAGCATTCTTTGGCACCATTTTCTAGGCTGTCCTGAAAGATACCATTGCCTGCTAACTTAGATAGCTGGTGCATGGTTTCACTTTATTGATCAGCCATCTCTTTGTTTCATTCAGGAAATCCCAGACCAGATTTCCATTTCATTTTTTTTCTGGCTATATATAGCCAAGAAGTGCAGGTATTAGAAATATAGTGCTGCATGGTGGGGAAGAAGAATTCCCTGGATTTCATTTACTTCCTACAAGGAGAAGACAGCTCATAGTTCCAATACCAGATGAGAAACTTTATATTCAGATAATGAACGTATTTCTAAGAAGCCTACATAATCCTACTTTTGGTTACACTGTTTAAAATCCATTACCAAGCTCCTGGAAACTCTTTGCTTTGCTTGTTTTTTAATTATTAAATAATCTTTGATTACTTCATCTTTTTTAAATTCTCTAATTACTATTCTCTGCTGAAAATTTGACTATATTCTCTATGCCTGCCACATGTAATGTTACTTATTTCTTCCCAGCTTAGTCTTAAGATAATATATATCAAAGCATGAAAACATTTCTAGCTTTAGAGGCAGCTTTTTTATAATTTTAAAACCAATGTGGTAGATTGGAAAGTCTTGGCCTCGAGATCATAAGTCTTCTTCTGGCTCTGATGGCTGAATATTTCCTATATTCTTAGACTTCAGTGTTCATCAATTAAATGGGCTATTGGCAATTAGAAGTATAAAATTAAACAGATACATAACTTTTGGAATATCTCTACGGAGTTGGGTCTTTTTCTCATTGCCAATAATGGGGAAGTCCTATGCTTAGCTATATTTGAAAGTAGGTTCCTACATATAATGACACATTGTGTCGAAATGGTGTATTTCAGTACAACATATTTTTCTCTGGGCAGAAGACTTCTGAACCACATGAAGTACTGCTTAGGAAGAAATAGAGAAGTGTAAATGATCATAATGTGGAGAATGCACAGATTAACACCAAGGAAAAACATATCCGAATACAATTAGGAACAAAGTGCTATACAACAGGATTGAGGTTTAGATACGGGTTGTGTGCATGTTCATGTGTATGTGTGTTCATGAGTATCTTTACCTCAATTTTTAGATACCAGGCTGACTAACACATCAGTATTTCGATTAGGCATGCATCCAGACACAGGCCTATCAGGCAAGAACTGTCCTTGTTTATCAGACAGATACAATAAGCAGATAGAGCTTCTTAAGTCATGTGCAAAGGTGGTTGAGCAAGCAATACATCTTTACAGGTTAAGATTGCATTTACTTGGCACATAAGCTCCGTTGTTTCTAAGACTTACTGTATTTCAGGAAAATGTGAGACCTCTGTGTAGGGGGAAAATGGAACAGGAAGAGTTTGCACCTTTTTTTTGGAAGTATGCTTGAAAGATATGAGACCGTTTTTATAATATTTTGACTGTCGGCTAGAAGGAACTATATATTAAACTAATAATTTGCAATCTATGATCATTGAGTTGTCTTTTTGTTTCTTTTCAGACGGTGCCTGGGCAACATGGGTGACTGGAGTGCCTTAGGCAAGCTCCTTGACAAGGTTCAAGCATATTCCACTGCTGGAGGGAAGGTGTGGCTCTCAGTCCTTTTCATTTTCCGAATCCTGCTACTGGGGACAGCCGTTGAGTCAGCCTGGGGTGATGAGCAGTCTGCCTTTCGTTGTAACACACAACAACCTGGTTGTGAAAACGTCTGCTATGACAAGTCTTTCCCAATCTCTCATGTGCGCTTCTGGGTCCTGCAGATCATCTTTGTGTCTGTTCCCACACTCTTGTACCTGGCTCACGTGTTCTACGTGATGCGGAAGGAAGAGAAACTGAACAAGAGAGAGGAGGAACTGAAAGTTGCCCAAACCGATGGTGCGAATGTGGAGATGCACTTGAAGCAGATCGAAATAAAGAAGTTTAAGTATGGTATTGAAGAGCACGGCAAGGTGAAAATGCGAGGGGGCTTGCTGCGAACCTACATCATCAGCATCCTCTTCAAGTCTGTCTTTGAGGTGGCCTTCTTGCTAATCCAGTGGTACATCTATGGATTCAGCCTGAGTGCCGTTTATACTTGTAAAAGAGAGCCATGCCCACATCAGGTGGACTGCTTCCTCTCTCGTCCCACAGAGAAAACCATCTTCATCATCTTTATGCTGGTAGTGTCCTTGGTGTCTCTTGCCTTGAACATCATCGAACTCTTCTATGTCTTCTTCAAAGGTGTTAAGGATCGTGTGAAGGGGAAGAGCGATCCCTACCACACTACCACCGGCCCACTGAGCCCTTCCAAAGACTGTGGATCTCCAAAATACGCTTATTTCAATGGCTGCTCCTCACCAACTGCTCCCCTCTCGCCCATGTCTCCTCCTGGGTACAAGCTGGTTACTGGAGACAGAAACAATTCTTCGTGCCGCAATTACAACAAACAAGCAAGTGAACAAAACTGGGCTAATTATAGTGCAGAACAAAATCGAATGGGGCAGGCAGGAAGCACCATCTCTAACTCCCATGCACAGCCTTTTGACTTCCCTGATGACAACCAGAATTCTAAAAAACTAGCTGCTGGGCACGAACTACAACCACTAGCCATTGTGGACCAGCGGCCTTCCAGCAGAGCCAGCAGTCGCGCCAGCAGCCGACCTCGGCCTGATGACCTGGAGATCTAGATCCAACCTTGAGAGCATCAAGATTCCACTCAGTTGTGGAGAAGAAAAAGGTGCTGTAGAAAGTGCACCTTAGGTGTTCATTTTGTTCCAGTGGAGGTGGTACTCAATAGCCTTCGTCATGAGGCTTAGAAAACACAAAGACATTAGAATACC
The DNA here is from genome assembly GCF_902729225.1 of Pteropus medius. Lineage (NCBI taxonomy): Eukaryota > Metazoa > Chordata > Mammalia > Chiroptera > Pteropodidae > Pteropus > Pteropus medius. The sequence goes on from NW_024340696.1 coordinate 35,926,989, forward strand.
TAGGTTCATGGGGGGTGTTTGGGATAGACAGGTGGAGAGGGAGGGGATAAGGGAGGTACATATTGGTATTTAATGTAGTTGATTCAAAGAACTTAAGAGTTGCATTAGATGATACGTAGATAAGGGCTTTTTCTCTACCACCCCACCACCCTTAAGAATAATTCTGTGTATGTGAAAGAGTGGGTGATATTTTTGGCTAAATACTTCTTTTGTTTTACCAAGAAACTGAAATAACTTTGGCCAGGAAAAATACTTTCTAAACATTTTATTTCTTTTTATCAAGAAAAAGATGCAGAATTGTACTTATGTCCCTGCTAAAACATTCCATTGTTAAAATTTGCACTTTGAAGGTAAGCTTTCTAGGCATGACCCTCCAGGTGTCAATGGACTTGAGCTACTATATTTTTATCTTGATATCGGTAAAAGTTCAGACAGCCCACAGGAGAAGACTTCCCATGCATTTGCAAATCTCAGCCAAGTTATATGTACATTCTTTTTCACATCCACTCGCATCATATTACCATCACTTTTTCATCATTCCACAACTACTATTACATTCATTTAATGATTTCTGAAAACATTTTTAAAATAGTTGGGATGTCACTTGACATTTTTTGAGTCGAGTCAGGGAAGCAAGCCATGCTCAATATTTAACAGTCACTTGTATGTGTATGTGTGGAAGTGTTTTATTTGTCATGTATTGGTACAAGCAGATACAGTATAAACTCGCAAACACAGATTTGAAAATAATACACCCACAGTGTTCAAATTTGAACCTTTCTCTTGGATTTTATGGTGTGGGCCAATATGGTGTTTACATTATATAATTCCTGCTGTGCGAGTAAAGCACACTTTTTTCCTAAAATGTTTTTTCCTGTGTATCCTATTATGGATACTGGTTTTCTTTATTATGATTTTTCCCCCTTTTTTTTTTTTTTTTTAGAATATAGCAGTAAAGCTATTGCTGAAATGAATGATTTTCTTTTTCTGAAATGTAATCATTGATGCTTGAATGATAGAATTTTAGTACTGTAAACAAGCTTTAGTAATTAATGTGAGAAACTTAGAAGAAATGCTTAGAATGGACTATTAAGTGTGCCTAAATGAATTTTGCGGTAACTGGTGTTCTTGGTTTTGTCCTACTTAATACACATTAATTCAGAACTTGTATTCTATTATGAGTTTGACAGTCTTTCACAATGACCAGCAACTTTGATGTTTGCACTAAGATTTTATTTGGAATGCAAAAGAGATCAAAAGAGGTTCAGTAGTACACATGTAACTAATTTATTTGAAATATATCCTAAAGAAATCTTCCAGTTTCTTCAAGTGCCTTTTTAAAACATCACCGAGGATTAGTGAAAATGTAGAGTACCATATTTTTCTTCTTGCATGTCATCTACATAAACTGTTTTGTACAATGAGAAATACTAATTTGTTTGACATTCCATGTTAAACTACTGTTTTGTTCAGCTTCATTGCATGTAATGTAGAACAAGTCCATGAGATCCTGTGTTCTGGAGAGTGTTCTTTATTCAATAAAGTTTTAAGTTAGTGTAAAGATGGCCTCTACATCCTGTGTGCTTTTTAAAACTTATTGCATCCATTCACAATCATCAAAGACATTTCCAAAGGTTGTGAAGATTTGAGCAAATAAGATTCACAAGATTCAAGAATCTTTGAAAGGCCAATAGTTACAGTTAGCTCCGTTTAGCGCCACATTCTTAACATTTTGGGGGTATTTATTCAACTGAGAAGATAAACAAGTGTTAAATTTGGAATATATGCAATTAATGAGATGTGTGGATGAGTTTAAAATAAGATAATACTCAGTAATTTAGTAAACCTATACATGACAAAAATAAGCATGCAAAGATAAGGATTTTAAGCTATAGAGCTTCCTGGAGATTAAAGAATAAGAACAGGGTTGGTTTGAGTATAATGGTGCTCTATGACAAAAGAATGAAATAGATCTATGAAAATAAAATTTTAAAAAAATTTAACACCCAAGGAAAATTGAACCATTCAGAGGGGATAGAATAATTCTGGGCAATTGATAATATTGCTGTAATTTTAAATATAAAGTATTAATGTTTTTAAGTCACATTTCAAGAAAATTTTTTAATTTAAAATTGTTTACATAAACATTTATTATCACAAAGCTAACTAGTAGATAAAGGGAGCACTGAAGACACTAATTTAGAAATAATCTAGTCCAGTTGCTTTTTTATTTCCTATTTTGATGACAAAGGTTATGAAATTTTCCTAAGGTCAAAAGATTATCTAATAAACAGGTTCCCAGTCAATTAATATAATTGATAGTGTCAACAATTCTTCAAGTATTTTCATTTAGCTGGCGGAGAACTCAGAGAAGGACGTTTTCTCTGTGTTCGTCTATTTGCATTTACTATGGGGAATAGAGAAACTGATGATTTGAGTGTATGTGTTTGTATCCTACACAAGCAGGCTTCATTGGGTATGGATAGACAAATGACTACTGAATGTTACAGAGATGTAGGGTGGAGGTATGAAACGGGTTTCTAATGTATGTGTGTGGAGGTGGGAGGGCAAGCTATATCTTTCAGAAATAGTCATAGTCTATTCTAAATATTTTTCAACTTTAAAGCTTTTCACTGTTTAAAAAGTATTTAAGTACATTATAAATATGCAGTTTTAAACTATGAAAGTATATGAAATGGAAAATCAAACTTCTCATCTCTTCCCATTCTCCAGCATACATATCAGAGAAGTTCTAATTCCCAGAGGAAATTACTGTTCAAAGTTGCAGACCCCACTCACATATCAGGCATGTTATTAGGTAGCGACAGTTCTTAAAATCACCACACAGTCTCTGTTCAATGAATCTTACAATGTAAATAATTCCAGAAGTTCTTTAAAATGATGTTCTCATTTTGCTTACCTTAATTGACTACCTGCTCTCTACAACTAAAAATAATGCAAAAATATTTATTAGATGCTTTTTTTTTTTTTGTATAAAGTTTTATGTTTAAAAATTGGAAAACTGAATCTTCTGGAACTTTCTGTGGTGGTAGACATGTTTTAATTAAATAGCCACATGTGGCTAGTGACTATCATATTGGGCAATAATATTCTAGAGCCTACTGGGGAAAAGAAAAAGCTTAATGTTGGGTGGCAATTGAGGAGAAGACAGTCATGTTAGAAATAAGAATGGGGAAGATAAACTTGGTCCTTTTATAGTCTTGTAATAGTATTTCTTACTTTGTAAACAATAAGAAACTTATTTTAAGCAAAGCCTCTGCTTTTATATGAAATTCCCTAGTCTTTTGTTAGATAATCATATGTTTTATATTACCATTGCTTTGCTTCAGAATTTTATACACAAACTCATGCTGCCTATTTTTAAAAGTGGTAAGATTGTCTAACGTCTTCAAATATCAGAAAGAAGTCCAGTACCGTTATTTGGTTCAGTGCATTAGCACCGTAGCCCCTGTGGGTCTTTATTAAGCTTTCAGGCCACAGGCTACTCTTTTACCCAATTTTGAGAAAATTGATGAACCTCAGCTTGCCCAGGGTGCTAGTTTCTTGCCCACACACTGCCTCTCCTAAAAATTCCAAACTTCAAATTCCAACATGCCAAAACATCTGTGCTTTAGACTTGGAGGGAGAGCAAAATAATGAAGTTTGGGGGCTTATTAAAGTCTTAAAGTGAGTCCTTTTTATAAACAGCACACTAACAGTGTAGAAAAGTATTTATAATCTTTGCTGGCTCTGAGATTCTGTTTTTACCTTCTCTTGGTTGGGCAAATATAGCTGAGCCCTTGGCATGTCAGAATTTGCAGCTGGCAATTTTCAGAACTCAAGAGCAGACATGGAACAAACACCATGGAAACAATGCTCCAGGAAGAATAAAATAAGAAGAATATCATGTAAAGAAGAAAGCTAATTTGGAGGGAAATTTTTACATTTGTTTTCTGGTCTTCAGGTGTTGAAATTTTAAGTCAGATTATTTCTTCTGGTCTCAGGATGTTTCTTTCAAACGACCAAATACTTATTTGGGCTATGACTTGTAGAAGAATTTCAGTGCCTACACACTTTCCTATTGAATATTAAAACTGTCTCAAGAGGCATCCACTTTAGAACGCAAACCCTGGGCCCAAGTCTTATTTAATGCAATGAGCCATCTGCCCGTATACAATATGCAATGAAATGGAGCCTGGCATTTGTGCTGCAATCTCTTGTCAGTCAGTTACTCTTTACAAAACTGTGCATCAGAATTAGTATAGACAGTAAGAATAGTTTTTAGTTGCTATGGTAACAGAAACCATGAGGGTTATTTTATTTTAAAAGTAAACAAAAGTGTAAGACTGCCTTCTCTTTGAAAATCTCAAGTCAGGGTTATATATTTCATATATTCAAGTACATTTTTTAATTCTGAACACAGTTAACTAATTTAGAAACTCTTTCCTTTGAAAATTTAAACTAATGTTAAACCTAAACTGTGAGAAATGACTACAAGCGAGGTGAACTCGAAGAACTCTGGAGGATAGAAGGTAACATGTTGAGATTCATTAAAATAGGACTTGAAGCCTCAACTCCAGTCAGAGTCCCAGAATATGAATTAGCCATTGCCTTTGAAGACTGATGTGACTGTGGCTCAAGTAAGTTAGTTCCTCAACTCAGAGGAACTAAAATTAAATTGACCTTTATAATACTCTATTATGTTAATTTCTAATCATCCAAGCTACTCACTATATAAAAACTCACTTAAAGATAGGCACAACCAGAGAACTAGTTAAAGAAAATGTTTTGAGACGATTTTCTATATTTTGGCTAAGCTTGTCATGACCGCTTTTTTGTGGGCACGTAATTTAAAAATATTTTAGGGGAACCACTTTACGTTCATGAGTTTCAAATTTCAGTGAGACTCAAGTAAGTTGGAAGTTAAATGTAACTACATTCAACATCCTGTCATCTATAATTCAGTCTAAGTTAAAACTATAACAAAGATTTGCTGTTATATTATTTTCTGTATATTTGAAATATTGTATAATTTATAATTTTATAATTCATAATTAAAAAAATTAAAAAATGATAGCAGATACAACACATTGTAATGTGCATGAGGTTATTTCTTTCAGTGTAGAACTTTAAATCATATTTCTTCTCCATTTTTACATTCTTAGTTTCTTCAGTCTAACCTCATCAGAATTTTCTGATTTGTGATAGCTTAAAATACATATATGTGTGTGTGTGTGTGTGTGTGTTTCTTTTTTTCTCTCTCTCAGGTTTTTTTAACAGCTGAAATTTCAATTTTGTAATTTATTTCCTATCTTGAATCTACAAATTGTAGTTAAAATGGATTAAATAATAGAAAGCTTCCAACAAATTCCTTTTCTTCTTTTTAACATACACTTTTAACAAATAAGTGCCAAGTTAAGCATTTCAATAGTAACTCTGAAATAATCTAGCAGATGTTAAAAACTGGTAATCATCGGAAACCATAGAAAATTTTATTTAATTTTCATCCTTACTCTGGTCCTCATTCATCTGGAGGATTTGCAGCACTTGATAATTAGAGAGTACAAGAACCATAGGTGATGGTTATCTAAAAGTAGCAAATGTGGGAACCAGAGTGCCATTTGGTGTTTTACCACTTTTAGCCAGCATTATGGTGGAGTGCTACCCCTAAGCTGATTATTCTACATGAAAATGAGCTATTACGTGTGAGAGGGAAAAAAAAATTGAAGAAGCTATAAAGTATTAGAAGTAACAATAAATAAGAGAAAAATTTCAGTGTAGGAATCGTTCATATAAAAGTATTCTAACTTTGTAAGAAAAGAGGAAAAAAAGTAGTTCTGACAGGAAAAAAACAGTATAATTAGTCAGTTAACAAAGGAATTTACAGGTTTTTGTTTATCAGCAGCTCTTTAGCTTTGGAAAAAAATTATAGAAACAAAACAAAATTCACTCCTCTAATTTGCCATGAACAGTCTAACAGTGCTAAGCCCATGGTTTGTGGTAACAAAGATAACTTGATGATTGGTTCAGGTATTTAGACAAGATTTTGTTTTTCATTAAAAAAATATTTTTAACAATGTTCTTAATTTGTAGCTAAATGCAGATGACCTTTAAAAACCAAGTCCTGTTTTTAAAAGCCACATTACATTAAGGCTGCAAATATTTTCAAGAATTAGAAACATGAATGTCTTAAGATTTTCTCCAAATCTCAGGACTTTTGGGGAATTTCCAATATTTGTAGGACAGAAACTCTGTTGCCTCTTGAAAAGAGTTCACATATATTGGATAATTATTAAAATGTGCTCTGTGGTGAGATGATGTGTCAAGCAAAAATGATATAAGTGGGATTAGGTGAGAAATTTGCAAGAAAAAGATGTCTGAAAAAATTCTTGCCACATTAAATAAGATTTGATCTTGTGCTCATCCTTATATGCTACACATTTTTAAAAGATGGTGCTTTAACGAGACTTGTGTCCTTTTGGTTATTTTTAGAATCTCCCCAAACCATAAATACAACCATATGTAAGGGCATAGCTATATTGATGGTTTGGACATGGTGTACTTTTATTTTTACCATTCATTTCCATTTATAGCAAGAAACATGTATTTTTCATCAATGATCAGATTTTGCATATTTTTAGTTGTTTGTGGGCTAGAGGTTTGAGGAGTAGAATACTTTTCTTCTCACGCTTTTCAATATCAATAATTTCAAACATGATTTTTTTTAGTCTATCTAGGAATACATTTAAAAAAATTTTTTTTTTCCAAATTTATGGTTCTAAGAATTTTTGGAGCTGGTAGAAGCACAGAAAAGCTGAAACTGACTATATGGGCTTGTGTCTGACATTTGTTCACTGTGTGACTTTGCTCAAGGCATATAAGTATTGCTTTTAGAAGTCTGCTTTGTGTCACTTCCCTTTTACGAAAGACCTGTATCAGTACCTGCTTTTGCTAACTGGAAGAAACCTAAAGATTTTTGCCTTTATAGAAAACGGTGAAAAGTGAAAAAATAGAGTTCAGCTTTTGTTTTGCAGCAGCTGTTACAGAGGCAGCAGGTGACACCTCCAATCTCTATCCCAGGGAACTGTGCTCAGCATCTCAGCATCAAGCCACCATAGCTTTGAACTGTGTCTATGAGCATCTGTGCTTTGTCTCAATTTATTTTGTGCATCTGTTAGCAAGATGCATCCTAAGGTAATTGCTTCTTTGCTTTATGCCAGTTTGGCTTAGGAAAGTTTCCTTAGGAATGCTCTATTTTCGGATAGTAGAAGAAATCTGTATAACCTCTGAGTCTCAGTCTTCCAAACTATGAACAAAAACAGAAATTCATTCCTGCAAGGTTGTTGTGATGATTAAATAAGTAAAGTGCAAAGGACATGTAGTAACTCTTTGAGAAGTGGGAGGCATTAACTAATGGTTGCAATTTCTCTCAAGGGAAGTGAACAAAGTATGACAGTACTGCCTGTGGGTGTGGTGGGAGACAGAGTACAGTCAAATTTTGAGTGTCAAAACATTATCTGCATGTTTTCTAATTCTGTAAAAATTGTCAAATTACCACCTCACTATATTAATATACCCTTTTCTGCACAACAAACCTGAGAGATAATTAGTAGTGTCCTCACCTTACAGATGATTAAACTGAAATTAAGTAATGACCAAAGTCAGTAAGTGGCCCAGTCAAGATCTGAAACCATTCCTGCATGCTTTTAACAACTGTGGCTTTGTCACAGAGGGAACTAGGCTGATCAGAAATGTGAGGCTGGCCCAATATTTACATTTATTTCTAATTATAAATGTATGAGGTGATTTCCTAGTTTTTATATCTGCCTTATATTTGGAGAAAACATTAGACCTACTTTTCAGAAATAGATCAGCTCTTGGTAAATTGGCATATGAGCTACGAAAATGTAGAACCTTACTGTGGCCTACAGTGATTTCATTAAGATAATGCTGTGGTGTGACACCCTTTCTGGATAGTCAAGGCCAACTCTAGAGAATGGCCCTACCTCCATCTGATGGTAATAACTTCAAATTTTTCTTCTTTTTCTTCCTTTCTCCTTTTTTTCCTTTATTCCTTGCTCTACTGCTGCTGATAGTGCTATTACTGTTGGTTCTTTCTCATTCTCTTCATCCTCCTTTTTTCCTTCTCTTCCACCTTTAGTTATAAAAGCAACACATTCTCATCACAAAAATGAAAACGAAAGCAGAAGGATACAAAAAAGTGAAGGCCCCTTTCAAGCCATTCCCTAAAGGTAACCAGATTATACACAGATATACATACTGTTTGTGAATTATTTTATTTATTCTTTTTAAATTATTCTTTTTAAAATATTCTATGGTTTGGCATTTCAGTTTTTTCTCAATATATCATTATCACAAATAATACTGCAATACTTCTACACATAACCTAGAAGTGTATTTAAAATTAAAAGAAGAAACTCTAGTTAGCAGAATGCCTTTTTTCCCCAAGTGACATATCCCAAATATTTCGTAATACTCCATAATCAGCATGTGGTTCTTAATATGATTGTCAGTATGTTTGGCTCGTGATAGAAAGTCTTTATCATGATGGCAATTCTTGGTTCAGTATAATGTGAGGCATTTTCTCTTACAATCTCCAAGAATTTTGTTAAGAGAAGATCAAGAGCTCTGCCAGAGACCTCTATTTCATCTGTACGCAGCAATTCCTTTTCACTTTCTGCCTAGCTAGCTCCTTGATACAAAGACCTGTAATTAAAAGACAAATAAATTTCAATATGACAAACTGTGTCATTGTAAAGATCAAGGAATAGCTCAGATTGCTTAACTTCTATGTCTTCCATTCTTAATGAAGACTAGTTGTTAACACTATAAGTACAGGACATATCTCTCCAAATAATATTTAACAGAATTATAAAAGTAATGAATACTTATTAAATAAAATTTAAATCAATTTAAAAATTAAAAAAAAAACAAGGAAGAAGAAAATAATTCCCTTTACCTCAACATCCAAATAAAGGAATGACTAAATGTAGAGATTTTGTTTTAATATTTTTGAATCTATGAATAAATTTGCCTTTACTTTGAAAATATTAGGGATAGTTTTTATAAGAAAATCATTATTTTTCACTTTTTTACACTTAACCTTAAAATGCAAGCATCTTTGCATTAACAGAATCTTTTTCAATGTCATTGAGTATTTGATCTATTATTTATCTATCATTCTTCTATTATTGAACATTAGTTTGTTTCCATTTTTTGTTATTATCAAGGACATTTAATAACAACCCTCCTCATTTTTCAAAATTTAAGATTCGTTTTTTTAGGATAAATTCTAAGAATTAGAGTCAAAAGTTTAAAAACTTTTAAAAATTATATTTCTTATAATATATAAGAATTATATTTGATACACTTTTATTGCTGTTTTTATACGTGAAACATTTTTATTTTAATTTACATGTCTTTAATTAAAGGTACCATTAATGATATATCTATATTTGTATAGATATGCCTATGGTATTTTTCTCATGTAAAATGGCTGTGACCTTGGTCTTTTACACTTTTGTGTCTTAGTGTTTTTAAGAGTTCTTTTTATAATAAAAAGATTAACCACTTGTCTTTTTTGGCTGTGACTCTTTTTCTAGCTTTTTATGTGATTTTAAACTTTAAAACATTCATGTGTTGCTGATATAGTAAAAATTTTAATCATCGCTTTTACAATTATAAAACTCTATCTTTCACGTAGAGATTTTATATTCAATCATGATTCCATTTTAGCTATTTATTTTATGCTTTTATTTTTATTTTACATTTGACTGTTGCTTTTATATTTTTGGAGAAAGTATGTTAAGGCATATATTAAAATTTTTTTGAACAGTTGGCCAATTTTCTCAACACTACTTATCTTTCAATTTAATAGTCTTTCATTAATATGAAAACTCAAGTTAGTCCTATGGTGGAATGTTTTGCATATAAGGAAAACAAATCAAAAGATGAGAAACATATTTACCAAATTTCAGCACCAAAACAAGGGAAGGGATAAAGTCAGTGTAAATACAAGGAAGATTCCTATCTGGGGAGATGGGAAGCGGGTATGAAGGGAAGTGGATATGGTGCATATTGCCATTAATAGGTACGTTATGTCATGGGAATAGTTAACTCTGAACCGATGGTGCTTTTAAGAGAGACTCTATTGTCAACTTAGGGAACTGAACCTGATGCAGCTGTTTTCAAACCAAGTTCTATGGAGACATTTCAGGGGGTTTCCTCGGAAAAGGCGAAGAACTAGGAGCAATTTGTAGCTCTCTCCCCTCTCTTTGTCCAGAGAAACGCTCTGCCACTTTTTCCGTATAATATGAGATTTCATTTGCATAAATGATTCATGTTTTTTGAAATAACTTTTTTGTTATAGAAATTTTCAAAAGTGCGCAAAAGTAGCAAAAATAATATAATAATTTCCTGTACTTCATCAAAGATCATTTTGTCATTTTAAAATTATCTCTCTCATCCACTCTTTTTTTGTTTTTTAATCTTAAATATTTTAAAACAAATCCCAGACATTTGATCATTTCACCTATAAATAATCTAGTCTGTTTCTCTAACTGAACAAGACTCTTCCTTTAAAAAAAAAATAATTACTACTCTATTATCACATGTAACAAAATTAGTAATAATTTTTTAATATCAACTAATAGTCCATATTCAGATTTTCCTGATAGTTCAGAGATGTCTATTTACAATTGATCTGTTTGCATATGGCAAAGTCCATATGTTACATTTCATTGTATCTCTTAAGTTATTAACAGTCTCTTCTCCCCCTTCTATGACACTGAAGCTTTTGTTTAATTCAATTTTTTGAATTTTCCACTTGTTTCTCATTGAAATTGTGATGCATCCTGTAATATATCATTTACATATAACAAAGTCAGTTCTGGTCCATCAAATCTGTTTTATTGAACTTTGTCCAGTATATGTTATAATGGTCTTATGAAAGTTATTTTGATTTCAGAACAGATTTTATTATCTAGAAGGGCATTTTAGAGCTCAATCTACTATTTTGAAATCTATTTTTATTAAATACTCTTATCTATTTATTTTTTCAGAGACTACTTTAGATCTTTTTTAACTTTCTAAAACCAAAAAAAAAGTGTTTCTAAATCCAAAGGTTTAGGTCACAGGCTCTCACCAGACATAAAAGACTTAACATAAACCAATAATTTCTGGAGCAATGTATTATTTTCCATTCTTTTCCACATCAAAATTTTCTGAAAACAAATCTAAAACTAAATCTACTCAATACCTTCATTTAGTTCAAATTTTAATTTGATGATAGAAATGATTTTGTAGTAAACCACCTGAACGTAATGCAAAAGAAAAGAAATGCCATGAAAGAGAATTGGGCTTGTTGTGGTTTAAGCAACAGATGAGAACATTTTCCTCTGCTACTTCTGAATTGCATCCAGGGGAAAAGTGAGAAGATGGAAAGCTATAGATATTAAGGTTATGAAATCAAAGTAAAAGTTCAAAAACATTTTATTGATTTAGTAATCTTGATCAAGAAGTTACAGAATTGGAAGATAAAGCGAGGAGTTAAGCTTACGTGTTTTCATTCATGCTCTAAAATTTTTTTTTCCTTCGAGATCTAGGCTCATAGCAAAGAGAACTTTAGATTACTAATTACTCTAGTTTTCTGCTCTTCCTTGATATGTTAAGTTTATAATGTATTGCTCTGCGTACATATTGGGAGGATGACATTTCAGGCTTTTGCAACTTGCTTAACTTGTTTGTAAGACGAAGTTTGATAGATTTTTGACATCTAACACACTTGGAAGTAACTGGCTGATTTCTTAACTCAAGGTAGGACACTGTGTATTAAGGTGAAAAGAAAATTAAAGACAAATTAGCTAGTTTTCTGTGGAAACTGAAATATGAGACACCAAAGTATGGGCTTTAAAAACACAATGCCCCTCTTTTTACTGGCAAACGTCCTGTATGTTAGGTCATTCAAATGATTAAGACTAATATAGGATTTTAGCTCATCAGATAATTTCTAGAGTTGTTTTTGCAGCAAATGATGAGAATTCACTGGATAGGGTCATATTAGAAAAGCTAGTACCCGTCATTTTAGTTAGTTGATGACAAAGGTTTTCATTTTCTCATATTTTAATTTGCCATGTATTGGCACCTCTTAGGTCACCAATATGCTACTGCAAATATCTTCTGCATGGTGTGACTAATTGTACACCATCTCCCCAGACCATTTGTTAATATAGAAACAATGAAACACCCGAAATACAATACCTCTTGACATCTCGGGAGGTTAGCGAAGTTAGATGTTATCTCTCTTCTTCCTTCTTATTTTACCTTACGTATTCTCTTTTCAACAATGTCATTGATTTTTACTGAGCCATGATTCCACTTTGCACTTTAACTATTAGTCATTGCTTTAAGAATGCCCTGGACATCTGGTGGATTGAAGCACAGGCCCACACAGTAGTCACGTTGTTGAAAGAACAAAAGACCAAGGACACTTCTGGAAAATAAATTATCCTAAGAACGCTATAATAGCCCTGAAAATGTCAGGCTTGCTCTCCATGTTTCTGCATATGTTGTTTACATTGTCTGCAACATTATCTGAAACACATTTCTTTACCTAGCACACCCTTTCTCATCTTTGAAAACTTATCCTGGTTGTGATACGTTTAGATAGCCCTCCGGTCTAGATTAAGTTCTTCTGTGCTTTTATATTCATATTCTTCTCTCTGTCATAACTTTTTTATACTATATTCTAATTATTTTGGTTCTCTATTAGAATGTAAACTTTCTGAGGGCAGGAATCGGGTTTTATTCACTGTTGGTCACCAGTTCCTCTAACCAAGTACGGCACACATAATACCTTCTTAGACTAAATGAATAGAGTTTAATTTAAGGACATTATGTCAAGAAGAGAAAGATTCTGAGTAAAACAATGTGTCTGTCATTAAGACAATTGTTTGGCCCAGTTTTCACAGATTCATGATTTTGTCCTAGAGAGAAGTACTGAGGAACAAAAACTGAAAAGAGTTTTTCACTAAAACTCCTGTCAGATGCTAGGAACTCATGGGAACACTGCTTTAAGATATACAACTGAATATATTAGACTCCCTTTTTCCATGGAGGATACATTCCAAGATGCCCAGTAGATGCTTGAAACCTAGGACCAAATCCAATATATTATACTATGCATTTTTTGTTGTTGTTGTTGCTGTTTTTTGTTTGTTTGTTTGTTTTGTTTTTGTTTTTGTTTTTTGCTATACATACATACATTTTCACTTTAGGAAGCACTTCATAGCTTGCCGAATTGCCAGCATCATTCCTCATGTGCTTTGGGGCCATTATGAAATATAATAAAGGTTACTTGAACACATGCACTGTGATACTATGGCAGTTGATCTGATAATGAAGATGACTATTAAGAAACTAAGCATACACAGGATGGATATGCTGGACAAAGGGATGACTCATGCCCTGGATGGGACAGAGCAGGATGGCATGAAATTTCACCTTGCTATGCAGAATGGTGTGCAATTTAAAACTTACAAATTGTTTATTTCTGGAATTTTCCATTTAATATTTTTAAACTGCAGTTGACTGTGGATAACTGAAACCATGAAAAGTGAAATCATGAATAAAGGGGGATTTATTGTATAAAGCATTCTTTCCACTTTTCTGATTACCAGCAGCAGCAAGGAGAGCTTCTAAGTATCAGAACCCTTGACAGCTGGTGACTAACGTGACACAAACAGAAGAGATGACAATCACCATCATAGTGGCTCTGTTTTTGAGCATGTGAGAAACAAATATCTGCCTTACTTGTGACTGTTCACTATTTATGGCATTTGTTCTTTGTTTCTTTTCTGTCTTCCACTCTTTTTCGGCCTTCTCTGATGTTAATTGAGCATTTTACATGATTTTGTTTTGTCTCTACTCTTAGCATATCAATCAAAATTTTAAAAGGATTTTTAGTGCCTGCCTAGAGTTTGCCATATACATTTACACCAAAAGGAGTCATCTTCAAATAACACTATGATGCTTCATAGATAGTGCAGGTACCTTATAACAGTATTCTCGATTCCCTGCTCCTACTCTTATAACATTAATGTCATTCACCTTATTTATCAATAAGCTATAATCACCCAATACATTGTTGCTATAATTACTTTGAACAAACAGTTAACTATTAGATCAATTAAGAATAAGAAAATCAAATATTTTATTTTAGTATCATTTATTCCTCCTCTGACACTCTTCCTTTCTTTATGTAGTGCTGGCATATGGTGCATACTAAAGATAATAAACCCAAGATGACTATATAATTTTGAAAGTAGAGAAGGAAAAGAAAGGTGATTTAAGTGCACTAACCTTTTGTAGCTGGGAGTAAATAGATAAAGAAACATGGCTCTATGATTTAAAGTTATAATGGAACTACCAAAACTAAAAACAATATATTTGTGCTCATGGCCTCCACCCAGTGGAATTAAGATGTTGGAGTCTGCGGATTCCCTAGGTTTTGTTGGATTTATTTCTATGAATGTATGACAACAATAATAATAGTTATTATTATTATTTAACAAAAATTGTTAGCTGGTAGAAAATTATATTCAGAAAATTAAATCATGGGACAAGATTGTCAGTGTTAGTTATTATACTGAAATGTCAATAACTTGAATAAGTAGCATTAGCAAATTGGTTAAATAAGCCTACAATGAAATTCCATTCAGCTATTAAAATGATATAACTATAATAATATTACAAAATGTTGGCAATATACTAAGGAAAAAAAGCAGGTTAAAAATCAGTCTGTTTCCTTTAAAGAGTAAAAATGCATTTGAAAAGAACGAACTGTTCATAATCTATTGATATTAATCTTTTTAAATTTTATTTTTCCTCAAAAATTATTTTACAATGACCATATATTGATATTGTAATAAGAAAAGTGTTACTTTAAAATTTTAACTTTTTATTTTGAAATAACTTCAGAAAAGTTGTGAGCATAGAACAATGAATTCGATAGACCTCTTATTCTAATTCACCAACTGTTAACATTTGTCTTGTTTCCTTTAACATTTTCTCTGTGTTTATGTATACCCACAAACACATACATGTGGTGTGTTTGTGTGTGTGTATTTTTTTCTGGCCTCGTATCAGTAAGTTAACATCATGACCCTTTACCACTGGATTATCAGTGTACGTTTCCTAAGGACAAGAATGTTTCTCATGTAGCAATAATCACGTTATATCAGGGAGTGTACACTACTAGCATAATATATAATGAGTGTTTTTAATCTTGATCACACAGTTAACATAGTGTCTGCCAGTTCTCTCCAATGTAAAGTTACCATATTTCCCTTTCCACTCTCTATTCTTTGGAGATGAATCATTAAATCCAGCCCACTCTCAAGGAAAGAGAGGATTAACCTCCAACTCCTGGAAGAGAATATTTACATATATTATGCATTTGTAATTCTTCTATAAGGAAGATTTGTCCACTCTTTTATTTATTTATCCATTCAATTATTTATCCGTTCAATTATTTGTTTATGTCAGTATGAGCTCTTGTATATTTATGTATATTTATTTTGGATTATAGTCTCATAGTACAGTATTTATTTTGTTGTTCAAATTGTTCCAATTTTGGTCAGTGAGAGAGCTTTCTAGTTGGCTCCCATGTTCCTTTGATATGCCTATACTTTTTCTTTTTTTAGCTATAATGTATGTATATTAATCAATATATATATATATACACACACATATATGTTTATAATCATCTCTCTAATCATTATTTGTCTATCTAATCTATCATCTACTTATGAAACTAAACATGAGTTATACTGTTGTCTCAACTCCAATTATTTTCTCCATTAAATTTTAAAATGCCAAGAATTCAAATGACTAGTTAGATAGTCCAAAAGACAATATTATTTCCATATAATGTAGAACATTTTTTTGTGCTTTCATGAGAGAGATATTCATAGAAAAAGAATTTTCTTATCTGCCTTTTTCCTCCTGCCATGTCCTTCCACAAACCAAAATTGTAATAGCTACTGGTAGTAGTTTTTAATTTTTTTGCCAAGCTGTTCTAAGAGGTTTGTTTTATATATGTAATTGTATATATTTAATCACAAAAGAACCACAATTCTTTTCTTTTTTTTTTTTCAGAAAAAAAGAGTCAGAAAGTTTCTTTGTTAAGCATTACATGAAGCTATTTTCTTTAGTACTGCCTTTTTTATGCTGAGGCTCTATACTGCCATTACATATATGGCAGTATAGAGCCTCAGCATAAAAAAGCTTCAGGCTTCCTTGTTAAAATATCCTCTTAACTGGGTTGCTCTAATCTGCTCCAATTTTTTTCTAACCTTTATTAATAGGTATTTTTCTTATCTTTGTAAGGTATTTATGGGCCTATTTTAGATATATAAATATGATATAAAGTATTGTCAAAATGTACTGACTTATTTATACACTAACCATGAAATGACAGTTTATTGACATGGCATCTTTATTCTATGGAGCTGATACATTTTTTATTTGCTTATTATATTTCATCATTGACTGGTCAAACACTTATTAAATAGAGATGAGGTAGTTTGAGGTTACATTTAGAATGTTCCTTTTGGAAAAATTTTATATCATTTGTAGTAGCATGCCTATAGTAATGCCTTTCTTTTATTAATTGCAAAATAGTATCATAATAATCTTTTCTATGCAACTTCTTAGAGACATGGGTAATATGTAATGTTGCACATATAATCTATACTAAGGACCTAACAATTGGATAGTTTATGTTTTCTGCTACATTTTTTAAACTAAATAATAGGCAGAATAAATCGAGTCATTGCAAAATCTTGATTTTTTTTGTAAATTTTAATATCTTCTAGTGTCCTCTTCCATTTTACTTTACTTTGATTTACTTTAATTCTATATAATTAGTGAGTATGACAATGGATTATTATCTTTTTTTTTTTTTTTAAGATAGTAATTTAATAAACTTTAGAAGGATTTCCCTAATCTCATAGCTCACCAATTCTCTCTCCAGGGTACCATTTGTCTGGCTCATTCTTTAGTTTTTACAACAGGATCATTTAAATTTGGAAGTTAATTGTGAGAATGAGAGTAGGATTATTGATGGCCTCTTTGAGAAGCAATGATCTATGATTACGGAAACTAGAAAAAAGCTGTCGGGGGAGATATGTGCATCTAATGAGAAAGTGTTAATTGTATTCATTTAAGTCTGAGGCAACCTGGTTGGTTTGCATAAAGGGAAGTATTTATAATGAGGTAGGTGCTTAATTCTTTCAGAGAGAGTGGGTGTATTCAGGTGTGGTCTTGTCTCTGCAACCTGAAAGATGGTTTCGCCTCCCTGCTTTTTAAAGCCCACTGCGTTTGGTAGATCTAAATCAACCAAAGCTCTTTGTGGGATTCAAGCTCATTATTTTGAGATTTGTCTATACAGACACTTTCCCTCCTTTTATTGAGCTGCTAAGGGAATAAAATGATAATAAGCAGATTTTCCCTTTTCTTTAACTTCGATCTTTAAAAGGTTTATCTATTGTTCTGAGTCAATTAAAGGAGTATGTTTGGACCAGTAGCTGTGTAAACTTTTTTTTGCAGTAGATAAGAGTAGGAAAAAGTGAAGTCTTTTTTGCTTGTAAAAACATTTACTGTCTCCTAGCAATCTGCTGTGATGCTATGCAAACCTGACAATAGATAAATGTTTTCCAATGTCATAAAGCTTTGCAGTAATACGGGAAAGTTACTTAACTGTCTGCCTCAACAGTTGATGTCCTGTTTCTAGAGTTTCAAAAAACCTTGACTATGAACTAACTTCATAGAATCATCAGCCATAACAGTTTTGTCAAACCTATATATTTTTAAGATGGAAAAACTGATGTCAAGATTAAATAATTTTCCAAGTCACATGATTATTTTAGGTATTGAGCAGGGACTGAAATACTCACCCTTCTTTTTTGAAAATCCACTACTTTTTCCACTATGGCAAAAAGTCTTACCTAAAATACTTAGGACTGAGGCTAAACTAACTGATGAGCTGGAGAACAAATAATAGAGTATTTGAAAAATAATTTGTATTTTTGAAACATATATGATATGATACACCAACGTATAGTAAGTGTAAATGTGCACCATTCTAATAAAATTACGTGCTTCTCAACTGGAATTTAGGTATGGTCAAGGTGCAGATGCCACAGCTGGTGGATATATGCAACTACATAGTTTGTAAACATAAAGAGTGGGTCAGACGAAGGTTAAAACTTCATGCCTGCAGGGTTCAGGAATCAGGAAGCGGGTAGGAGGTAACTACATTGAACTAGAGAGCAAATAGTCATTTTCAAAATGGGACATATATGCACAGCTATGGCTGATGCATTGCAAGCCTGTGTGCCTTATGTTGCCAGATCTTTCTATTAAAAAAAAAAATTATGTCTGGATTTTTTAAAACAGTATATTTACTAAATAAAACCAGCCTAGGAGTTGGGTTGCTAGGTCTAGTAAACCAAAATAGGGGACGTCTAATTAAATTTGAATTTATCTGTTTATCTGTATTTTATCTGGCAAACCTAACTATAAGTCACCCACCACTTCGTAAACTTTAGTTTAGGGAAATGATAGGTACGTTGACTCTTGTGATATGTACCCGCCTCTGAGGTGTGTCATTGACCGTTACTTAGGGTTTCATGTATTATTCTGAACACTTTGGTTCAGAGATGGTTGTTCTCCTTTTACATTATAATAAATTATTTGCATATCATATTTTTGAGGTAGCAAATTGCACATTAAATATGTAAGGTCAAAGTATCTGAGATTCTTTCAACTAAAGCATATAGCAAAAATAAATTAAAAGACAATTTTATTATTAGTGTCTTCTTCATTCAAGATTTCTTTGATTGTTTGTTGGCAAGAGCTGGGGGAGGGGGTAGACACTATTCTTTTGCCTGGAACTCAGTTTAGTTCACTTCAGCACAAAGTCTAGAAGGGCCTATCCAGAGCAGGAGCCATACAGCTGGAAGGATCACGTTCCCTTTGGTGCTATCAGCACCTTCCTCAGGGCCACTTAGAAGAGCGAAAGGCCAGGCACAGTGGCAGAGTGGGTTAAAATATAAGACAAACTTACATGAATATTTTCTGGAAGTTAAAATTCTTATGTGTTATTACAGGCAACCAGGATAATAATAGAGGCAGAATACTTAGTCTCCTGGAAGCTTTGCCCCTGTCTGTTCATAAAATCAGATAGGCTAAGAGCAAGCTGCAACATTTCCACCAGAGTTATAATTAACATTAACTTGAGAAAGAGTCATAGCTCCGCTCAATGTTGAATTCCATTTGATCTTAATTGAAAGCAGGCATGGAGTTAAAGGAAACAGAACCTTCCATGGAAAAGGGCATGGTGATACGGTTAGAATTTCGCAAGAAACAGAAGATGATCTTGAGAGTACAGACATTTGGAAGCAGAGAAGTTAAGTCTTTAACACCTTGCAGCAGCAAAACTCTTCTGTCATGCTTTGAAGGCTTGTCTTTGGCCTTTATTTTCTCCTCAACTAAGGCCCAGAAACTTAACTTTGCTTTTGAGTAATTCTCCACAACACATTGCTTTTGAGTAATTCTCCACAACACAGTGTCAATTTGTTTTCTGTTACCTTCCCTCTAATGCTTAGTTACCTCTCACAGGGCGCCCATTTTTGACCTTATCTGAACAGGTAAACTTTTTCAGAGAGAATATTGAAATGGAAACAGGCAGAATAAAACAATTTTAAAAAGTCAATCAACTCATCGAATATTTATTTGTTTCCCAAGCACTGGCCATCATTCTAGACCTGGGTTTCTGCTCTCAGGGAACAATTTGAAGGGGCAGACAGAGACACAATAGAGACCAGAGTACAATAGACATGTAGATGGAAACACAGGAAGAATTTCTTCATTCTTTTATAAGAATGAAGGGTGAAATTCATGCAAGTTGATATTTGACTGAGGTTTTGAATGCAGAATAGGGAATTGCTAGATTAATAAAGGAAGGAAAGTCGTTTGTGACATTTTGTTGCATTTGTGATGAGTTCTGGTCAGTTGCTTTGTAGAATGTCCCTCAATTTTGATTTGTCTGATTCTTTTCTCATGATTAGATTTAGGTTAAACCTTTTTGGGATTGTAGTGTACTTTCCAGTGAATTGTAGCAAGGGCACATAGTTTTTCCTCTTATGGTTATTGGTGATGTTAAGTTTGATCACTTGGTCAAGACTTCTCATTGTAAAGATGTTTTTTTTCCTTTTATTACTAATAAGTAATCTGTGGAATTATACTTTAATGTGGTATATCTATACTGCTCCCTAACAACTTTCATTCAATGCTTTTTGCATATCTTGGTGATCCTTAACTAGCTACATGATGTTAGAAAAATTAGAAAATTGCTCATGAAAATCTGGATTCCCAGGTTCTTGTTAAAAATTGGAAATTGTGGCAATACTGAGCCTATATTTCTGAGCCATAATAATTGCTAGGAATAAAGCAGTGATTGACTCCTATAAATGAGACTGTTTATATCAGTTTCCACAGTTTCCAGTTGTTTACCAATGCTCTGTTCACTCATAGATTCTATTTCTCCTCTGTAACCATTTTGAGTTTTCTATCCATGTGCTATGGTTTTTAATTTAGTGATACGCATGGCTGATGATAATGAGAGAAATGGAAGCCAAGAGAAGGAGCTTAGGTGAAAATATTGACAATTTTGATTTTAGCTGTTTTAAAAGAGTTGGCAGTCATTGTCATAAAGATAAAAGAGCCACCCGAACTGGAGGTAAGATTTGGAATTCTAAGGTGCTAGTTGAATGCATGGATGCAATTATTTATTCAATGTTTCATATAATATATTAATATTATGTTTTATTATGAAATGATCATAAAAAATGATCATTTACTTACATTCTATCTCCTTTATTGCTTTATCACTCATTTTTTTATTCCCTGCACCTGGCACATATTAAACACTCAAGAAACTTTATTGAATAAATGAATGACTCATATGAATAAAGACACTTAATTGTCAAAAGGCATTTGAGGAGAAAAATATTCATGAGCCCGATAACATGAACCTCAAAGGAGAGAGAAGGTGAGGGGAGATTGGCATGATCTGTAGGAAGTGTGATGTGGTAGAATGAGATGCCTCCATTCCCTGTAGGCTGTGGTAGAAGAGAGGTCATGAGGGGAGAATCATTTCTGTGAAAGCAGGAAGGTAGCTGGAGGGAACTATGAATAAAACATCAATGGAGTGGACATTAGCAGTGAGGTTAGTGGGCAAGAAATAGTATCATGATGTCAGGATAATTTGGTGACTCAGAGTAACAGAGAAAGCAGAATGGTGAGGCCTAGCAGCTTCGGTTTGGGACTAATACAGGCTGAAAATGTAGGTAGAGTTAGGAGTGCGATAAGGTACAAGTTGGTAGTGTTTGTTTCAGGTTCCAGAGGCAGTGTTAGTGGAAAGTTATTCTGAAAGAATTTTATTCAGTATCTGGAGATGGAATTAACATGCTCCACGGATTCAAACATTCCAGTGGAAACAAAACAGCAGCCTGCAGTAATTTGAAAGCCGACTTTTAGTTTGTAATTTGAGACTACATTTAGGTTGTTAAAGTTGAGACCCTCTGCAGCAGATTGGAGGGTACAGACCCCAGAGAAGAGAGAAACTGGTTGGAGGAGGGGATTTCATCAGGTTAGAGCAAAGCTGCTCTCAGTATTCACATTAGTATCACTGAGAGAGAGCTTTTCAAACATAGGTTTCTGAGCACAGCCTCAGAGGATTCCAATTCACCAGGCCTAAGGAAGAGTCCAAGAATCATCCTATTTACCAGCAAACCAAGTAATAATAGGGTCACACTTAGGAAACACTGATTTAAACAGTAGAAGATACTCTCCTGAAGGAAGATTACTGTTTCAAAAGAGGCCTCTGGCTTAAACGATAGGGAGTGGCAAAGTTTATCTCTCCTTAACAGCCAGCGTTTCTCATGGTTTGTTCTTGAAAGCAGCCACTTAGTAGAAGTGAAGCACAACTTTGCACACGTGGCTACATATCTATCAAAAAATTATATTATTTCCCAAAGAACTTTAAATTGTACCTTTTAGGGAAAAAATGCTATGAAATTAGGAACAACTAGAAACATTCTATTGTTATCAAAAGGTCGATTCCTTTCGTTGTGTGTGTGTGTGTGTGTGTGTGTGTGTTGTGTGTGTTGTTGTGGTGTAAAATGTGTGCATGTCCATTCTTCTCTTGTCCTTTTTTCCTGATTTTGCCATTCCTGAAGAGCTAGTTAATTTGCTTAATTTAGAAGACTATAATGTAGAAGGTACTTAACGTTATTTAGCAAAACATTACTCATGCCTGCTTTGGGATTTAGCAAAGTCTTATAGATTATTTCAGTTCATTTCAGCTGTCACCAAGTACCTGCTTCAAGAGAGACAAAGCTGTCAGTTGTACTGGGACTATGGATATCAATAAGATGCAGAATTTGCCCTTAGGAAATTCAAATTCTCAAAGAGGAACAACATAATGCCAATGGTTGCAAGAAATACGTGGACCGGGTGGATAGTTAGCCTACATATCACCTTGGGATGGGGCAGGACGTGGAAAGGATAAGAACGCTCTCTGAAGTCAGCACTAAACCCATAGCTCAAATATCACCTCTTATAGTCTGCATGGTTGACCTCTCAAAGCCTCAGTTTCTTGATTTACAAAGTGGGAATGATGCTTAGTCAAGCTGTTATAATGATAAAATTAATTAATATTCATATGGTATTTAGCATGTTTTGGTGCTTGGTGTTCAGTCAGGACATGATACCTTTATCAGAAACACCTTCCTGTTTGCATTCTAGAGCAGAGCTATAGGTCACATTGCACTGTGGCTTGATACTTTTAAGATCTTGTTTTACTTATAGAGTATTATGTAACAAGGTATCTCAGAAATAATAATTTATTTTTGTCTTTTAAATGGCCACTCATTTATTGTATTTTTTGAGGTTTTTCTTTTTTAAAAACCTGGGTATTTTAATAAGAAAATTTATAATTTATATAAGAGAATTCACCTTTTTGAATATAAAAAAGCATTTTCTACCCACCAGAAATAGAGTTTTTTTGAAATTTTGCTTGTTCTAGTATAGGGACACTAACCAGCAATGTTTATTTAAAATACCTGGCAAATTTTCTTGAACTTTTCATTTTGAATAGAAACAGGAGACATAACACAAATGGTTTGTTTTGATACCCTGTCTGTCTACATCTTTAAAATACAGGATTGAAAAACTCCCTGGTTCCTTCTTCTGACTGCCACATGAGTGTTCTGTTTTAGAACTATTACTCTCTATAATATTCTAAATCATTATCATATTTGCAAATTCTAACCTAAAGACTGATCTGTGAAGCTCAAGGTTATGTTGATTTCCATGTATCATCATTATAAATATATTTGTTTGTAAGTCGTTGAACATAAAGAGGCCAGGCAAACTTGTAATATTGACAATGGAATATTCATGAAAGCTCCTGAAGTTAAGGTCTGCTTTTGCAAACCACATAACCTCAAATTGTGGATACGAGATACTTGGTGAGCTCAAAATGACCAAGTCGCTCCCATGTTGAACATTTTGTGCTTCACAAAATGTAAGTTTTCTTTTAGAGCTTTAGAGATAATGCAACATTTTAGAAGGATGAATATATCTCCTTCAGTGCCCTATATTATCCGGTATTAAGCAATAGATGACTGATGAGTAACATGTGTATGCGAGAGAGTTTGGAAAGTATAAGTCGATATAAGCACCACTGGAGAAGAGCTAAACCCAAGAAGTTATTTTCATTATTTTTCTATGCGTGTCATTAATCAGGTTAGAAATTTTACTGAGTAAACAGTCTGATCTCTTCGACGTATTAAGGAACTTTTGTGTGTCTGGCAATGAGTGAAGTAATTTGAGAATTTAATAACACTAATAGCAACATACACGTCAGTAGATCCATAAAGCTCCCAAAAATCTTTTCAAAATATATGGGACTGCAAATGAATAAAAAATAAAGTAAAACAAATAAAGACTCCTGTCCATCATTACCTATAATAGCCTCAAAAAAGATTTATTCATTAAGGATCTCAAAGTTGAGTTAATAGCATTGAACTACAACCAAACACGAGCTGGCACATTTCTTTAATGTGAGTTTTAAGCCCAATATCAAAATATTAAGAAATCATTTCTTTCATTAGGTTAAACGAATGTTTCTTCCTCAAATGGAGAACAACATGAGAAAATAAATTTAAGCTGAAGCAGAGAAGGAATTTACATTAGAATTATGTGTATTTTTTAAATCATATTTTATTTTTGGATTTGTTTGTTGAACAAATATTTCAGGAACATTTACTGTATGTTTGGTACTCTGAAAGATAGAGGGAAATAAAGCGTTGAACAAAATAGACAAGAACACTGTTCTCATGAAGCTTGCATTCTAGTGGGGAGAAAAAGAAGAAATAAGTAGAGAGAAAAAAAAGAAATAAGTTGAAATATTGATGAGCAAGAATATTTCGGATACTTAACACACTATGAACACCTGAAGTTATACTGAGAATCTTCCTCCTTGGTTTATCACTTTTTCCCTGGACTCCTTTCGATTTTAATTTGTTGGCTAGAAAAAAACTGCTCCTAAAACCATAGGTAGGAGAAAAAAAAAGAGATAATATAAAAATTAAAATGTCATTAATCTGGCTTTAAGAGCAAAAGGAAATGGATACTTGGCTGAAGATTAAGTAAGAAAACAGTGAAGAAATCTTCAACAGTTACAGATTTAGCCAGCAGTTATGCCTGGACTAGGACTGTAAACAATTTGTACTTTTAAGTTCTCCAAATTCTGTCATATTCATTAATCATATTTTACAATTAAAGCATTGCCAAATTCATGCCCTTGAAAGTTTTCCTAAGCCTCTTTCCCCTTTTCTGCTCTCATCTTATAATTATTTAAATTTTATTTTTATATTTTTTGATGTTTCTATTTTATATTTATTTTCTCGTATTAGTCTTATTTGGGCCACTGTTCCAGTTAGTAACAGGATTTGTTTTTTCTCTAGATCTATTTCTTGACCAAGGAAGAATTCTTGTCTTCCTTGGTCTATTTCTTGACCAAGGAAGAATTCTTGTCAAACATTTTCACACCATTTTTTTTATTATGTTCTTAGAGATATATGTTAAGTTAGAAATCTAGCAAATTGTTAATATATCACAAAGAATTAAAAATTTAGTAGAATGTACTTACTAGCTATTTCCAATTGAAAGACTTATTTTACTAGCAAACTCATTTGGGATACATAGAAAGATTGTTTTGAAAATAAATTCAATAGTCCTTAGGAAAAGAAGGGTAAACATAGAATGCTTTGTTTTGTCAATTATTAACTATAAGGCCCATTCTTTTTGTCTCTATTTCTTTTATATTCCTTATTTTTGTTTTTATGTTTATTATCTGTCTGGTGCTACAAGAACATAAACTTCTTGAATGCAAGAGGGTTCTGTTCTCTCTCTTATTCAGTATTGTCTCTCCAGAGCCTAGAGCAAAGTCTGCCTTACAAAGCAAGCACTCAACAAATATTTGCTTATAATTTGATCAACTTTACCAATCAGTTTATTAACAAGGCACTCTGATGATTTCTTTTGGAACTGAAGTAAAAGTAGGAATAGCAAAGTTAAGCACACCATCTTTTTTATCAAGTTCACATTTATAAAGTTATTGATTCTACCATAGAAATTAACTATAATGAACATGCTATGGATTAGTGAAAAAAACAACCTGATTCTTTTTCTCAGTTTTCCTTTTTGGCCCTATTCTTCCAGTTATTTTTGGCCCATACTCCCAAGCTCTAGACTTTCCTACACTTTCAATAAGTCTGCAACTTCACTGCCAGTCAGGAAAGTTGAAAGTGCCCTTAGGTACTCACAGCAAAATGATCCCCTTAGAACTTTGCAAATCCCTTTTTTATTATCTAACTCATGGAAATAAGAACTGTGTTTCAGGTCTCAAAAGTTCATGGTGCATTGTTAGTTGGTAGTAGAAAGGAAATTAGAAAGAGAAATTAAACAAATATTTTTAATATCATAGAATTTATGATTAGAAAAAGTAATATAGATCTATAAAATTTATTAACTTAATTTTCATCATGTATGATAAAAACCATAATATGATAGAGAAAATGAACATTTCTTAAAACTTTCTTTAACTACTTAAAGGAAAATTTTAAGGTCAATTCTCTTGAGGTAGTTGGGTACATAAATAAATTAAACATTGTATATCTTGATGAATCCCTCTGTAAGAAATCTCATTTATTTAGAGAATATAAAGTTATTCTAAAATGTGGATACTCTACAAATAGTCATACTATGAACAAACAGAAATAGAAATAAAAATGTGTCATACCTAAGAAAAGATGCTCAAACTCAGTTACAATAAGATAATGCAGATAAAATTATACTGAGATATATATATTTTTAATCTATCAGATTTACAGAAATCAACAAATTGGAAGACATCGTTGGCCAGGCTGGTCAATGTATAAAGTGCCAAGATACTTCAAAATTACAAATATCCATATTCCTTGTCCTAACAATTCAACTTCTAGTTGTTTATCCTGTAGATACGCATCAGTGAAATGATAACATATACGAGGTTATCAATTGAAGCATTTCATATGATTTAACATAGTAGTAAAAGACTTGAAATATTCTAAATGTTTAAAACAGAGAATTGATTAAATACATTATGATTGATATTTTCCTGCAATAAAATGTTATATAGCCATAAAATACTGAGAAAGATCTCTTATGAATTGATATAAAAAAAACTTTGCTCAGCTGTGTTAAGGGAAAAAAGCAGGGGACAGAATAGTTTATATAACGTGCCATCGTCTATTCAAAAAGAAGCAAGGAAATAATATATGAGTGGATTTGTATTTAAGACCTAGAAAAGGACCAGCAAAATTAGGACAGCACTGGTTGTTGGTAGAAGAGGGGTTGGGGTAAGGTAGAGAATTGGATAGAAAGGGTACAAGTGAGGAAGGAAGACATTTACTGAACTGTGAATCATGAGAATAATTAGCTTTTTAAAAATAAACATATAGATTATTAAAAATAAAGTGAATTTTATGAGCCGTAAAGTAAACTCTTGGTGTGTACTTACAATTTAACACACAAATTGTCACTTAAGACACAGAGCTTAAAACATTAATTGCATAGTAGGTCATATATTAACATATTAACATATTAATCTTGACTTTGACATTTCCTCAAATTCTTGAAAAGTGCCTCTCATTCTGTGTGCTTGACTTAGAGTTGTTCCCCGATTCTCCTTTAGGACTTGATGATGCAAACCAATGAAGTTTGCGTAACTATAAATGTAGAAAACACTTCTTCATATTCCAAATCATTTCTAGAATTTGGCTCTTGCCAAAATTATACCCAAATCAAGTAGAAAACTTCTGATTCACAATCAACAGTCTCCCTCTTCACAAGCAAACTATGGCTATTAAGTACTTTTAGTTTCACCCAGGAAACTGTCAACTGAGAACATTGCAGAGTCACAGCTGTGTCTGAGTATGTGCAGCAGAAGTCAGGAATTTTGCTTGCTTGTAATCATAACTCTACACTCAGATAGGAGACCAACTTTCTATTCCTGCTTAATGCCATACCTCCACAGGAGGGTTGCACGCATACTTGAGAGAGAGTGAGCCTGGCAGTGGGGGAATGAGTAGGCAGCAAAGAGACTTCATGGTTTGTACATGGTTTTCTCCAAAGCCTGGAAAATCAGGCTGAGTGAAGAATATATTCACCTGCTTATGCTGCATTTCCTCTCCATCAGTTGTCTGTTTAAACCCATTGTTCCATGAACAAGCTGGAGTCGTAGTTTATCTAACAAGACAACACCTGATGACAGGATATTGCTCTAACTCAATATTGGGTTTGTTGACATTTGAGACAAATCTGGAGCTTTTATTTAAATAAGATTGTCACTA
The DNA here is from genome assembly GCF_902729225.1 of Pteropus medius. Taxonomy (NCBI): domain Eukaryota; kingdom Metazoa; phylum Chordata; class Mammalia; order Chiroptera; family Pteropodidae; genus Pteropus; species Pteropus medius. The sequence goes on from NW_024340696.1 coordinate 35,955,032, forward strand.
TATTTTAATTTAACCAAAAAGTTACAGTCAGGATGGAAATGCTGTCTGTGTGGTTCAAACTTCCAGCTTCTCCCAGGGAAGTCTGTCTTTCACACTTTGATGATGCTCTTGTTTGGGAGAAATAAAACAGGCTCTGAGAGAACTACGAATGAGGGTTACAAACACCAGGTGAGGTGGGGAGAGAACTAAGGATCAAGACAGTTAAAAAATAACCAAATCTGCTTTTTACAATTAACGTGCTTTGAGAAGGGGAAAAAAGGCACTTGGTTACCCTAGTGACTCAGATACTGTCTCAGCTTTCTACTTTATGTATGGATGCACTTATATAACATAACCTTAACTTTTGGTCAGAAGTATATAAGCAATATTTCATTTTACTTCCACCAAATTAAAAATGTTCTTTTTTTATTTACATTCTTCAGATTTTATGAAAGCTATGGGGACAAACTACTTCACCTTTCTGTTTCTTCTCTGTTGAAAATTCTGCTTCCAGAAACTGAGAATATTTGATTGCTAAATACAGAGCTGGCCTAGTCCCTTGAAAGTGACTCACAGAATGTGGTAGCGGTGGAGAAGGAGGAAATGGTGCTGCTTACATGGACATGCAAACACAGTGGTTTAGGTCATGTCTTAGCAGATAGCCTTCTGGAGTTCAGATATCCAATTTCCAGTATTTGCTTTACTTGTTCTCCTTAGTATCTCTAAAGGATATGAAGAACTTACGGTTCTATTTCTGGGAATGAAATTGGGATTTTCAACCGGAAGTATAAACGATCGCAAAGATAATTACGGAGTTACACTTGACTCCTAGAAATTTTGTGAATGAATCTTGTTTGAAAGTAAATCCTGTACTAGAATTAAAACATTGCACTGAACTGAAAGAAAATTTTTAAATTTAGTTAAAAACATTTTATAAATAAAGAAAACAAAGCTCAAAGAGGCTAAGTGGTTTATCATTGTAGAAGTTCAAAGATTTAGCTTAAATTCTTTGTTTTGTACCTATATATTCAATGGCTTGTAAGTTTTCACTAGCTACAATGTTGTAATTTACATCTGTCTTTCAAGATAGATAGCAAATTTCTGACAATCTTCATAGGTGATCTCTTAGTTCCTGCTCCTTTGAAAATTTCTCTCATTCTCAATGGATTTACTAACTCCAACAATTCATAGATGCAGAAACTTGACTTTATCTTACTTATGGCTTCTTTGGCCTCCAAAATCGAGAGCTCTCTCTCTCTCTCGATCATTTCCTTATCATGATCCCTTAGTTCAATGGAGAGAAAAACCTGTTGAAAAGTAGCTGAAGCTGTGAGGGGTACAGAATTCAGAGGCGGGGAAATATCTATAAAGGAATGATCATAGGGGGTTAAATATGTCATGTATCCCTTTGACCTCAAGAATCTACAGCTAACTGAAAATTTCAATTATATCCTGGTCTTTAAACCTTCAATAATGAGAAACACTTAAAAAGTTCCCTTTATTCAATACATCTTTATCGAGTACCATAGGCACAGATAGCACTGTTTCAGTGGGATCATCACATATTAGCAGGTGTACTGAAACCCTGCTCCTCGTAATTACAACTCATCACTGATCTTTGATATTTGTTCGTAGATTTCTTCCTTTTATTTTAAAATGTAGAAATAAATGTTAAATTGTCAACAGCTTGATTCTCAAATCAGCAAATCAGATTTAACTATATGTGGCAAAAATGAAAAATTGTTACAGCAGTTTATAGATTTGAAATAATATTTTTCCATCTCATGGCATTCATGTTCTCCAGCCCTTTCTTTTAACTCCCTACATCCCATTTATATCACATATGTGCGCGTATATCCACATATCAAGAGATAGTGAGAGATGGCCCTTTTCTCTACCATGAAACTTTAAAAACATGCAAATGTTTTTACCTTCCCCAAAACTCACATAGAATAATCAGGCTAATTCAGGCTTTTTTAAATTTTTTTTAATTTTTTTTATTTTTATTTTTATTTTTTTTAAGACCTCAGTGATATTCTGAGGGCTGTAACACTCAAAACTCTTTGAGTCTAGATATTGTCATATTTTAGCCAATCAATCCTGAAACTCTAGCTTGAATCAAAGATTAGAATTTGAGTCAGAGGAAGTTATCTGTGTGATGGCCAACAGCCTATGAGATGATGTGATGTGAGATTTCTTCTAGAAGCTATGTTTACACTAGATAGTGAGGAAATGATCAAAGGAGATTTTCTTTCTTGTTGAGTCTTTTCTAAATAGATTCATTCTCTCTTGGTGAATCTGAATATAAAAATCCACACAGGGAGCAGCGTGGTACTCAAACACAAAGAATGTCATCAGGAACTAGTATAGATTGGAACCATAAATGCAGTTAAGTAGCTTTAGAAAGAGAGAGAGTTAAATAACTAAATCAGCATTCTGTAGATGGGGAGCTGTATCTTCAGTGCTGTTCCAGTACACCAAGAGGCCAAGGATTTTGAAAAGATTTCCTTTGCTTCCTTTCTTGTTTATTCCTACAGCAAACAGTCCCTGGTTAAGCTGGGAGTGTTTCTTTTTCCTTAATAATCTGAAAAGACTCAACACACTGTTAAAAATCTAACTACTTAAAATGTGGAATGGAGCTATGCTCAGACTTTCCCCTGAACCAAGGCAGGACAAGGTATTTTTTAACTTCACATGACAAGAACTAATGATAGCACTCTTTCTTGACTCATCTTTTAAATGTTACCAAAACTGCAACCCCAGATTACAACCTTATTTTACCACAAGATCAAGTACTATGAGTAAGAATTGCAGAGGCAAGGACAGGAAAAGCCACAGATGTGGTTCTGGCTTGTGATGCCCCAGATTTCCCTTAAGTATATTAACTATTGCAAGATAAAGGTCAGCAGAATTGAAGAGATGAACCACAAAATTACTGGATTTCAACTCTCATCATGGCAAGATTGAAAAGCAATAGAGAAAAGTAGAAGTATCTATGCCCATTATTATTTTGATAGTAGATTTTGTGCTTCACTTCTTTTCTAAACAGTGTAATAGATCTGAAAACTGACAGTCTTCAGAATATTCACTATGTATTTGCTTTAGTATACAACTAATAACATTTTGTTAATTGTATAATGCTTTTATTATTTCTACAAATGATGCGAGGAAGCAAACTATGTCTTTGTTGTTTCCTGCTATATCCTCAGTACCTACCACAAAATTTGTGAGGCTCGGGGCAAAATTAAAATGAGATTCCTTATTCAAAAATTATAAAAATTTCAAGACACAAGAGCAGAACATTAAAACAAGTGCAGAACCCTTCTGCTGTGGGGTCTTGTGCAACGTTATGGGTTGCACACACCTGAAGCTGCCTCTGCTAGGACATAATAGGTGTTTAATAAGTATGTGCTGACTGAATGACTTTGAATGTATTCTGAATGAATAAATCTTTTATTCTGAAGACTAGAAACAAAATAGTTATCAACAAGATTGGGTCTACAATCAATTACTTTTCTGATAATCAATCTCGAATTTTCCTATTTTAGTCCTCCTTTCCCCCCAATGGTGTCAGATACTGAAATCTGGTTAGCCTTAAGAAAATAGCTTAAATTTTGTGCTTTCTTTTATTTTATTCTTGTTTATGTTCAAGCTTAATAATTTTGGCAACTTTTTTTCAACCGTGACCTTTTAATTGCTTTGTATATATCAAGTTTAAACCTGAAATACTCTAATTAATATACAAGGAAATAAAAGTTGATATTTAAAAAAATATTATTATACATACATTGCCTTACTAATACTAAAATAACAGAGTAGAAGAAAGTGCAGTTACTTGCAAAACTTGTATGTCTTAAGTCTGGGAAGTTTCAAACCACTGATATAGAACAGACTTCCTTCCTTCCTTCCTTCCTTCCTTCCTTCCTTCTTCCTTCCTTCCTTCCTTCCTTTCTTTTTAGGCGAGGCAACCTTTGGTTGACCTGACAGATTGCAAGGACCTTGTCAGCTTACATTTCTCTTATTTTTTTATTTTTTATGCCTACAGCACCTGGTCTTCCTAGGTGGTCTCCCATCCATATAATAACCAGGCCTGACCCTGCTTAGCTTCCAAGAACAGACTACTTTAAAAAGCATGATAACTCGCAGCTGAAATTTACTTAGAACATCACAAATCAATGCCAAGTTTCTCTGTATAGTTCCTGACAAAGTATTTTTCTTTAATCGAAGAAACAGAATTAACTTTTTCCAGAAATCACCTGATTCTGAAACTGTCAGAGAAAATTTCTTTTGAAATGAATACATCTCTCTGTAGTGATATGCTAAATCAGTTCATGTAGAATAATAAGTTTTTAAAAGTAAGGTTCATCTTCATTTCCTTACATTTAAAAAGAAAAGTAATCTAATAATTAATTATGATGGTTTGCTTAAAGTAAATCCTATAGGATTTTTTTTTTTTTTCCCCCAAATCAAGTTTCTTATTACATATTGGACTCATGAGATTTTGGATTTATTCCAAACTAATCCATTCTACCGCTCTCATTCTTAAACTGGCTGATTCCTATTTTTCTTTCTCTGTATTTCTTCAAAATGTATCATGGAGGCAGAAACTACATGGATTATTATGTATTATTCTGTATAATGGAAAGAGAACAGTCTTTGAAAAGAGACGAACTTGTGTTCGAATTTCAGTTTTGCTGGTTTCCTCTTGTGTTGTCTTACAAAAGTTATTTAATCTCTCTGAATCTCAGTTTTACCTTCTGTAAAGTGCAAATGATGCTTTCCTTGCAATATTTGTTATAAAGATTCATGATGATACAAGTACACTGAATGACACATGATAAGTATTTAAAATATGGTAAATATTATGATGATGAACCTTAATTCTCATTGTTTATAACTAATTTTCCTTTTATAAAGTTTTTTTCTCATAATCATAATAATACATGCTCATCACAGAAGGCTGGTAATATACATAGAAATCAAAAGAAGCAAGAAAACAAATTATCCATCATACCAAGAACATAACAATTTGACAATTCATATCCTGTAATTTTCTTGTATGAATTTTTTTTACCCAGTTAACATTTTATTATAAAGATGTTCTCATATCATTAAAAATTTTAGTAAATGCCAATTCATTTGAGTAGCCCATTGTATAAATGCACCCCGCCCCTGTGGGTTTTTTATTTTTTTTCTCCAACTGAAGTATCAAACCACCTTCATTTCTATGACAAAGGGCTGGAACCACCTAAAATTTTTTTAAATGTTATGGTAGTTGGCAAGGATGGGAAGCTTTCAACCTTCCACCTTCTTTCTTTCTCATTCCACGGCCACCATTGAAACCAGTAAACAACTTTGGCCTGGCTATTGGGGATATAGGTTGCTTCCATATTTTAGCTACTGTAAATAAAGGTTTCAATGAACATAGGGGTACATATATCTTTTCTAATTCGTGTTTTGAATTTCTTCAGATAAACACTCAGAAGTGGAATTGTGTCATCAGGTGTTCTATTTTTAATTTTTTGAGGAAACTCCATACTGTTTTCCATAGTGGCTGCACAATTTGCATACCCACCAACAATGTAGAGGGGTTCCCTTTTCTCCAGTTCACTATGTACACTTTCACACTGAAAACAAAACAAAACACACAAACAAACAAACAAAAAACACAAAACCCCAACTATTAAGCAAGAAAAATGAGTGTTTTTGAAATGACACATAGTCATTATAATGTTTACAGAAATAAAAAAGGCGAAGAAGATTTAAAAAGAGATACTCTCAAGCATTCGGGCTTTTGATCTCTGGAGGCACAAGACTTTTAGAATCAGAACAAATGATAAAGAGAGAAAACAAGGTAGCCAGAGTAACTTTGCGGTCTAACTCTAGGATGGTAAGCAAAGAGCAACTTCTTGTTTGTTCAAGTCCAGATAGAAAGCACTGGATTAGAGAAACAGATAAGACACTGGACTGGATCAGAACTATAAAATTACAAACCCTTTAATACTTTGCAAATTGAGAGTTAAGTATATTGAAAAGTGATACAATCATATATGTTGTTTGATATCACGAGTTAATTCTTCATGGTTTAATGTGCATCAGTTAATAACACAAGAATGAGAATTTTTTTTGCTGGGAATACCTGCCCAGGCTAACTGCCCTTAAAGATAAACTTGTATTAGTAGCAAAATAATGGAAGTCATAAGAAGAAGTAATTTTAAGATGTATAGTAGTATTTGAAAATTAATCATAAAAAATTAAGACCAAGTGGTTTACAAACAATATTAAATATTCTTGTCTTCTCCTTCGTGAAGTGGATTTTTTACAAGTGAGTGATAAAAATTGGAATGAATTGAAGTATGAATGACTTAAAGAGAAAACTTACCTTACAAGCAAGTCCGAAAGGATATATAATAGCAGTTGATTTCATATATAAAAGTGATTCTTTTTGAATATATTTCAGAAGTAGGTTCTAATTTAATTGCAGAGGCCTTGAAGAAGTATGCTCTCCAGTGGGGCTAACATACTTCAGTAGCTAACTTTCCCTAAGAGGCCTGGAAAGTTCTGAGTCACATTATCAGGGCCTCAGCGAGGATGCAATGATGCAAGCATTGACTGGCACATTCGTAACCTGTTTTGTAGATCTTTATGGGAGTGACTTAATGAATTGCTGCCATCCACTGACTTTGTGCCCTGCCACAGGGTTTTCTTTCTGTGTCCTTCTTCTTCCTGGCCACAGGCTGCTGGGCGTAAAACATGGAGGCACTTTATCCCTTCTTTCTTCATCTTGTGACTGTGAACTTTGGCACCTGAGACTCCCTTTCCTAGCTTATCTTTTATTCCTTCTTTCTCCTATTTTCACTTTTATCAAAATCTACCAGATTTATGTCAATAAAGTGGTTTAAAAAAACAAAAAACATTAACATTACTCCTTCTAAAGACAATTATTGATAGATTTCATTAAAATTGGAAAAGATTAATTGCATATAATGAAAAGAGACCACATGAAAGCAATAAGCCCAATGTCTATCACAGGTTGGTGGATTATATGTACTTATTTGCTTTCTCTAGAGTTATCATCAAATATGTAGCAAAAACTGAATGGAAGACAAAGCTGAAGCAGTTATTATTTCTTATTTGATATCATTTGGCCTTGTATTTAAATTGACTATGTTATAATGGTAACTACTGATTTTTAAAAAATTATTCCCAAGACAAAGCAAATTAAACAGAATATGTTAACCAGGCTGAACTTTAGACTTGTTCGTTTGTTTGTGTGTTTGTAATGAATAGTAGTGACATTAATTTTATTTTTATTATTATTGCTAAAATCATGTCGTATTAACAATGTCATCAACAAAATGAATATTTCAGCGATCTATTAGTAACCTTAATCTAACGCAGGATTTACAGTATGAAAATCATAGCTAGATTGTAAAGGAATTAATAATTTAATGATAATCTAAAAGTTAATTTAATGACATAACTGGTGGTAAAACTCTGCTCTAGAAACTGTGATTACACGATCAAATGTAGACTAGTACAATAAAGAAAACCAACTTGAATAACTCAGGGTGCTGAATATTTTTCCTTTTAAAGCCAAAATATCATGAGTACTTCAATGGACATTAAATTTGATCCAGTAGAGCAGCAGTATTTTATTTATAACCCACTTTAAATCAAAGAATTAAATTAAATCTCCATTAAATCAAAGAATTATAACACAGAAGACATTATTGATCATCTGGTCCAATTCTCTATTTTTGTAGTTGACAAAATTGAGAATTAGTTTATACTTTGAAAATGAATTCTAAATCTACTGTGTCAAGTATTATTTACTTCGACTTTTAAGGAATATGTTACACAGTTTTGCATTGCCACATACCCTATACTTCTACACTTTCTTTAGCATTTCCTTTTATTATATACTAGAGGACTTTGAAACTTGATAAAGATGAAGGGCAACGATATAATTAAATGAGCAGTGTGGGAGACCTCTGAGGTTTAAGCCATAGAAAAGAACTCTAGTTATTTATTGCTCCATAGAGTTCTCATAGATTTACTGGGTATTGTACCATGAAGTGGCCAAAAATCACTACCAGCAAAACTCAGGATATAATCTGTGGTTGACCTTTTATGAAGATAATGATAGATAAAACAATGTGGTCTTGAATTTTTTACTCGTTAAACTAGTCATAATTTGTAAACATAAACCCGCTAAACTTGACTCTATTGTTTTAGGCAAAAAGGTTTACATGTTATTTTGGAGTTTTCTTTGTATTTTTTTTCCCTATTTGTGTTCAGAAATGAACCTGTTAGCTCAATAAGAGTCAGCTTCCCAAGGGAAAATTGGAGATCTTTTTAAATGGATGGAAAAAAACTCCTTATTTCTCTGTATGCAAGGAATGTTGTCTGTTGAGTTGAAGTGAATTTACTTTCTGCAGCTTGTTGTTGATTTTTTTTTTCCTTTTTTTATTGATGTGTGAGGAAATAACTATGGAGGATCATTGCTGGGAAGGATATAGGCCTTCCAAACATAATTCAATTGAAGGTTCTTAAGGATACTAACTGTTCACCTGGAACCAGAAGATGCCTATGGATTTGTTTTGATGACATTTTCAATCCTGACTTGTTCATTTATTCCATAGGGGAAACATCTACAGAGTGTTCTTAAAAGCAGAGAATTGATAAGAGAACTCCATCTTAAATAAAACCAATTTCCATCTCTAATGAGTTTATAAAAGCCAGGAGCAAGTCTTGCTAGAAGTTTATAAACTTCGTAAATTGCCAATGCTCAAATCTTGTTTTACTTTTCCCACAGTGATTAAAATGATACTTTTCAATGAAAAGGGTCTTTGTATTCATCTTGGAAGGCAGCCATCCCTACTTGGACCTGATCTGGCAATCAGTAGTATGCGTCTCCTCCATCGTTGTACTCAGAGAAAGAGAAACCCTAAAGGGCAATGCGGGTGACTATCACGGAGCAAAAGGAAAGAAGAAGTGGGACAAGAGATTACTGGTTTGGACCAAAGAAGTGATGCTGGGACTGATGTTTCTGTGTGGAATTCCTCGATTTCCATAGAAATTCTTTTTTACTTGTTTTCTACAATTTTGATCCTCTTCTTGTTCTAAATCGATTACTATTAAATTAATCAAGTCATCTGAGCAAGAATAGAAATGTTAGGAGAAGATAGAATGTTAGGAGATCTGAGTTCAAATATCATTCATATTTATTAGATAAGGCATTTTGCTTTTTTAAACATTGACTTCCTTTTCTATAATGTAAGATGTTTTTTCTCTGTGAGGTTATAGAGAAAGAATCTGCTTGGCACCTGGCACCTAGTGATCAATAAAATGCTTACTTATTCAGAATTAACAATTTCTGAAAATTTGTTCAATAACAATAGACATCTGTGAGACAATAGAAAAATATACATTGGTTTCTGCCCCTCCCCCCCACATTCCTGACACAAGGCTCTGAAACCGTTGTAATCTCCTTGGTGAGAGGAGCACTAGGAGCATCTTTTGTTCTATTGAGGTGACTCTGAATGGGCTCCTGGATGGCTCCCGGATGGAGACTAGTCAAGAGAAAGGCCAAGCCATGATTAGAAGCTTGGAACTTTCATCCCCACCCCTCATTCTCCAGAGAAAGGAGAGGGGTAGAAATGGAATTAATAATTGGTCATGCTTATGTGAAGAAGTCTCCATAAAATTCTAGTAGTACAGGGTTTGGAGAACTTCCAGGTGGTGAACACATGCACACTGGAAGGGTGATGCAGCCCAACTCCACTGGGACAGAATCTTCTGAGCTCGGGATCCTTCAGGTTTTACCCTATGCATCTCTTCATCTGGCTGTTCAAATGTATTCTTTATCATATCCTTTAACAAACTGGTAAATGTATATGTTTCCCTGAATTTTGTGAGCAAATTGTTAGAACTTAAGGAGAGGGGTCCTTGGAACCTCTCATCTATAGCTGATTGGTCAGCAGTATAGGGATAATGTGGGTTTGCCACTGGCATCTGAATGTGTGTGTGTGTGTGTGTGTGTGTGTGTTTTGCAGGGATCAGCCTTGAAGGACTGAGCACCTAACCTGTGGGATCTAATGAAATCTCTAGGTAGAAAGTGTAGATAAAAAAGGGGTTCTGTGGAAAGTAACCTCACAGGATGATCTGATCATAAATTCCTAACTAGGCAGGTCATGGTGGGTAGTCACAACCCAGGCCTATAATTTCTTTAGTAAAAAGCTTTTCTTTGCCCTAAGCAAGATCTGTCCATTGTTTCTGTTTATGTAGATTAACACACCTTTGAAAGGTCCCCTTTCAGACCTCTCTCAAGAGAGTACAGAATTTTTTTTTTTTAGGCGAGGCAAACCTTAGTTGACTTCACAGATTGCAAGGACCTTGTCAGCTTGCAATCCCTTATATTTTTACACCTACAGCACCTGGTCTTCCTAGGTGGTCTCCCATCCAAGTACTAACCAGAACTGACCCTGCTTAGCTTCCAAGATCAGACAGGATTGGGGTTGTTCAGGATAGCATGGCCGTAGAATAGAGCACGGAATTTTAACCAGCCTGTAATCTGATCCCTGCCTTGCTTTCTCCCACCTTCCTGTAATCTTTCTTATGTTTAGTCCTTAACTTTAAATACATTAAAGAAATTATAAAATATTATTATATGTAACATTTTTCTCAGTCAGTTGATGTCTTGCTTCCAGGCATATCCTCTGTTTGAGGCAAATAATTTTTTATAAAAATTCTTTACAGATTTGGATGTTCTTATGTCGACAGTAGTGTCAGAATTGAATTTAATCATAGGACACCCAGCTGCTCTCTCAGAGAATTGCTTAGTGTGGGGCAAATCTTCCACGCATTTGGTGACCAGAAGTGTCAGAAGTGAAGTGTTGTGTGTGAACAGTAAAGGAAACACACAGAGAAGAAACACAGGGGATAGACTGAAATGAGTTTTTCCAAAAGAGCATCTATAAAAAATGAGGAAGAAAAGTGGTAGAGTTGTTGTAAAGGTTTGCTTTAAAAGGTGCTGTAAGGCAGCATATTCTTGATATCACGGCAGTGCAACTCCATGGTAAACACCCAGTTTTTATATGCTTACAAGTTTTCTTTTGAATTATTATTGTGTCGAGGAATAAATATGTAAATTAACTTAACCGATGTGGAAAGTACTTTGGTGGACTGATACATCTAAGAATATACCACACCCTTATTCTAGAATAGGTTAGGGTGAAGGCTGTTCCGTGATTTTACCCCTGATTTTCTTAGCTTTGCAGTTTGGAGAAAGTAGAGATATGAACTTTTAAAACATCTTGCTCATTTGTTACAATGTGATTTAGATTGTTTTGTCTAGCCAAGATATAAATGGCTTAAATAAAGGAGCTTTATCACTTTCTTTGGGGGGAAAAAAAATTCAATGGCATAGCATGAAAGCTTACAAAATGAAGGGATTTTTATCGGCTTTGGAGATAAAATCACCCATTGTACTTATCTTTGCAATAGTGACTTTGATAAAAAAAGATTCTTTGTGGCTTAGGTAGAAACAAATGAAATGATTACTTTAACTACACACTAAGTAGAGGAATTACAGCAGTGTCTCCAGGGAAAAATGCAGGCAGCAAGTATGTTTTTAGGCACTCTCCATTACATGTGCTTAAATGCACAGCAATCATGGAAATGGTCAGGTCCATATTGCATTTGAATCTCTGAAACTTTCATTGCGTCTTGAGTCATGAGTACACATTTAGGGTTGACTATTTTCTGAATACTGACTCCTTTAGGTGGAGATTAAAAGTAACAGAATCAAACAACAACTGAAATCCTCAAGGGTTTCAAACACAAACAAATAAAAATCGACCAATTCGAATACCTAGGTTTCCAAAAGAATGTTGTACATTTAGATGTGTTTTGAGGGCCCAAGTACTTTGCTATAATAATGATTCCTTATTATACTGCTACAAATGAAATCATTATAAAATATAAGTCAAATAAAAAACACAATGACTGTTGTTTATACTCTCATGCGTAATGACATTTCTCATCTGTGGATTTTTTAATCCATAAAGTAGTATTAGGAGGTGATAGCATGTTTTTTTTGGAAGCCTGGGCTCAAATCATGGCTCGGCCCCTTTCTAGTCATGTGTGACCTGGGTCACGTTGGTTAACCTTTTTGTGTCTTAGTTTCTCCCACAACAAACAAACAAACAAACAAATAAAAAACAGGATAACAAAAGCACCTATAAAGTACAGGTAGCTTGAAGATAAAATGAGTTAGCATTCAGTGCTTAGAACTAGGCCTGGCCTTAATAAATGCTAACTATACTTTTATATAAATAATATCTATCTCACCTGTTAGCCTCAAAAGGATAGAGGGTTGCCTTTACCACTCTTTTATTCTCAACATTTATCATATGAGTGGTACACAATAAGAAGGGCTGAAAAAAAAAAACAAAACATATATATATATACACACACATACACATGGGTTCAACAAACTGAACATAATTGATAAATTTTTTTAGAATAATAACAAAAAATAATTATAGATGTTAGTTAATAATACTGTGTCAATATTGGTTCATTAATTCTAACAAATGTACCACATTAATGAAAGATATTAATAACAGAAAGCTCTGTGCTTGGGGCAGGGGTAGAGGTTAAGTACAGGTAACTCTTTGCACTATTTCCTCAATTTTTCTGTAAATCTAAAATGGTACTAAAAAATCGTAATTAATTATGCAGAAAATAAATAAAATAAGGGCCTACTGATGAGATTCAGCCTGATTAAGTAATGAGATTCAGTTCTTCATGGTCAAATGGTAAAAGGCTGAATTAAAACAGATTGAATTAAAGGATTTAGGAAAACCTGAAACTGAAGAGTATCTCATCTGAATACCAAGCCTCTGTTTAAAACTGCGCTTGCTTAATCTCACCAGACCAAAACAAATAGAAGCTCGCTTGGGAATGGCGAAAGGCCTAATTTGCTAAAGAGATGGGCTATGATAATATCATTGACAACAATACATTAGTTCACTTTGTTTATACATAAATCTTGTCTTAAAATAATAATTGTACTGTTTTAGGAACATTAAGTTTATATCTAATAATTTTTAAAAACTTCCAGACTGATTCATAACTGATACCCTTAGTAACAGGTGACTTGACTAATAAATAGTTCGTGAAGGAGTAAAATTGAACAAAGGGACTATCTGAGGCTGTCATAGGAATGCTTTTTCTTTAGTGGAATGGGGTCACCTACAGAAATGCTTTGTATAAATCACAGCAATTACACCCTCCAATTTTTCTTCTAGAGGATTTGATCTGACAAAATTATAAATGCACAGCTTCATCATAAGCTATGAATCATTTATAAATATATAAAAAAAGTCACAGAAAGATTATTGGAAAGGTGATTAAATATAAGTATAATCTGGGATACAATTTAAATTTTATAATTAACTCATGTAGCCATTTCATTCTATTCAACATTTTCTAATTTTTAAGTAAAGAAAACCATGACCACCTAGTTTCTCCTTCACAAGCATTTTCTCAGAATTGAGGTACTGAATAAAAGTTGTATGTAATGTTTTTAAGGAAAAAATAATGTTTAATTTAAAGTAACTTAACAAAGTTCTTTATTCTTATGCAGACAGGGAACTGTTCAGATACTTAGGTGACTGTTTACATCATGCTCTATGGGGAAATATATCAAACCTATAGGTGTCTCCGAAAAGCCTGTGTCCTCAGATCTTAATTTTCATGTGAGGGCAAAGGCAATAAAAGACATAAATCAACTCATTTGAGTACCTTCTAAGTGTCTAGCACTATTCTGGACACATGGTGATACATCAGAGAACCAAATGGATGAAAGCCCTGCCTTGATGGCACTTACCCTTCTTTAGTGAGGTAAGCTAGGCTGAATGGCCCAGTTTTCACCACCAGGTACGGTACCATAGGAAGAAGAAATACCGGATTGATAGAAAGTGCATTGTGCTTCTGCAATTAAGCAGTATTCAAAAGAAAAAAAAAACAAAGGGAGTAATCTGTCATGTGAAAAGGATGACTATTCAGGCAGGGATAGAATGGCATGACTGGAGGTGGGAGACTGTGTTGATGGTGTCCCTAATTTGTATACTGACTTGTCTGTTGTCTGCTTGGTAGTTCAGAACGACTATCTGAATCATGGTTTCCTTATTTGTATAATGAGCCATTGTTATGACAAAATGAGATGTATGTGGAAAGTGCTTCCTGTTACCCAGAGTGGGAGCTCAGATGAGGGTCCTTACATTGTCATATTTCTAAATCCAAGACTGTTATTTATGTTGAATACTTTATATATATATATATATATATATATAAAATACTTTATATATATATATATATAAAAATATATATATATATATCTTTCAGTGAACTATATATATATATATATGCTATATATATATATATATAGTTCACTGAAAGAGTTAAAATTTATCTCTGATACTTAGATTTATCCTGCCTAAAATTTTATTTGCCATATTTTGGGCCATGCCATAGGTTTAAATGTATGTTACTAACATATATCTTGAATTACTAAGTCACTTTGTCCATTTCCATAACACTGTCATACAAAAATAATGTGTCTTTTGTTGTATATAAGAATGACTTTATTTAGATATAAAACTAAATACAACTATTTGTATTATTGATGCAACTTCCTGTGTAAGTTTATGTAGATGTGCCAGAATACTGGCCTGGGCTCTGTCTTCTTTATTCTGATGTAAATTTGACTTTTTTTGTTAAATTAAAAGAATTTCATTGAGATTTAGCTTTCAAGCTATAACAAGCCTCAAACACAATGTCAGATCTTTCAAAACTGGCAGAACATGGTTTTAAGAAAACAAAAAGGCAAGCTCTAGTGGATGGGAAATGATAACCAACAAGGGAAAAAAAATGGTGCAAAATTACTATAGACAATCTGGAGTGTGTACTGGGACAAATAAAGAATAATGTTATATTTACATTAAATTGTCTTTGGCAAATATTATTAGGTCCTTTCTGGAAAAGGTGTAGAGACTTGGGAAATCAGTTTATTCTTGTGACATCTTGAGTAGCTGAACGTCTTTGATATATGTCCTCTCATTTCCCCTCAAAAACTCTTAGGTGGGAGAAAGCAGGTAAATATCACTTCTTTCATGTTTATAAATACAAATGGAGAAAGCTGATTTTAATTCTGAAGTTCAAACTGAGTTGGCCACAATATCATGGTAAGAATCCAGGCTGCTCTCAATCAGGTTCTTTTCCTAAGAACTTTTGCTAACTTTCTAACCACAGCAGCCAGGCCGAACCACCAAATATAGGGAAAAAAATCAACATTTTTAATTAGTAACCAATTTCACTGATTCAGAGGGATGAATAGAAGACTTTTATTTACACAAGGTCCTTTGTCTTTGGTTTATATTTCAACAATTATAAGTCTTCCTGCTTCCTGGTAACAACTCTCGGTACAGCTTCTAACTGGGCCAAGGCCATTGTAGTTCTCAAGAGTATAATGGTGGCATGGTGAAGCTTGGAGCTTAATATGTGGCCCCTGTCAGTTCCTTTAAAAACTTTTTATGAATCTGTAAGTTCAAAATAATCTACTAGGTTACTAACACACAATGGGACATTTCTGAAAAACACTACTGATCTTGGAGTTAAAGATTTATTCTGATTCTTACTGAAAGGGATTCCCAGACCAACTCCAAGGTGTGTGTAGTGGTTCTCCTACACCAACAAGCCATTTTCAGATGCCAGCACGCTGTCCAAGAACTCAACTCAATTCTGGCACTGTCTGTCTAGAGAGAGAATCAGATTCAACAGGTAAAAGGCTCAGTCCCACAAGATTGCCCTCCAAGACCATCTTGGTTATCAGATTGACTGTCACAGTATCACAGTTCTTGTGTTCAAGTAACCCTTATTTTACTTAATAATGACCCCCAAATCATTCATATAACTTTTATTACAGTATATTGTTAAAATTGTTCTATTTTGTTATTAGTCTTTTAGTGTGCCTGATTTATAGATTAAACTTTATTACATGTATGTATGTAGAGAAAAACAACAGTATACTTAGGGTTAGGTATTGTCTGTGGTTTCAGGCATCCACAGGGGGGTCTTAAAACTTCTCACCCATAGATAGGGGGGACTACTGCAATTGTAAAACCTTGGGCCATTCACTTAGCCTCTCTGAGTCTCAGTTTCCTCATTTGTGAAAGCAGAGTAATAAGAATGTTAGCATTATTTAAATCATGAAATATTTTTATGAGGAGATACATATGTATATATGATAATATACCTGGTAATATACATTAATGTACTCAAATATACATTATCATATATGTCATAAAATTTCTTAGAAATGATAAAATATGTTAAGTATATTAGTCTTATAATCCGTGAAATAAACACAATTGGATTTTAATATACTATATTTATCACTATAAAAGAAAAAGTCATTGTCAATTAAACTAGGATACAAAACTAAGATGCATCCTGATTTCAGAGATAATTAACACATGAAAAAACACATATCATATTGTCTTATAATAGATGAGTGGATAAAGAAGCTGTGGGACATATATACAATGGAATATTACTCAGCCATAAGAAGAGATGAAATACTGTTATTTGTGACAACATAGATGGACCTTGAGATAATCATGCTAAGAGAAATAAGCCAGACAGAAAAAGTTGAAAATCACATGATATCACTTACATGTGGGATATAAACCTAAAAGCAACAAATGAACAGGACAAACAAACAGAGACTGTTGGACATGGACAATGGACTAGTGGTTACCAGAGGGTAGTGGGTGAGGGAGGAAGGGCGAGGTAGACTGGGTAAAGGGGATTAAATATATGGTAGCTGAAGGAAACTGGACTTTGGGAGGTAAACACACAATAGAATAGACAGGTGCCAAATTATTGTTACATTGTTACCTTTATTTAATTGATATATGTGTCATTTTCATTCTTAACTGTTGTGAAAGTAGCATGGTTCTTAATTCTGCAATTTGTATATTCAATTTTAAAAGTATAAATTTAAGAGCATGTAGTATACTGGCAGTCAAGAGCCTAGGTTCTGGAATGACAGACTGAGTTAGAGTCTACTTTCTACCATTTAACCAGCTTCATGATCCTTGCTAAGTAGCTATTACTATCATCATCATCATCATCATCATTATCATCATTATTGTTACGAATATTATTTATGATGTAAGACAGCAGGCTATCCCCATAGTGACTTCCAAATGTTGGTTAGAGAAAATTAGTCCTATCTAAACATATTTGAAATATTTTCTATTGAAGAGAAAAGCACTGAGTGAAAATTTAGTTGGTTCAAAGCAACCACATCTACATTTCTAGAGAAACAACTCAGAGCTCTCATGCTGCCGACAGTGGGTCAGATTCTGATGGATGAAATGTTCATACATACATATGACTACAGTGTGCTAATAAATCATTTCCTCCAAATGGTGCTCCTGTCATCATGTGCATCAGTTAACAGTACAATGGTTCTCAGAAAACATTTGGAACAAATGTGCGCTCTTTAAAAATATGTTATACTTTATCCAGATGCAAAACTGTCATGCTCATTTCAATTTTTTTCACAATATGTAAGAATATATTTTATTTTTGCTAGAAGAAAAACTACTCAATTGAAGTCAACATGTTTTGCCTATTTTGAGTTATTACGTGATATATAAATAAATCCAAGATGCAAATATATACATATACATATATATATATATATATATATATATATATATATATATATATATATATATATATATATTTTTTTCTATAAATCCAAAAAGAAAAAGAAGATGAGATATATATATAGAAAAAGCAACATCTTGACTCTGTCATCTTGTGTAGTGTGTGGAGTAGGCAAATTTCTCTGGGCTTCAAATTGGTCACCCATAAAATACAAAAAACACCAATTCAACAAAAAGTTATGAGAATAAACAGATAATGTCAGTGTCCGGTGCATAATATATGCTCAGATATACTAGTTGCTATTTTGTCTTTCCCTCTTTGAATGATGTTGACTTTATTTTATTTTCTTTCTGGAGTCTCCAACAGGCCAAGCCCTTTATTTCGACATTCCTGGAGACTCGCATATGGCAGCTCTGAATGAGAATTTGGTAGCATGAATTAAAGGCTTTTTTCTATGTATTCAAATATGTTTTAAAAATTAATATTAAAGAGAGTTGGAAAAGGATCACTGAGCTTTTCTTCAGGACTCTACATTAAGCCTAAGCTAAATACGAGACTCCTCTTATGCTAAGGAGCAGAGTTGGGTTTTGTGTTAAAATTTACACAAATGTGTACATGAGTGTAAAGGTGTTCACGTAGGCGAATTTTGCTACTCAATTTGGATGACATTGGCTGACCCTTAGTTGACCCGATGTAGGAGGTTCAAATCATCTGGGTAATGGAGGGAATTTTTGCAATGTCATAACACAATACTCATTCGATATTCTCTGGGCTACTCTGGGAACTATAAAAACTATAAATTTTTAGACTTTTGCTCTCCAGTCTCAAGTTCATCTCTGGTCCTGTGTAGTTTTCTGTAAAATTAAGTCTCTCACTGTGGCTGTCCAGAGTAACCACAGAAAAAAGTTTCTGCAGTAAGGATAGTGTCCCTGGACAGTTTTTCACCGAGGTCGGCAGTGAGTCTCTGGCTTCCTGGTGCTTATAGACTTCTTAGTGTGACACTTTTCATATCGATTATTTAGAGGGGAGCACTGTCAGTGCAACAGGAATTGGCCCACATCAGGCTGACAGAGCTACACTGCCAGCTGAGGGAGACGGCTTGTATAAGAGCCTTCCTGCAAGGAGGCTCAAAGTTCATTTGGCATTGGCTAATCAGGAAGTAAATGATGTTTGTGATTTAGGATAACATTGTAACTTTAATAAAGTCTATGACTAACAAAATTTAAAAAAACATCATTTCAGGAGCGTCAATGGTTTCTTCTAAGCATTCAACTCAACTTTGTTCTTAATTGCACAGACCTCACTGCCTGAGTATGTCTAATTCACTTTTTCCTTTCCTTTTTGGATGGCGATGCATGGAATGCCCTTGAATAAACACAGCCGAGGCATGAGCAGAGTTCTACTTAATTTCCTCAACTCTTTGTTTTGCTATTCCCTCATTCTCCGGTGTCTGCATTCCTTGACTACTGATGGATTCAGTCAGCATCACTCAAGAAGGTGTATAAAGGATTAATAAGGAAAGGGTGAGGAAAAAGTTCAAGCTAAAATAATAATATAAAAAAATAGGTGCCTTAGTCAGAGTCCTCAAGAAAACCAGAATCAATAGGCCATAAATGTACAGAGAGAAAGAGAGATTTATTTTAAGAAATTGGCTCATGCCAATTTTGTGGACTGGTAAGACTGAAATCTGTAGGTCAGGTCAGCAGACTGGGGACCCCAGGAAGAGTTGGAGTAGTAGTCATGAGTCCAAAGGCAGGCTGGAGACAACATTTCCTCTCTCTGGGGGACATCAGTCTTTTTCTCTTAAAGGCTTTCCACTGAATGATAGATAGCCAGCTTTACTAGAAGTCTATTGATTTAAAATGTTAATCACATCTAAAAAGTACCTTCAAAGCAACATCTAGTCTGGTGTTTAATCAAACATGTAGGTAGCCTAGCCTAGCCAATGTGACACATAAAATTAACCAGCACAGTGAGATATTCACTTATAATAATTGAAAGAACATTTAGGCTCCAAAATTTATTAAATAAAATGTATTTTACAAAAAAAGAAGAAAATATAATAGCATGTTAATTCAGTAAAAAAATGACCAAGATATTGACCAATTTTCTGAGAAGACTGCAAGATTCAAGCCAAAAATCTTACACAAATCAAACTCTTGTACTCTCTTTTGAATTTTATTTTTGGGTAACCCCTTAGACTTCTTTTTAAGGCCACTTGTGATATTTTTTATATATTTTCTTTTAGTGCATTTTATTGTTAAAATGTTCTTTGTTCTGACTCTTATGAACGTAATAAAAATGTGTGAAGAAAAACATATAACTTTAATTTTATATATTTCATATGTTCATCACATTCAAAACATGTGACAAACTAAATATAACACATGTATCTTTTAATATATATGATATTTGATTGTGTCTAAAACAGAATTTAAGTTACTATTGGGAATAAGATGAAGCACGTTTATACTTTATTGGCATATTATTATCTCAATCTTTGATAAACGATGAGACATCCTAGGAGTTGGCTGAATTCTGACTATTCTAAATGACACCTAAAATGTTTGCTTTGCTATTTTGATTCTCTGATTTTCAAAACTGCTCATTTATTAAGCTTTTTTATTTGATTTCAGATAGCTAAATGAAAGTATTTGTCATGTGATCAGCTTTCCTGAATGACTGAAAAAAAAAACTATCTTGTGGTGGATGACTACAACAAACTTCTTAAAGTCTATCTTGTTTATTTTAATAATAAAATTTTGAATTAAAATACCAAAATTCAACTGAAGATAGTCATCAATGAGAAGGCAGGATGAATTCGAATGTGTAAGCAAAGGAATAGGTGGAGCTAGAAAACCAAGGAAGTGTCACCAAACACAGGATGTGTCATATTTCTGACCCCATTAATTTAAATTGCTAAGCTAAATAAATGCAACTGTTCTCATCTTCAAAGCACATCATAAAAGAAAACAAAATTAAGTACCATAATACCAGGGCAATTCCTATTTTGCTGATGAAGAAACTGGTGTGAAACTTTAATGGCCTTTTTAAGCCTACAGTTGAACTTTGAGAGATCTGGGATTAAAGAAAGAGCCTTCTGCCCTGACTTCACCAGGCCACTTCTCTCCCTGAATCCTGCAAACCAGTACATATGAATCATCAAGAGAGCTGGCAATCTGGCTGCCACATGGAAGCAAGCAAGCCTAGAATTGTCTCAGAGTCTGGGGGTTGTTGGTTCAATTTGGGTAATGCACAGAACAGCGGAAAATCAACAGCACAGTCTCAGGTAAACACAAAAGAAGATGAATAAAAATCCTAGTGGGAACAAAGAGATGCTCAAAGCATTTACAGTGCCACCCCAGAAAAATTCAAAACAAAGTAATAAAAGGAAAGTTGATCTGTTTGGAGCACTGCTTGAGAATTACAGGCTTTCTGTGCTGAAATCTCCTCCCTGAGGAAAGTTGTCAATTCTGAAAAATACACCCAGTTTTAGAAAGACTACTTTCTGAGGAAACTTTCTGACTTGATCTATGTGAGCATTTGACTTTTCCTTTAGACATTTTGCTGCTAATTTGCAACATGGAAATAAAATAGTCTTGGGAGTTCCGCATACATTCTAGTTTAAGAAACATTTTGTTTTGTAAAGTCATGTTTTTGTTGTCATTATTGTTGTTGTTTTTTTTTTTTTTTAACAGATTAGACAGTTGGTAGCTGTTTTGGCCACAGAGCTATTTTGTGGCTGTGACAATTTCTGCCCTAACAGATGTACAAAGGGCACAAGGCCACATGGTCTGAGCCAAACACACCTTTGGCCTCACTTTCTCTGCAGCCCCCCGATCCATACATGGATGTGAAATGAATTATATTTTAGTCAGAAATGAAGTGAAGATTTTCCCTAGAGTCTGAAAAAGTTGAACATTTTGCTTGGCTTCCTTCTGAATAAGGTATTTTCAAAGCAACATAGACCAGATCTCACATAAATGTCATTTACCCAGACTGCAGAGAGTAAAATTATCCATTAAATAAATCATAGACACTGTAAACGTTTCTCTTGCTACAATATCTAACAATGATTTTTTTAAAAATTGCTGGTCTCCAGAAGAAAGATGACTGAGATTACTGTAGAAGGCAAGGAGAGTGCTCCCTTGTAATCCGTAATATTTTCCCAAATTAACAACCATGAGGATGTCAGAACTAAGCAGGCCTGAACCAGTTTGGTACTGCTAGGAAACATAAAGAATGGCCTTATCACATCATGATCTTCCTTTCCCAGCTACCCACCCAACGTCAGCATGCCTTCTCTCCATGGGGTTTCTTAAGCTCCCCTTTTAGTTATTATTTAGAGAAGTAGATAAAGGAAGATAGGAAAATATTTATGAAACGTGAGAAATATTTCTGCTTATAAGAGTTGTTTCTCACTGTTTTCTTAGTTAGCTAACACTTGGCTTTGAGGCTGTGTTCCTTTCTTTCCTTTCAGAAATTCTGATTGCAGTCTGAGTAGGACTCCCCTGGAGGAAGGTCTTGGCGAGGAAGCCTAACGTGTGGAGGGCGGAAAGCAGAGAACGAAAGTACTATAGACTTTAGAACAAGCTGCTATTGCCTCAGCCACAGGCCGTGCCCCTTTGTGGGTGCAAATCACACTTCATTAATATTCTACATTGGCGAACAGCAAAGGTGTGAGAAAGAACAGAAGGGAAACAGACCCACAGGAATAGAACTTATGCTTCTACCAATATCTGGTCTCATGAAATTTCAGCCAGTGTTAATTCAAGGATGCCAGAAAGCACTCACTGAGGAATATTTTCCATACTAATCCCAACTCAGAGATTTATTTTGGTGTTTCTTGAAGACATTTTGGCTTGTACTAGTCACAAACTAAAATACAAGTGCTAGACGTAAGGGGAGCATCTCTAAGGAAGAATTTATATGACAATGAAAAACGAGGCTGTGCAAGAAGGAAACAGAAATGATGCTCTCAGAATGACAGAGAGGGGGCAGAAAAAAGTTGTAGAACATCTAAGTTACACCATTTCCCTATTTTTTCCAGTATTGGTTATGTCCAGATATAGGAGAAGTGGCAAGTTTATTATGGATTACAAGGGACTGAGAGATATTCATTTTCTAGACCAGGGTTTTACTACTCACTCAAATAAAAGATTGAACAATTTTACAAGAAACATTGCACTGAAACNGGAAGGAAGGAAGGAAGGAAGGAAGGAAGGAAGGAAGGAAGGAAGGAAGGAAGGAAGGAAGGAAGGAAGGAAGGAAGGAAGAAAAAGAAAAAGGGGAAAAAAGAAAGAAAAAATGAATTGCACTGAAAGAGTGTATAATGTTTCATGTTTTGATTAACTTGGAAAAATGGAGGCTAATATGTTAAGCCATATTTTATAGCCTAGAAATAGAAGAGCTCTGCAAAACATTTCAATGGAGATTTCCATCAAAATGGTCAACATTGAATAGCTCTAAATACCAATCATGAGAGAACTGATATTTTCAGATTGCTGTTAACAGTACCTACTGGTAGGAGAGTGGGTGCTGGTCAACTCTAAAACCAGGTACCCATATAAATATTTAATCCTTTAGTAGACAATTGACACTTCCTCTTTCTATGTGATTTATAATATAAAAATAATACAAATAGTGATTTTAATCTTATATTTCAAGGCCAGACCAAGTATTATCTTTTCCTTTATACTTGTTCCAATCTTCTCATTTTGACTGAGAAACTGCTTTCTCTGCACTTTTTGGCACTCATCTGTACATCCATTATAGCACTTGTTCAATTTGTTTTATAGTCAGATGTTTGTATATTGCCTTTCCCCACCAGAATATAAATGCTTTAAGGGAAGAGTACTTATCTTACTCCTCTCTATGTATTCTCATTTTCCTTAACTTTGTACTTTGCACTCAATAAATGCTCGATAAATAGTTCTCAGATTGAATTCATGTATTGAATTTCATCACCTAAATTAGATAGCATTTAAATCATCTAAAAATTTTTTAAAATTATATTCACTTGGCTTTATAAAGTATGTCTTCTCTAGTACCTAACTTGGATTATCTCATCTGATTTAATTATATCTGTATAATAAAAATTTAATTATATCTGTATAATAAAAAATTCACTTTGTTTTTTTCATACTTAGCTATAGAAACTAAAACACAGGAGGGAAAAACAAATGTTTCAAAGAAGATTAGTGACAGAAGTGTCAAACGTGTATCAGAAACATAATCCTGATGTCCTTCTCAATGGTGTATATAAAACCCCAAGACTTGGGATTTATCTAAATGCTTTTAAATACCTTGGGTCTAACATTATATAAATTGTTAAGTAGCAACGATGCTACCTGAGTTATAGCTCATAGATAACTGACTTTCAACATACATAATCAAAGAATAAAAAGGTGTACAAGTGTCACTTAACTCTGACTCTTCAGAGAAGCTGAAGCTACAACTAGATCTAGTAGCTAAGACTCAGAGAGTTCCTAGAAAATTGGAGCCAAATTAAGTGGGAAGAAAAGGTGGTAAAAAAACCAAGATTAATGGATGACTCATTTTTCTATTTTTTCTTCTAATTTTGGTTTCTAAAACACTTATTGGTTTCCTTAAAAATTCTTACTTTTGAAAAATAAATGGAAAAGAATAACATAAAATGCAGCATACTGAACATGAATATTAAAATAGTAATTAAATATTACCAATGCCAATGCAAAATAGCTCAATTTTTTTTTTAAAAAAAGAAAATAAATAACTTTATAAACGGTTTGAATGGATACATCTTGTTTTTGTGGGTCCAACTCCATTCCTCATCCTTTTTTGGTATCATATACAGTTGTTTTATTCCTGGGTTTGGGGCTTTATTTATTTCATTAAGTTATTAAACAAACACTGTAATGCTTTCTATGAGTGCCAGGCACTGCTCTAAGCACTTTACAAAATTAATTCAATATCTCTAACAACCCTACAAGATGAAGAGTATTATTATCTCAATTTTAGGAGAAATTGAGGCATAGAGAGATTACATAATTCACCCAAAGTTATACTTCTCATGATGAATCAAGCTGGGATACGAAGCATCATTAGTAACTGTGTTTTGTCCTATAAAACATCACCTCCTTCAAGAAGTGTGCTTAACAGAAGCTGATGGTTTCTGTAACTCATCGTGCTGTCTCTCCATTTAAACACTTATCTTTTCTGTAGCCCACAAAAATAAATTTGTTATTAATATTGTTCTCTTAGGTTTTGGTCCAACTGCTTTGTTCTTTGTCTTTTGTTGATATCTTTCAACTGAGTCAGACTGACGCCTCTTGGGAGAAAGTGTTACTTCTGTGTAAGAAGTGTCCATCCTATTCATGGAACAAATAACTTCTTAATAAACTCATCTAGAGATTAAAAAGGTAATTGAACTGAAACATTTATCAAACACCTAATAGATTTGATGCATTATGATAAGCATGGAAATGGCAACGGAATCATTGCCCTTGCTGCTAGCATGGGCAATGTGCTAATAGATGGTATTAGCACAAAGAAACAAGATAGATTGCTATCCCTTTGTTGTGAAGGGCTGCAGGGCTCTTCCCTTTGGTAGCCCAATGTGAACCTTAACTTCTGTTGGGAGCCAAGCCACTCCATGAATGATGGTGTTTCAGGCTTGGGAGGCCTGGAACATGTTGCTTAGTGGGAAGCAGGCTTCTTGTCTTCTTGTACTTCCATTTGGCAAGGCTGCCTCATTATGTAAGACTGCCACTGTTTATCTGCACCATATTTATGGTTTTTACAAGGGTTATTCTAGGTTTGGCAGATATGAAGGAATATTTTATAAAGCAAGGCTTGTAATGGGCAAGACCTCAAATGAAATTTCTGGAGTATATCTAAAGTACCTTTAAATTGTTGTTCATTCTAATGTGATTAAATGCCTTCTCCCCCTTCCTATTGGTCATAGTCATCAGATTTAGATGAGAAGTAAACACTTTAGGCTAGGGTGCTATTACTATATTGTAATTTCTAAGTTTTAAAAATCAAAATATATTTAGTTGTCCCTTGAAATCTAACCAGCCTAAAGAATATTTGTATATCCCATTGTTAGTTACTATTTCTAAAACCTTGGAGTCAGAACAGCATCTAATCTTTAGAAAGTCCTCTCTTCACTGGCCAACCTGAATCCTATAACATCATTTTTAATGGCTTGTAGTTAACACCCTGATGCTTATGAATGGGAGATTTCATAAAGGTATGTTTGGGGAGATGCAGTGAAGTGCCAAGTGTCTACTAAGAATTAGTTCTTTATTCAAACATTATTATTTTATTGTTAGCTTCATTGGACATTTATACCTGACAGTTGTTACATAAATCTGAAAATTAATAAAACAGAACCTCAACACAAAAGAGCAATCAGTTTACATGTCTTTGTTCTAAAGCTGATTTAATGTCCCTGGGTACATAACAATCATTTTATGAGCAGAAAACTTCTATGGTCTACTTCCAATGCCACCTAGTATATTTTACACTTCAACATGCATCTGTTTTAGAATGTCTCCACTTGATTAAACATCTTTCAAAAAAAAAAAAAAAAAAAAAAGAAAAAGAAAAGAGAGAGTAGGTTAGGCTTGTTTCTCAGTCCCAATCTAGAAAAGTAAACACTTCCATTTAAAGAAATTGTAGCATATTAAAATAAGTAAATTTTAGAAGTCCAGTGAATTTTGTGCTGCTCTCTGCAAGCTTGTCATAAAATAAAGGTCAGTCTTTCAGAATTTATTAGAAATTGTGAAGCCCCTTCATCTATAATAAAATAAAGAGATAAAAAATGCCAACTCTAATATACACATCAGTGTTCCTAAAAACTGCAATAAATATTCCATTTTTTAACTAAAATCGCAAATATTTCTAAAGAGCTCCCTGTTTGGAGGAATAATGTGGTCAATACTCTTGTAAAGAATCACCTTTTAAGATATCTATTCTGTGAGATTACATTTTAGCAAAGCAGGATAAAACTGTAGTACAAAGTTTTATTATTTTGCAATCACCCAAAGCAAAGCAATAAGCAGTAAATTTGCAACAAATAAATTATCAGGACAAATTAATTATTTTCCTTGAAAGAAATAGGAAAAAAAAAGGCTTTGGTGAATATTTGCAATTGACTCTTCAAGGCACAGTTTTCAAAGAAGGATGCAAGAATATTTTAAGTGGTGAGAGCAAAATTCTGGTTCAAGAGATTGCTTTAGTTTACCCAGAATTTTTATTTGCATAGCTATCCTCCATATGTAATTATAAATACATTTTTCTTTTTGTCGTAGCTCAAGAAATGGCTTCCAAGACTTGGTGAAATTGTAAACCTCATTATTGCATGATGTTCTTCTTCTTTTTTTTTTTTTTTAATTGACCTTTCCTCTCAATTTCACTTTCAGGTTTTCTTCTTAATACATTTGTGTTTTTCTTCTTGTAGATAAATAAATGTGGAACATAGGTAGTATCTTAAGATAAAAACAATTCTCAAGAATTAATGAGCTAAACTAAATGATAGATGGAATAGAATCTAGTGTTTGATGTTTTTGTCCTTGCCCTGGTTTAAATTTATGGTTTAAATTTACCCTATTTAAACCATAATTCATATAAATATATATATATAAATATATATATATAATGGTATAAGTAATGTAAATAACTTTTATTAATATACTATACTATTCTATTATGTGGTATGTGTACATATATATATATATATATATATATATATATATATAACTGTTATTTTAAAATAATTGCTTTATAAGTGGAATATTTTTTTAGCACAAATAATCTTAGATCTGGTACAATTCAGTCAAATTCTAAGGTCTTAACCTTGGAAGACATAGTTTTGCCATTTACTCAATTGACAAACATATATATTGCATTATTTATACTGCACATTCCCTTACCAAGCTTTGTACTTATGAGTAGCGATATCAAATCAATGTGTATAAACTTCACAATTGTGAAGTTCAATCTAATGGGAAGTAGAAGTGGGATGTGGACAAGAGCTCTTAATTAACAACTATACTGCAACATAAAAATCTTCAACACCCTCCCCCACATCATTAATAAAAGGAAGTGTTGGAGATATAGGTCAAACTGACAACTTGTAAATGCACAAGTAGTTGAGACATACTAACCAATATTACAATGTCAAAGTGAAAGAAGGGGAATTATATGTTATAAAAATCTAAAATCCATAGCGTGTGACAAAGCATGAGATAAAAATATATTATGATGGTAAAAAAGTTATGTCTCAGGAATATAAATAAAAATAGGATAATTAGAAACCATGAAGTAATCCTATGAAATAAACTGTTCATCATATTCAGTGTAGGTAAGGCCTTTATTATACACTTATTATAGCCCAGTTTTGAGTAGAACAACTTAAGTGATATTTGGAGAATTTGAATGAGATATAAAGTAAAGACAAATATAGGTACATTCAAATATGAGAAAATCTATTTGGTAAGGGAGGCTTATATAAATTGCAATTATTCGTACTGGAGAAGGGACAGGACTAGTAGAATGGATACTGTAATTTAAAAATAATGAAAACTTATATTGTAGAAAATAACAATTAATTCTCTTTAATATAATCAAACAGAAGAGAAGAAACCTTTTAGATGGGTGCAGAAGTTTATGCTAGTTATTAGGAAAAATGTTCTGAGTGAGTTGAGAGTGAGTGAAGAAGCACAATAAGAATAATTAAAGTTGAGAAATAGTCCTGGGAGGCAAGGCTAAAATAACAACACTGTTTCATCCGGAGGAGAGAAAGCTACACTTAGGTTTACATAACTAAGGAGATCAGAAGACAGCTCATCTGCTGCCCTGTTCTCTTCCAGTTACAACATTACGAGGATATAAATGATGATGAAACAAGTCTATACTGAGTCCAGATGTATCCCATTTAGACAGAATGACTTGACTATTTCAGGTTCCATATTTTCCCCAATGACAGAAATGTGGGAGTTCGGGGTGGGGAGGGAGGAGAGCAGTTTTGTTTGAGCTTTAGTGAGACATTAGTGTGTTTCAGTGATGATGAAGTTACAGTTCTGTCCATAGGGTTCCTCTGTTTATAACAGACCTGGTGGGGCGGGGCGAGGCAGACTAGAAAGTCCATGGTTGAGCAAGAGCATAGATTGGCCTTGATATTACTAAATTCTTTTTATTTTCCATCATTCATTTTCCCAAAAGCAAGAAATTAGCCTGGCTTATGTTGAGAAGATGCAGGACTCGAAAGAGGATGGGTCCTTACTTAAAACTGACTTAAAGTTTTCTAGACTTATGAAAAAGGAAATATTTTGGTAACAAGTAGCCATTGTCAACACATTAAGAGATAGAATATACCAAGTCTATAAATGAAAGTTATGTGAACTTCAGGTGAGAACTTTCTATGTCTAAGGATTGTAAGAAAATGAAAATAAATTTATGAGATGATGTAAATCTAATCGTCAAGAAATATTAATGATTAAAGTAAAAGAAAAATTGATTTAAAATGTTTTAAATTGGTCTTTATACAAATTACTTAAAAATTACTGGAGCTTGCGTAGTAATGCCAGTACTTTAAGTAAGACTGTGTCTAAGACAATGGCTAACTGGGCAACTCCTGTCCCATCTGTCAGAGATGGATGGACATCGTTCAGCATCCGAGTTCAGGACCCTGACGGAACGTTAGCCCAGGAAACTGGAAACTGAAACCTGAGAATCTAGATTTTTATTTGAAATTTGGATTTAAAACATTCAAATTAAAATAAAAAACACAATGTAGTTCAAACTAAAGATGTTGGCTGGAGCCTCGAAAAGTCTAACTTGCGTGGGTACCATTTGTGATTTCGGGTTTACACTCATTTTTATTTAGGAGGAGGATTGAGTACATGGCTCCTTACAGGGCTTCGCAGTCAGATATGTTTCCACAATCAATAACTCTTTAATGTTTTCTATATTTTTATAGGTCATAAACAGCAGCTTATGACTGAACTCTGCTGAGATAGAAAAGGAAAAGAAATTTGGTGCCAGCTTTCCTGGCACTAAGCTGGTTTTCTTTCACAGGTATATCATACCTTAGCATCAGAGCAGAAACTTGTGGGAGAGGGTGAGCAAGTGGGATCCTAACATCAACGAGTAAGTTGGGTCCTACTTTAGAAAAATGCCTGCAGAAAGTCTTGAGTGCAGACATGAGGTTGGATTAAGTGGCTCCTAAGGTCTCATTCCAGGCTGCGATTGCATGATTGTGAGCTATTTCTGGTGACGTGTTTTATTCTCAGACATATTCTTTCCTTCCTTTATGAAAAGCTTCTCTTCTGCCTTCAGAAGAGAATTACTTTTTTCTTCTCCCAAAGTCTTAAAAAGTGAATACAAAGAAATTTTACTGCTCCTTCTAAATGGACAATGAATCTTGAGTGTTTTGTCTATGGATTTTTTAACGCATCAGATTGACTAACATTCCTGAATGATGCAAGTCTCTACCACTAAAGGTTTAATTCATATCTAAAATGGTACCATTATCTTGGGTAATGATATGTAATTAAGTGTGCTGACTATGTTCTCATGCTTTTCTGTCAGTGATTCATGGCTGTTGTCAAAAAGCACTCGCATATCAGAGCTCTTTGTGTTAAAGCCCTTGTTTGAAATACGCAAAAAACAGGGTTTCCTTTATTCATCAGGTCATCCAGGTAGTTCATGTACTTTTTAAAAATCTTTATCTATGCCAGGTTCTATTTATATCCATTGCAACTTTTTTTTTCTAGAAATATTTATGATGCTACCATAATATATAAAAAGAAAAAGATAAGGCTAATGTACACTAAGCAAATTTACTACTGTATATCCACAACAACAATATAGGGGGAAAAAAAAAAAACAGGTTATGGGATTTAAGATCTTCTCTCTTCCAAAGATGTTTATTGATAGCCTAATAGTGTCTCTTATTTTTCAGAAGAAGCTAGATCCATAGAGTGACTTGGTCCAGAGGAGATGATCTCCCCAGCACTTTTGCAACTGAAGATTCTAATAGCATGTGCCACTTTCTCCTCACATATACTGCTAGAATAACGGATATCTATTCCTTCTGTAGCAAGCCAACTCATCAGACAGCAGAAGTCAAAAACCAAAGCCAAACTTCAGTGTCATCTCCTTTCCATGACAGCAGCGAGACTTTTGGAGGTGACAGCAAACCAGAGGACTTGTTCTATGGAGAATGGATTTCTTAGCTTAGATCCTAGTGTCGAATAAAAAGAAACCTAGAAAGAGTTCAGAAAATATAAACACTTTAAAAGAGTAATTTGACTCCTCACAATTTAATGTAATGGCATACTGAAAAAAAAAAAGTAAAGTGACTTTGTTCTTAAAAGAGATTTTTCAATTTCAAAAAGTTCTTTCTGGCTGTTCTATATGTATCTCACAAAACAGTTGCTTTTCAAAATTACTATCAGAAGCAAGACAGAGGTGTTTGTTTTCATAGATCTGGAAATAGAAAGTAAAAAGGGAGAGATTAGGGACTCACATGGTTTTTCACTTGAGGGGAAAAAAAGTTTGATCATGAAAGAGAGATCTGTTTTCCTTAGACTCTGGATAATTTCTCTTAGCTTTGGCTTGATTTTTATAATGAATGCTTTAAACCCAAATTACAAGTTTGAATTAAGAGCTCTTATTCTGAAATCCTTTAGTCCTAGCAAGAAATAATTTCAGGGATTCATGTGCTGTTGAAATTACTAGTCATATATTTTATTATGGTTAATCACAGCTACTATTAAAAGAGAGGTAATAATATATGTTTCTCTCTGCTGAGATCAGCTGGTGAAACTGTAGTTCTCACACAGTTGCAATGTTCTCACTAATTATCTAATCATCAGGACAAAGACTTACAGAACCAGGCAGGTTGAGGCGACTCCTATGCAGGGTTTCTAATCAAAGTAAGTGTTTTGTAGACAATGTGACCTATTTATCATTATATGCTGAGTTATTCTAATTGCTGCCAATTTTGAGAGTCAGTGCTATTATTTCTCTGTTTGAATAACTGCTTTTAATTGAAATACAGGCAACAACATTCTCAAGGATGGGAAATGATATTCATGAGCTTTCCCTATAATCCTTTCTTTTATTACCCTCTAGTTGTATATATCAACATATTTATTACCGTCACTGAGTTAATCCTCACGTTGTAAGAGCACTCATGTATTATTTGCATTTTATAGGAGAATAAAACAAGATGCTACTAAGTCAAAAGGTATCATGTGAACATAGCTAACTCAGAGGTATATAAGCTAACCATTTTGTTTCCAAATTGACTTCGTTTTTAGGTATGTGTAGTTCACATGACATCTTAATAGTTTATGAATTTCTGGATAAATTTCTGAATCTGTCATAGTCTTAGTATCTCTTTAGTAGCTTCTTTTTTGTCTCATGGGAGTAAAACTTGGTTATAGTGGCGATTCTCAAGCAGTAGAGTACATTAGAACAGCCTGAGGAGTGTGTCAAAATGCAGGTCTCAGAGCACCTAACTGATTCAATAGGTCTGTGTTATGACCCAGGAACTGGTATTTTTTAAACATATTCCAGGTGACTCTGATACAAGTAGCTCACAGACAGTATCTTGATTAACCCGACTTACTGAGAGTCCCGGGTGAAGAAGAATTATTGGGCTAATTTCTTTAATATTTCATTTCTTGGAACTTATTATACCATTTTAAGCTTGGGCTTACTTTTTTCCATAAAATAGAAACTAGAGAAATTTTTGTCTCAGAGAAGCCTTCTGTATTTACTATTTGTAAAATGCTTAGAGTCCTTGAGTTTGAAAAGTTTGTAAAAATTTCCTAATGCTACAGAGTCACACCATGGTCAGTGTCCATTTTGTGTCCATGAAAACTTCAGTTTGAATGTCATTTATGGAAGACATTTTAAGAGAATGGTCTTGTTAAGATCATCATGGTATTAGAAACAACACTGGGATAGGAATTAGAAGATCTGGCTATGTTTTAATTGTGACTTTAGTTATAGCTAGTTTGTCCTTGCATTTAGAAATTGGGAAAATATAAATCTGCTCTGACTACTCTACAGAATCATTGAATTTACCAAAGATGATAATGTATATACAATTAATTTATAAACTTTACTTTGCTATACAGTTATAATAATGACACATGAATACTAACCACAGGCAGAAGCACCTTATTTAAGACTTTATTTAGGAAGAGTCTATACTTTTTAAGGACTTAGTGAACAAAGAGAATCTTACGGGAACATGTGGAAACTCTGGTTTGGAAAAAGCTTCTCATAAACAGTCAGAAAGTAATTGAATACGAGAAAGATTGAGAAGTATTTTCCTCTGAGTATTTTTCAGGAATAGACTTCATAGTGTTTATATACTTAGTGGGAGTGTGTTATTGGAAACACGGACTATGATATGTGATCTTGACCTTCAGTTGAGATAAACAAAAGAGTAAGTGGGATCTATGACATCATACTTTCTTTTCTCTTTTCTGGGCCTCAGCCACACTGTAACTCTAGATGCACTCTTCTTTTAATCTACCTGCAACCTGTGCTCTATAGCAAAGTTAGTTTCTGTCCTCTGTCCCAATTCACTTGTTGGAGCCTAACCTCCAATGTGATTCTATTAAGAGGTGGAGGCCACAGGGGTGATTAGGTTATAAAGGTGGAGCCCTCATGAATGGGATTAGAGCCCTATGAAAAAGAGCCCAGAGAGCTCCTTTCCCCAACTTTTGTCATGTGAGGACACAGCAAGGCAGTAGTCTATGAAACAGGAAGTGAGTCTTCACCAGACACTAAATCTATCAGCCTTGATACTTGGACTTCCCAGCCTTCAGAACTGTAAGAAATAAATTTCTGTTGTTTATAAGCCACCCAGTCTATGGCATTCTGTTATAGCAGTCAGAACAGACTGACGATCTGCCTAATGGTAATGCATGTTCTTTAGGAGAATGGCCTCTGGAAGAGCACATAGTTTGTTTATCACTATGAACTGCTTGCTGTGCCATAATAGAAACTTTGGCATACAGAACTTTTTGGCAGAAGTATTGATAACCATGACTATAATTGAGCACACATGGGAAATAGCATCTTTGCATAATCTGAAGTTATTCAACTAAGACTTGAAAGCAGAGAAAAATGGATTACGCTAACTGGAAATATATAACCTGCTGAGTATAACTTTTCATTCCTACGGAGAAGAAAAATAAAAATATGAGGAGTAAATTTTTATTAAGTTTTGCTTTTAAGAGTTAAAACTTGTGACACTTTGCATTATTATATGATTTTAATCATCTAAAGCCTAAGTTTTTGCTTTTAGTGAAAAATTTGAATTGAGATGTTGATCTACTTTAATTTTTGGTGCAGACTGACATTATACTAAAGAGAGTACATGGTAAATTCAAATT
This sequence comes from Pteropus medius, assembly GCF_902729225.1. Taxonomy (NCBI): domain Eukaryota; kingdom Metazoa; phylum Chordata; class Mammalia; order Chiroptera; family Pteropodidae; genus Pteropus; species Pteropus medius. Next base: position 35,989,165 of record NW_024340696.1, read on the forward strand.
TGGCACATATATACACAGAATGATGAAGTTGAACACAGAATTCATTTGAATTTTTTTTTCTTTTAAGAATTAAAAATGATAATTAGCTATAAGACATGCAGAACCATTAAATAAGACAGATGGTCTTTGATAAACTTTTCTTTGGATAAAACATAACCATCAAAATAGCTAGGAGTATGAGAAAGTCTGAGAGGTGTTGTCCAATCACATATGAATAGAAACTGGCATTGGAGACACCAAAATTCATGTTTTACTGAAGAAATACTCTCCTTCCTGTTGAACAGTTGCCTACTTTTTGACATCTTGTCATTATTAGCCTGAACACAGCTTGAGCTTTAATTTCTAACCAATCTTTGATTATTCTCAAGAGTTCCATTTCTGGAATAGGTTAAAAGGTATATTGTGGGACGAAAGTGCTCGATTATTATAGAACGTATTATTAGCTTTCTAAAAAGACTCGAATTTGTTTTTCTACACTTAATTTTTTTTTTAATAAAAAGCACATAATAACAATGCAGTCTCAGGTGGTGAATATTCTAGAAAAAGTAATTTCCAAGGCATATCATTGGGTCACCTGCAGTTCTAAACCACATCCTTCAACTAGGAAAACTGCATTAAAATTACTACAAGAGATTATTGATATTTAGGAAAATGACATAGTTTAAAATCAAGACTCATTAAGAAAAGTTTTTTTTTAAATTAATTTGTGAGATCTTTGAAATCAAGGAACTTGTCTCCCATTTCCCCCCATCTTTTCTAAAACCTTTCAGAGTACTGTACTTATAAGCAAACACCCTGATTATGCAGCAACCAGGCTTTTGACAATCAGGAGCATCAGTCAGAGAAATAAAGCCACTAGGAAATGTAAACACATAAAATAAAGGACTTATTGTAGGGATTTCATCTTATAAAATAATTGTGGGAACTGTTGTTTCTGGTGCTAGCGTCTGACATTCCATGGCAAGCAGTTGGGAGGGGTAAATGAACATGAAGTTGAAAAAGCAAAGAAAAGCCGGAGCCTATGAAGCTAAGCCAGAAACCACAAAGAAAGACTGGAACTCCTGTCGGTCTTTCTTGCCTCCACACTTTTAACTTCTAAGATGAGGCCATTTTGCAAGAGAAATCAGAGCCCTTTGGGAACTAAACATGCATTTGGCCCAGAAGTGAGAGAAGCTGAATCATAAGATCCAGCAGGAGATGAAAGTGTTGAGGGCGGGGCTGCTGCCTCCTGCTAACTGTGCAAGTCAGCAGATAAGTGGCAGTACGTGTGAAATACCACAGAGCCTTGTTCCCTGCACCAAATTCTTGAGGAAAATATTTGGTCTTTCATTCCTACCTTCCAAATCTTGTGCAAGATAGTCCTTCCGACTCATGTTAATCATGAACTATGCAGGAAAGAGAGTTTCAATAACTGAAGTTTTAGCTTAATTAAATTGGTATAATAGAAATCCATCATAGTTTAACCTTTATTAACTTGACATCCAAATATACCCTTTAACCATACTTAACTTCCAAGCAAAGACAGCAGGAAAATCTTACCCCCATCAAACGTAACACAACTACCCCTTAAATAACTGGAACTATATTACCACTCTTCCCTAATAAAGTATAATAATTTTTATCTATCTTTTGATGATTTTCATTCCTCTTCTAACTGAATGAGATTTCATCTTTGGTTTAAATAACGTAAATATTGAGCTATAATGTTAACTACTATTAATTTCCTGAGGTTTTGGGCCCTGAGGAATCCTCCTTGTATTGGACTATTGTTTTTGTCTCCTTGGAAGCTCTAAGAGGCATCCCGGGAAATCTTTTACATTGCAGACATTTCTACTAGACTTCCTTTCATTGTATGGTGGTAGCTCATTTTCCCCTAATTTTAGGATCAATCATCTCATCTGGTAGCTGTTGATTTTCTGATATAATAAATATAAAGAGGCCCAGTAAAATAATAGTCTCATTTTCTCAATAGAAAGTCTCATTTTCCAATTTAAATGGCTCTGTCCCACTGGTAAAAGCCTTCCACCATTGGAAACAAAGACCTCTAGATCAACAGAGCTCAAAGTGCCCATTGCCATATTTTATAGGCTGTAAAATTAGTTTCTTAATCAGAACTAATACTCACAATTGGGTATTTTATATGTCCAAGGATTATGATTTTGGCAGAAGCCTTGTAGGAAAGGAAAGCAAATTCATATATGGTATTAAATGTTTATTCTAGTGAGAGCAAAGCACTCTCCTTTCATGATGAAAGTGGTTAAATTGCTCCTGGGTGGGTGGCTGGCTGATTCCTCCCTCTCCTTCCTATATGAATTGTGCCATATTAGGGACTCAGTGTTGGTCTCTGCTAATGTTAAATAGGACATTCAGCAGTGGCTGTAGTCTAATCGGACTTAGTGAGTGCAAATCAATGTTGCCAAGCCCATGCATAACCTCCATCTCTGCTGGTATAAGTACTTTTTAATGAGCTCATTGGTCAAGTGCAGAGATTGTAGGAGAAAGAGGCTAACTATTATACACTTGGTGAGTCATCTTGTCTACCGCTTATTAATATCCTCCACTGAGGTTTCTCTTTGGTGAGCTTGTACATTTGTCTTCACATCCTATGCACAACCAGGGAGTTCTAAACCCAGGCCTTCATATCACTAGTTTTTCCACTGTGGCCTTTTGAACTGTGTGACAATTTAGTCAAATCATTAACTGCTACTGATGAGGCAGTAATGGTCCATATTTCTGGCAATCTTTTTTTTTCTAGGTAAAATGAACAACCAGGTGTATTACTCAAGGTTCTCCCCACTGAGATTTTCCTTCATCACTGTCTTTCAAGGCAGCTCAGATTGGAGCTGTAATGCTGTAGTTGTTCACTTTCAGGTAAAGCCAGCCTAGCATGCAGAATCACCTGCAGGCCAGTCCCCAATATTTCTTTTTCCAATTAGGTAATCATGAAAAACAACCCTTAAGGTCATAGGTACAGGCTGAGAAGGAGGAAGTTATATGGCAGAAATATGGGTCATGAGCATCGGTGACACTTACTCATGTAACTTCTTTGTGTTTTCAGAACCTAATTAAGTCAGATTTTGTATATACCACTTTCATATAATGATGGAGTGCTGCTATGTGTGCTTAAGTTTATGGTTTAGTTATACATAAAACCATAAGCATGCAGGTCTCATGGTAATTTGGTGGCCCGTGCTCAAGAGTTCAGCCTCTATTAAGGTTCGGTAGCAGGTAAGTATCTTATTTTTAAAAGGACAGTAGTAGTAGCTGTCGACATAGAAACATCCAAACTTGTAGATAATTTTTATGAGTTTATTTGAGCCAAACTGATGACAATTACCAGGAAGCAAAATCTCAACAAATTGAGAAAATGCTCGGGAGAATGGCAGTTTTACAGCTTATTTTATACTTTAGAATCAAAGGAAGAAACCTAAGGAGGATAACATGAAATCCATTGGTGGTATAGTAAAGAGGTGAGAGAAAGCAAAGTGAGGAAATCTCTGGGATTGGATAAAAAGAAAAATGGAGACACACATACTTCTTTTACATTAGTGAATACAGGAGAATTAATAATTAACATTTATAGCACATAGTGATGGTATTGGGGGAACAAAATAACACTGAGGGGTTCTGTGATCTTGTGCTCTGGTGCAGAGGGTGAGCCTGGAGGGGATCTGGGAGAGTAGATTATTCTGACATTTCAAAGGTATGTTATCTTAGATTCAAAAAGACAATAAACAGGCTCGCTTAAGGTCAAGAAAGCTGTAGGTCTAGGATGTGACTGCCCGCCTTGACCCACTTTTAGTTAGGAATTTTTATGTTCAGACCGTCCTGTGTGGTTACTTTCTTTAGGTCTCTGAGTTTATAAGGCTAGCCATGCAGGCCTCCCCTGAGCTAGTCAGGTTTATTATGTGGCCCTTTTTTCCGTCCACACTTTCTCCTTTTGGTTTTAAATCAGTTCTAAGGATGCATTAATGATCAATCTCTTGGTTGGATAATGTGGTCCCGTGGTGCTAAGAATGTTCATTCTTAGAAAGTCTTAGTGTTGTCATTTGTCTTGTTGAAATGATGACAATTGGAGATGTGGCAAAACTTAACTTTGAGTGGATGTTAAGGCTGAATTTTTCTTAAAAGAGAAAAACAGGTAAATGGGAGGCAGTCAGAACTTATGGGCCTTCAGTAAGAAAAAAAACCTCTGGGTTATTTCTAACCCAAAAGCTATCATGATTGAATTTTTCTGTTTGTCTTCTTGTCTGTATTTTCCATCCAGTATACATGTACTTATAGTTTGAGGACACACCATATACCTATTTTGTTTTCACAATCTGACCATGAGATGTGTTACCGTTTACTGGTATTATTATTAGTAGTAGTAGTATCATTTTAATATGGCCCATCTATTTCCCATTGGAAGTGTCATTCATTATATTAATCTGATTCTTGCTAGTTGTTCAATTTGGAACTGTAACTTTAAGGTTTAATTGGGGCCAAGGCTGTAAGAACACAATGATATAAATTACAATTACCATCTAAAAATTTCCAGAGGCCAGGAAGAGAGTAAATTTCCTGGGTCTCAGCAGCTGTAACGGAGGAACATTTGTTTTTCTTTTAGCTATTTCAGCTTTTATCTAAATTAATATGGTTAGTAGTCTTTGTCAGGTTAGGAGGTAAGCACATTCCCATAATTGGGTTCTAGTGTTTACACTTAATTTTTTTTTCAATATTTCTTTTCCACTAACTTTCTATAACTTCTCCTGTCCTTAGTTTTCTCTTTTTACTCATTCAGAAATAACTAACTTATTAGAAGAAACTACTTTAACTTCTCTCAAAAGCATATACATTTCTTGCCTTCCTTCTGAAATCACGTTTCTTCTAGATTTCAAAAAAAAGAAACCATGAAAAGAGTATTGTTGATAATACAAAAGTTACCTTACACATCTTCAGCAATTATTAATAGTTGGGCTATATAAGAATAAATTTTGAGAAAAGCTCAAACAACAAGTATAATTATAATTATGACTAATATTATTAGCAGACAGGTAAAGACAATCAAACTTTTTTTTTTTTTTAAGTTCAACATCAATTATGTAAGTATACAGGCCTTCTCGGTGTCTTGGTTATCTATCTCTGATGTCAGTGGCTTCTCATCCTGGAGGAATCTTTGATGTCTGCTCTAGGCAAAGGCAAGTGTCAGAGACAGGTGCAGATGTCCATTCACGGTTAGACATCTTTTTTTAATGAGAAATGTGAATCTTTGAGTAAACACCTTTAAGTTTAGCTGCGTGCAATTAGTCAGTAATACCTGCTAAGGTCCCTTCCAGTGAGGTTGGAGAGAGTCTAAACTGATGTATTTTCCAAAGAACAAAATCTCCCAGTTGTAAGTCATGTTCTTCGAAGTCTTTGTCTCCTGGAAGAACACTATGAAATGAATCAATTTACCAATTTCTTTAAGATGGCTAATAAGTCTTTGATATTAATGCAGAATGTCTCTTTTTAGTATGGTTGGTTCCTATGTCCCTTCATCCAGATGCGTAGGGTGACCTATCTAATGAGGAGAAAAGCTATGTTACCAAAAGCAGTAGATTTCAGGTTGAGAAGTATTATAGGGAGAGCTTTTGGCTAAAGGAAATTAAATTTAACTAGTTGAGTTTAAATTGTACAATTTGTATGTTCTACTAATCCACAGGATTGGGGGTGATGATAGCACAATGAAAATGCTGTAGAATAGGGCAAATGTTACAGTTGGACTGCATTATTTGCCCAGTGAAATAAGTCCCTCAGTCACTATGTATCTCAAAGGGAATTCTCCAATTGGGAATTATTTTTTTTTATAATAATAATTTACCTACCACTAAGGCTGTTGCTCTCCTGCAAGGTAATGCCTCAATCCAGTGAGAAAACATACAAATGGTAACTAATACATATTTGTATCCTTGAGATGGTAGCATTTGGATAAAATCCAATTACCATATCTCGAAGGGATCCAAAGGAAGTGGGACATGTCCTTGAGACCTGTAGAGTGATTTTCTAGGGTAATATTTTGAACAGATAGGACTGCTGCTATATGCTTTATGAGCTACAGTAGGAGAAAGTTTCCATTAATATCGTCTACTCCATGAAGTCATCTTTTCAGGACCCCATGTTAACTTATATACATGTTGGAGTATAGATAACTGAGCCCTTATAGGCAAGATTGGTTCCTGATTGGGTCCAAACCAGATCTGTTTTTCTGGATCAAAGATTTCTCCTTTTTGTTGCCATATCCTCTTTTCTTCTTCTGCAGCTGTCCATTGGAACTGTAAATGAGAGTCTTTTATTGATTTAACAGGAAGAAGAAACATTCTTGGGTTTGGATAATTTGGCTGCTTATTGTTGCTTGTCTAGCTGCAGTGTCAGCTAAATTATTTCCTTTGCTTCCATGGTGGCAGCTTTAGATTGTCCTGGAATTTTGATAATTACCAATTATTTTGGTTGCTGTATGACATCCAATAATTCTGTAACCTGTTTTCCGTTCTTTATGGGCTGCCCTGAGGAGGTTAAGAAGCCTCGCTTCTTCCACAACATTATAAAGTTGTGAACTACACAAAAGGTATAGCAACTATTAGTGTAAATGTCGGCTATTTGATCTTTGACCAATTGACAGCTTTGAGTCAGAGCAATTAATTCAGCTTGTTAGATAGATTTTATTCAGGCAAATAAGAACCTTTAATTGTGTCCACCATGAAAGTTATTGCATATCGAGCTCAGTAATATCCCTGTTCATCTTTCAGATAAGCTCCATCTGTAAACCAAATTAAATCAGTATTATTAATAGAAGTTTTTTTATAAAACTTGTGCCATTCCTAGGAACAGGAAGGTGGTCAATAAGCAAAACACAGTCATGGGTATCTTCATCCTGCAAAGAAGGGTAGCAAAGTTGCTGGGTTAAGACTGTTACAACAATTTAAAGTAATAGGTGCAGAAAGCAAGAATATTTTATAAGGATCCAGTCGACTGACAGAGAAGTAGTGATTATGGGGAGAGTTCAGTAAAATTTCAACAAAATAAAGAACATAAATAAAGGAGAGCCTGTAACTATTTTTTTTTTTTCTTTTTTCTTTTTGCATAACATGGCTGTAGCAGAGATGGCTGTTAGGCAGAGAGGAAGCCCTTTGGCTACTGAATCTAATTATTGACTATAATATCCTGTAGGTACATGATGAGCTCTACATTTATTAGGTTAAAACTCCCAAAGCATTTTCTTTATTTTGTATATATATAAAAAAGAGAGTTTATAATTAAGGTGTCCCAAAGGAGGGGCTTTAGGTAATACTTTTTCTAGAGCTTCAGCTTTTTTCCTTTCGGGGTTCCATTGAATTAGATCAGGTCAATCTGCTTTTAATAAGACATGTGAAGCTGAATGAGCCATTAATGAAAAATCTGGAACACAGTTGTGACAGTATCCAGTTAGACTTAGAAATCCTCTAAGCTTTTTGTTTGTTTGTTTGCTTGTTTTTGGAAGAAAAAAAGAATAAGATTTCTCTAAGTATTTCTGGGTTAATTAGTAACCCATCTTTAGATATTAGGTGACCAAGGTATTTTACTTGGTAAAAGAGAATTGAAGCTTGTCCTTTGAGACTCTATATCCCTTTAGGCTGGCTGTTATAATAAATAAATTGTATCCTCTTGGGAGTCTAATATGTCCTAGAACATAAAGGTAAATCATCCACATATTGGATTAAAGTGGAATCTTTGGGAAATCGACATCATTCAAATTATCTTTTATTATCTGAGAGAAATAGGTGAGACTCAGTATATCTCTAAGGCATTACTGTCCAAGTAAACTTGTGATCTTCCCAGTTGAAAGCAAAAAGGTATTTCCTGCCCTTTACAGGAATGCTGAAAAAAAGCATTACATAAATCTATCACTGAAAAATATTGGCAGTCCACAGGAATAGCTGATAACAGGGTATGTGGATCTGGAGCCAGAGGATGTTTTTATTTACAGCTATGAGATCCTATATAAATCTCCATCTTTTCCCATTGGATTTCTTTACTGGAAAGATAGGAGAATTACAGGGGCTGGTACATGGAATTACAAGCCTCTCTTTTAAGTAATCTTGTTCAAAGAGCTTAATTCCAGCTAGTGTATCAGGTCTTAAAGGATATTGGTGAATATTAGGTAGAGGCAAAGTATTATCAATAGTTATTTTAAAAGGAGTGGCTGACTTAGTCTTGCCAATACCTATACTGGAAAAGGCCCAAAGTTGCATTGGAGCATCTTGTAACAAGCGTTCAGTCAGTCTTAAGATTAGTTTCCTCTTGTGGAGGTTCCTTTAAAATCATTACTTACCCAGTTGGTTCAGTGTCTGATTCATTTAGTTCTAAATACATTTCACTCTTCTAGGAAAAGGATATGTGGGTGTCATTGGTTTCAAGAAAGTTTCAGTCTAACAGGTGAATTGGAGCAGATTTGACTAGTAAAAATATATGTGCCCCATAACATTCCCTAGCTGGAAAGGAACAGGTTCTGACTTAAAAACAAATATTAGTTGACTAGGTGTTCCTACTACTTTGACAGAAGCTTACTCTGAAGAGTGCAACTTAATTGGGGAGGGTTAAGAAGAGATAAAGTAGCCCCAGTATTTACAAGGGCCTTGATAGTTTCCCCTTTTAGGGTACTTTTATTTTCTCCTAAAGTGTTAGTAGAGACAAGATAAAATACCCTCTCGTAGTCCTCAGAGGAGCCCTATGCTCCTTACCGTTTCTTTTCTTTTTCTAAATCCCATTTTAGTTTTCTACAATGCTTCTTAAGATGACCTAATTTTTTACAATAAAGGCAGACTCCTCTACAAAAATTTCCCAGCAAACTTTATTTAGTAATTCTGTTGCTTTGCTCTCAGAAACCAGAAGATATATTAACTGGAATAGGTAAAATAGCCAGGATCATATGTTCTAACAGTTAAATCAAATCCCCTTTTGAACCCTTCTGGGTCCTAGAGAGGGCAGGGGAAATCTTCAGATTCCTTAATTCAGTCCTGGTACAAGGAGAGTAGATTATGACTGGTTCTCCTTGTCCTGAGACTGGCTTTGCTCTACAGGGAGCTGCCAGAATTTCTGTTTTTGTTTTGTTTTGTTTTGTTTTTCTAGTCTATTCTGGTCTAGTTTTCTATTCTAAGTGTCCTTTAGCTTGGTTGGGAGCTGTGGTGGAGGAGGTGTAGAAGAGAGAGGATAGAGAGAAGGGAAAGAGAGTAAGTACCCCAACAAAGTAAAGAGTACATCGGGGCAGTTAGAGAAGTGGAAAAAGTGGGGTGCTGGCATTGAGCAGCTTCAGAAACCTCTTTTAGTTCAGAGACAGTCTCTAAAATTTTCTTATTAACTTCTTGGAGAAAAGAAAGTTTCTCTGTGATGCGTTTCAGAGGTTTCAATTTGTCAATTGAGATAAATCTCTCATTCATTCAGTTGGATTTTAGAGCAGCTTTTTTTTTTTTCTATAATGTGTGCAAAAAATTAATTTAGGTGTCAAAAGAGCTTCATTTTGGCCATCTTAACATCTGGTTGAATCCTCCCATTTCTGTTAGTATTTGTGAGTAAGATGTACATAGGAACTGTACATCTGCAGGAGTATTAATGGGGACTGCGGGCTTGCAGGCCTTGGAGGCGTGGTTTCCCATGCTAATTTTAGTTTTATTTTGAGATCTGAAGATTCTGAATAAATTTTAGGGTTATAGTGTGGTGGGTTGAAATGGAGCGTTTATGGGTTGAGTTCCAAGGGGCTGTCACCTCCCCAGTCACTCCAACCCTCTGACATGTCTTGGTTTCTCTCTTCAGCTACCTAATACAATTATGAGAACTTGGAGTATTAGGTAACCAGCTTTTATGTCTGTGTCCTCAGACAGAGTTAATCATTTAATTATAGTTGTGTTAGAATTCGCTATGGGGCCCTGCTTGTCTTGAAGAGTACCCTCCGACACTTCCACATAGGTTCTTACTCACCTAAGAATACCTGAAATTAGAGTTGGAGGGAGTTAAATGCCCCTTATCTTTGAAGCTGAACTAGTTCAGACTCCTGTTTATCTAACAAAAGGTTTTGTTCAGACCCAATAAACCATTTCAATTGAAAAGTTAAAGTTAAAAACAGCCATCTTTGTTTGTTTGTTTGTTTTGTTTTTCTCCCTTCCCTTAGTTATCTCAAACCTTATCCTTAGTCTGGGTTATCTCAACCCTTAACCTTTGTTGCCACCTTGAGAATTTTCTTTTAAACAGCTCAGATAAAGTCAGGAATTTCAAGAAACACTCAAGTTTACCCAATGCAAAGTGGGGAGCCTGCTCGTACCCAGCACCAGGTTCCATCCATAGGATGGTCCTGGATGGGCTTCTTTGGTACTGTGCTCTCTGTGACAAGTAAATGTTGATGAAAGAAACGTCCAGATCTGCAGAGAATTTCAATGAAATTATTTGAGCCAAATTGATGACAATTGCCAGGAAGCAAAATCTCAAATCGAGAAAACACTTCAGAGAATGGCAGTTTACAGCTTATTTTATACATTAGAATCAAAGGAAGAGACATAAGGAGAGATACATGAAATCCATTGGTGGTAGATTAAGGAAGCAGAAGAAAGCAAAGTGGGGAAATCTTTGGGATTGGATAAAATGGAGACACACATACTTCTTTTACATTGGTGGGTACAGGAGAGTTAACAGCACGTAGTGATGGTATTCAGAGAAACGAGATGAAAATGAGGGGTTCTGTGGTCTCACGTTCTCATGCAGTGGGGATGTTCTGAGTGGTCTGGAAGGAGATTACTCTAACATTTCAAAGGTATGTTATCTTAGATGCAAGAAGATAATAAACAGGAGCAGTTAAGGTAAAGATTAAACTTTATCAAGGAAGCTAGACACCTAGGATGTGACTACCACCATGACCCACTTTTAGTTAGAAGTTTTTATGTTCAGATCATCTTCTGTGATTACTTTCAGTCTCTGAGTTCATAAGTCTGGCCATACAGGTCTCCTCTGGGCTTGTCAGGTTTAGTCAGGTTTAGCCCCTTTTTCGTCCACATAATTTTCTACTAAAGAAGGTGTAGCTTACTTCCAAAATCCTAATGGTTTGTGCTGTAATTCGCCTACAGGGGACCATCAAAGGACCCATATAACATCCCTATTCAACACTGATGTTTTAAGCACCTTCACATCGGTAAGGTCATGCAGTCCAAACAACACTGTGGCTTACGTGGCAGCCTGTTGCAAACTCTTCTTCTGTTCTGGACCCTAATAAAAAGTGTTAGCTTTTTAGGTTGCTCTTTAAATTGGTTCTAGCCCTGAATTTGGACATTGAAGGTGTACTGCTGATCTTGTCATTACCTCCAAAATTCAAGCTTCCATTAATGAGCATTCTGCAGGAGAAGCTAATGTCCTTCAATACACACTTGGCCTTTTAAGATTCAGGGAAGCTCTAGCAGAAGATCCAGCAGGAGCTGTCCGCCCAGTTGCTGCCCCCTGCCAAGTCAAAAACCAGTCACAAATAAGGATGGATATGCCTAAGTGGCATCTTTCACTTCTGGTTTCCTGAGCAAATGCTTCCTGTGAACCATGCTAACTAAGAATGCATAGGGAAGGAAATTCTGGGAAATGTAGTACCCATTTAGCTACGTTGATAACAACTAAAACTCATCACATCAGAATAGATTTGATCTCAAATGAAAATACCATAAAAATCTTTGAGAGCAAGAAACTTATCCTAAGTCCCCAAAACAATGAAAATGTGTGCAAAAAGTAGAAAGCTTAAATAAGGATTTTCCCCCATCTGTTTCATCAATAAAAAAAGATCTTCTATGGCAAATTGCTGCAGTTCACGAAGTATTACATTTGAGAGGTAAAAGTCAAGAGTGGCAGGACAAACAACTGAAGACAGAGGAACAAAAAGAAAAGGGAGAGCAGAGGAAGTACATGATGGAGATCAGAAGCAGTAGTGCTGAGCAGAAGCAGTCAATGGTAGGGACGATAAACAAGCAATATATGTCCACAGAAAAGAGCGGTGGCCACCATAAACTGGAAGAAAGCAGCTTCTCTCTCCAGGGGGAAAATGTCTGTCTGGGCCTCATTTGGTTTCTTATGAAGGAATAGACAGGTGGAAGCGCCATTCTTATAATTGTAACAGACAGAGGTCGGGTGGCAAATGGCTTCCAAAGAATAATATTCAGTATCTTTTGAAAACACATGGTATTACTTAAAATAGCTAATCTAAACTTCCTATAAATTTTATTTGTATAAAACAGTTTCTTTCTCAATAATTTCAATTTAAATATATTTGTTAAATTTTGCCTAATTTCAATCTGTTTTATTATATTTATTATTTATAATAATAGCTACTATTGCTTTTTATTATTTTCAAAAACTAGGACATAATTATATATGTAACATTTATAAATGTATTTAAAATGCTGGTTAGAATGGCTTTTACTTAATCTTTGGTCCCGTTTAAGCCAAACTCCTTCATAAACTTAAGTGGATTTGCACATTATGCAATAAATTTAGTTTATCTCCTTCAAAGAGTCCAAGAAACTCAAAACTTTTGAAAACATTACATAATATATGGGTAATAATTCTTACTAACTTTGCTTTATTAGGTAATTTAAAGATGATTATAGAGCCTGAATCTTTTCATTTAAAGAAAAATCATGTAGAAACCATCAGTAATATAATAAATCCCTTTATAGAAAATTATCACTGCATTTTTTCCTGGAACCTAAGTTTGGTTAAGGCTCAGAGAAAAGAATGATTTATTCTTAATTGAAGGAGCATAGGTCAGCTAGACCAGAATTCTGATCCTAGGCATCCAGGAGTTTTCAGACTTTTGTCAAGTTCTTTAATTTCTCTTAACTCTATTATCTTTACCTGTTAAATATATGATCTTAATACCTACCTCATAGGGTTGTTGTAAAGATTAAATTAAGTATATATCTGGCCCATAGATATGCAGTAAGCGTTAGATGATACTATTATTTGCACCAGATCATTGAGAAAATCTATAAAATTATAGTGAATTAATGATGACAATAAAAACTTTCATTCCAGTGTATAACACTCAAATTAAAGAAAATATTTAAAGTCATTTTTTCCTTAAGATGTTTAATGAAAAACATTTTTCATTTTAATTTGAACCCTGTTTAACTTTTACTAAAATATGTTTATTTGTACATGGTTTAGATCATAATTTTATTTTCCCATTTTGTTAATAAACAAAGAATGATTGCTCAATACTTTAAGACAGAATGGAGTGTAAATGTCATTAAAAGAAAAAAATAAAGTTCTAATTATTTTAAGTGAAATATTTGCTATCTGGTAGCATTTACTATTCTTAGCTTATCTTGAAGGAGACTCAAAAATATTGTTTGGAGCTAGAGTAAGATTTACAGGAGAATAAAAAGAATTAAAGGTGGAGAGGGACCTAGATAGGAAGAGTTGTATTTATTTTTTATGTAATTAAAGATTAATTTTTTATTAATGCTATCTTGTTATTTGTGTTACATAGAGCTCTATGCTCATATAAATTATTCTGAAAATTATTATTACCACAGAGACACATTTATACATATACTATTGAGAATTCATACAATTTTCAAAAGGCAATAATTATTCAACATTTTAAAATGTGTTTTGTGGATGAACAAAGGGTGCAGTAATAAATCATAAATTCCTAACTGGGCAGGTCATGGTGGGTAGTCACGCCCCAGGCACATAACTTCTTTAGTGAAAGGTTTTAAGCCAGCCCTGTCCATCGTTCTTGTGCATCTAGGTTAACACACCTTTGAAATGCCAGAATATCCCTCAAAGGCATAACCACCTTCAAAAAAGCACATAATCTTAATTATCCTGTAATCCAGTCCCCGTCTTGTTTTCTCCCACCTTCATGAAATCTTCTTTAATTTAAAATGCATGAAAAAAACTGCAAAACTGTTATTCTCTGGAGCATTTGAGGTCTTGCTTCCCAGCATTGTCGTCAGTTTTGGCTCATATAAACACATATAAAAATTCTCTACAGGTTTAGACATTTCTTACATCAACAGTTTTAAAAATCTTATTTCTACAGTATTCCTTTAAGTTTCTTTTTAATTTCTAAATAGGTACATATCAGGGGTGGTCAAGGGTGTATTTCTAGCAATGAACAAATTCACAAAAATGATAGACTGTGTTCTGTAAAATGCTTATTTTTGTTGACCCTGAACCAGACCTACATGTTTAAGTCTGATTAAGCACAGTTTATCATGACCTTGTTTATAACATTTGTTTATAACACCATGAATAGTTTCATAAAAACGGTATTTTCTTCATCCTTGTTTCTACGTCTATGTTGTTACTGCTACAGATCTGTGGAATTTATGAAAAATAGTTATCTAACTGCTCTGTTTATGGGGCCCCTGCCAGAATCACTCACATTTATACTTATTTCAAGGGTATCTGGGAGAGTTTGCACAACTTAATCCAAGGCCTGAGATTGTCACTGATCCCTCCTTGCATTTCTCCTGGTGGTACAAGTGAGAGGGCAAAAAACTTTTGTTAAATTCTTGTTATCCATGACTCCAATGGAATTTTTTTCTGTTACTTATTTGACTTTTTGTTCATTTCTTTTTGCTTTTATAACTCTATGTTGAAAGAATTAAATATCCATGAAACATCAGTATCAAGGGAATGATGCAATACATTTCAATGAGATAAGATTATTGGAGTAGATTACAAGTGAGGGTGTGGCCTGTGAACTAGCCTAAGGTGACTCTAGGTCAAAAAAATGATGAACTGAAGGCTAATCTAGATGCACGTGTCTACAAACAGCCCAGTTGGATGTCCTTACATGTATAATAAACCTGCAGTCATCTGATAAAATGAGTTATTCTGTTATTCTGGATAGCTGTTTCTTCTGGATAGCTCCAAGTTAGCCATTAGAAAATTTTGTTTCAAAAGATCATTGTTCTAAAATACATTTTAATTGCATCTGCTTTAGTAAACAAAATATACTGAAGACTTTTTTTTTTTTTTGAAAATAAGGGATGATTATTCTATTTGTAGGAGAAAAATTATCGTAATAACATTTTTATATAGATAAGCCCCATCGGATTGCTAACAAGTGAGGTTAAAAAATTAATCAGAAAAAGTAAGACTCAAGTTATTGCAAGGCTGATGGAATGACAGTGGTGGGCCTATGCAGCTAGCTGCTTAGCTGGGAGTTTCGGGAGCCTGAGAGATAACATCTAATGGCATTTTCCATGAGATTTCGTGTGACTGTAGGGAAGTGTTCTCAATTTTATTCTATCTACTTTATTCTTGTTATTGTATTATTATTCATTTACCTTTTTTAAAAAGGGACATGGAAGATGTTTAACTCTATGATCTTCGAAGCAGTGAAAAACAGAATTCTATATTCAAAATCTCACATAAAGACTATCATATGTGATCCCTGGGACTAGATTTGAGCTGCGATTTATCATCACATTTTGAAGCGGAAATGGGTTCAGAGAATTAATTATTTTGCCCAACGTCAGTTAGCTAAATTCAAATCTGTCTGACAACGAAGTTAGTATCATGTCCACTATACCAAGTTTCAAAGGCAAAGCAGCTTTCTCCTAAGCCTTTTGCTCTGCCTGCATAAAGTCAACCTTAGCAGTCTTTATTTTTTTGTTTGCTGTTACAACAGCATCATCAATTACTAAATTTACCTATTTTCAGCTCACATTTGTGTGTGTGCGCACACGTGTTGTTTTTTGTTTCTGTATCTCTTAGAAAGAGAATGTTACACTTGCAGTGCCATGCTCTCTACTTTTCTCCTTATATATCTCCAATAGTATTTGTGTCTCTTTACTTGGAAACACATAAATTATCTTAAAAAGAATATACACGAAAACTGATTAAAATGATTGTATTTTGGGAGGAGAGCTGAGTGACAGGGTGAGTAAGAGAGGTACTTTCTTTGTGTAACTGTTTCTTCCTTTTGAATATTGTACTATGGGTATTTTTACCAGCTGAAAAATTTTAAATATCTCTTCATTGTGGATGTTTGAGTTATGGTTGTTAAAGACCATGAAAAACTGGTTGTATTTTTACAAATTCAAAACAGAAATGAAATATTTTAAATCATGGCTTTGTTGTTTATTCGTGATACTAGATTTTAGAAGGTACCAGATAATCTAAATGCCTTTGGTATTTGTAGTTTAAATTATAAAAGAACATATATACAACAATAATTGCAGCACAGAATTTTAAAATTAGAAAGCATATTATAGATCATTTAGTCTAAAGTCTTTACTTATTTATGAAGAACCTTCTAATTGTGGGTGTCAGAGCTGGGAAAAAAACAGCTTTAGACTGTAGATTCAACATGGCCTCTAATATGCTGTATGGCAAAAATTGACATGGTTACATTATAGAGAAAAAGATATTTAGAAAAATGACTATTATAATATACTTTATAGATCAGATACTTTCTTTTGGCCCTATCTTTTGGAAAGGCATTTAAATGAAAGAGGATTTGTATTAAAAAATAATAATTTGCTTAATTTTTCTAAAGGTTCTGACTCTGGGAGTGCTTTACGTGACTGTCATGACACTTTGGGAGAAGATACTATTTAGCAGCAGCAGTTATTTCTTACGTGGTTATTATTACTGTCCAGTTAAATGTGAGCTTGCGTGTGTATTTTAAAAGTTTATTATTACACATATCACAACTACAGTAAGCAGTGCCATCATCATAATATATAGATAATAAATGCTGATGTTCATGATAGCCCAAGGTGTAACCCAACAATACCAGTTAAATATCCATTATTTTCAAAGGTATTTAGAGTCAAAAAATAAGCAAATGGAAATGATTCACCCCTATAATAATCCAATATATTCATTTTACCTACTTTAGGTTTTAGGAAGATATATATATCTCCCAGCAAATTTCTTTGGCATAAAATTTAAAAGCATCAGATATATGAAATAAAATATATATGTAACCTTGTTTCTACATGTTGGCAATATTTCACTTTTTGGTATGTTCTCTGGCCATTTTCCTCTGTGGGCATCTTTAATGAATGAGCCATATCCACTGTAATAGGCATAATATCATAAGCAAGAAAATCATTGATAGATTCCACTGAATAGGCTGATTCACTTACCTGCAAAAGAAAAATGGATGTGTGCTATGATTATCACATTTGTAGACTCACTTATATAAGCACTAGGTAGCTCTTTTCCTCTAGTAGTTCCCTACTTTAAATATATATATATATATATATATATATATATATATATATATATATATATATATATATATATATTAATTTAAAAAGCTTGTCTTTGCCTACTGTTTTCTGTTACTGTTAGGTCACATCCTGAGTTTACTCACACCCTGGCTAAACTTTCAATCTGGTTTCTTTCTTTTCCCCCTCTTTCATGAGGGTATATTCTGACAGTTTTAACACGAATACTGTTGAAATAATTCTCAACTTTTCTAAAGCCATTTTCTATGCAATTCAAGTTAGTTGACTTTAAAAATTTAGGGAAAACAAGATGCCAGGAGAAATGAAACTTTGTATTTTGCCCACAATTTATAAAGAGTAGGTTTTGATTCAGCTTAGCTCACATCTGATTCTTTGACTTTTCTCTTAGGTTAGCTCAGACTATAGCATATTTAGCAGACTGTTATATTACATTATATACTAAAACAAACTTGAAATTTTTCTTATAAGGACAGGATAATAGGGGACTAAATCAAGTTCTATGTAGAATTTAGATACATGAAATTAAATCATTTTAGAACTCAGAGTTTTCTTTTAACATAGTAGCACTTTCGACTGACTTTACCAATTCAAAAAAGAAAGTCAGTTTTGCGAAAATAGTCATTGTCACATCTGTAGTCTATTAAATAATGATTAATTAAAGTCCAAAAGGAAAACAAACAAACAAACACATAAACAAAATTTGTGGTTAAGTCATGATGGCACTAGTTATTTTTATCAAGCTAAGTTTTCATACTTTGTCCTCATTAGTAGAATATTCTCATTAGCCTGGTATGTTATTACATTATCCTCAGAGGTATCTTTGGGTGGGTGTCCAGCAGATGATGTAACATCCCAAAGAATTGCAGTGCTCCTCTGGATGTATGTGACAACCTCGTTTTAGAAAGTTCTTTTTCTAAGAAGTTTTTGAAAAGATTGGCAGATTCTTCGCCTTGATCATAGCATGCCACTTAATCCTCTTTCAACCATAATGTGTTTGAAGAATTAACTAAGCCATGAATTTCTGTGTATGGATGAAAGCTTTTTGAAAATATTTTCCTCTGTAATTGAAACTTGTTTTTGATGGTAGTTAAGATAATTTTAGCAAGCAAAAAATCTTAATTGGCATTTGAATAACTTTTTTTTAACACATTAAAACTCAGTGATGGATTAATACTCTATCCATTTCAGACTGAATTTATAGTATCAAATCTAAATTATCTGATAATTAGGAAATTTATATTTAGATTTTAATAGCATAGAAATTAAGTCTCCTCTTCACTTTTACAATGTGAAATAGTACTCGAATTTTCACTAAAAGAAAAAATATATATACATGTATATATTTGTCTATCTGATTTTTAGCCATGATTTAATAGGCACCTACCATGTTTCAGGCATTATACTTGGTATTGATAGTAGAAATATAAATAAGAGCAAGATTTGCCCTCAGGTGACCCTCATAATCTAGAGGAGGGTCAAATACAACCCCATGGTAACAGCCTTTCTTAAATTCTATAGCACAGGTGAGAATAAGGTGCTATAGGAGCATCCTGGGAAGTGGGGAGGAGGATAGTAGGAATTTGCAAAAGGAATAAAACAGGTATGAGACTTTAAAGTCTGAACAAAAGTATCAAAAAGTACATTTCAGGCTGGAAGGGACACTGTGATAAAGGGCAGAGAGATGTGAAACTACAAGAGACCTTCAAATGGTTAAAAATGGTGAAGACATAGGAAAAGTGGGCCAATTTGGCCAAATATTCATAAAAATAGATTGGGGTACATTTAAAAAAAAAAAAAACATAGTGTCATGCTAAAGGGTCTAGACTTCATTCAATAGGAAATGGGATCATAGAGTCTTTGAAAGGTTTACTTTTTATTTTGGAATAGCAATTTGAAAATTGCTTCTGGACTTAGAAGACCACTAATCTCACAAGTTAGGATTTGTTTTTAAACAAATGTGGGGCATGCTGCATTTCCCTTCTTAGAGATTCACTTTACACTTTTATAGATTAGAGGCTCAGAAAAACTCTGCATTAAATAATCCCGTGAATATTATTTAATTTACTGTTTCCTAAATGTATATAATCATGGAACTCTCTTTTCTGCCTTTTTCATTTTTCTTCCACAGTATACTTTAGGAAAATTCTATTATATCAAGAGAACTTGTTTGTGGAGTATGGATAAGATGGGAAGAGAGTTGAGACTGGGGGCCAATATGGAGAGCTATAGATGAGATATAACTGCACTAATAACCAGTAACATCCATTTTGAAATTAATTTTTATTTTTAAATCATGAATTTTTCAATGCCCTTGTTTCAAACTTTTATGAAAATTTTTATTTCCATTTAAATCGAACCAGCAAATTTAACTTTTGTAAAACTTTTCTTAGAATACCCATCATAGAGACCATCATGAAAGATTCTTTAAATGGTACATACTGATTTTCTTTACTAACGTGCACTTTAAAAGAACTATGCAATCCATGTTTTAAAAATCCTGGCAAAATACAGCTATGCTAGTTATAGTTACTGCTGTCAGTTTTTTAAACAGTTATAGCTGTGAATAACATCAGAAAACAAAATCCATTTGCTGTCTGTGGCTGGAAATTCTACAGTTCTTGAAAGCTGGAATTACTTGGGAGTGGCCATTGAAATGTGTCATGGAGGAGATAATAACCTCACTGTTTCCCCTTAAAATTTGGCCCACACAAAATGCCAAAACACTTACAATATGTTCGAATGAAGTCTGATTTTGTAACAATTTCTAAAATTAGAAAAGTAATAACATATTGTAAAATTTACACAGACTTCTTATTTTCAATTAGATGAAACATTTGTAGTAAATACTAAAACTCTATCACTTGCTCATGAATTCTGGAGTAACGTATTATAGAGATCTCTTTTCTTTTAACTTAGAGAAATTTCATTTACCTTGTTTCTCAAAACTCTCAATTTGCAGGTGAAAATATCAGGTCCAAATTTCTCTCCAAAACACAGAAAATACTTTCATGTGGAACACTAACACTAAAAATAGGAAAGCTTTTTTGGCTTGTAACTACTTAAAATTATAACATTTAAAGAGAGAAGAGTGAGTTAAATTGCTATGTTAGTTAAAAATCTTACCTTGCCTCTAAAAATCTGTTATATTTAACCTATAAGGATCTCTTTTTATAGTTCTCTAAATGAATTTAAAAAAATTCATTTTTTTCTAACCCTTCGCGTCATTTGGCATTAAATATTTCTTTTTTTTCCTCATCATTCAACAATGATATTTCCTATAACTTAGTTATAGTGCATCATCTATTTCAGTCCTTAGCTTTCTCAAGAGGGAGTTTTTTCATTATTCACGTGTCCTTGAATTTGTAATATCTAGTTCATTTCTTACGATGTTGTCTTTTCTTATACCTTCCATTTCTCATATTTTGATCATACAATGTTGTGATGAGAAATGTACCTGTAATAGCTCTGGGCATATTTCTCTCATCTTCATTTCCTAACCAGTTAGGATGGGTTCCTCTTTCTCTGTAGAATAACTACTTGTGAACTGTCAACACAAATTTCCAATAGGCTTAGGAATATTGCAGAAATCTAAATTTGATTTTAACAGATAGCACTTCTCACACTCTATGAGAATCTTTAGGAGATAATCTTCAGCCTGGCAACCTGGCATCCTTACATATAATATATTCATTAAATTCTTAGCTTAAGAGGCAACCCAGTGAACTGCAAATCCTTTATAGGGGGCCTTTCCCTATGCAGGGGGTAGAGATTCTCTAAAATGGATCAGTACCGAGGAAATTTTAAATTGTTCCTTGAGGCCATTTAAAATAGCTATAGATGAATGTCACATTGGAATATGAGGAAATAAGTTGGCAAACAGTTGCTGTTGGAAGTCAGAACAACACACATTTGACTCAATTTCAATCAAATGCTGAGCTGGGCAAAATCCTTACCTCCTACCTATTTAATGCCTATGTGGGAGGGGAAAGTTGGACTCAACAAAAAACAAGCTCAACAAGATTTAAAGGACTAAAAATTTAAATATTGTGTGAAATATTTGCTGTGAGTAACTCCAACGAGACTGTGAACGTGTCCCAATGCACACAACAGCAAAATTGTTCGTGGATCAGACAAACTGACTCAGAAAAGCATATGGAATAGTGTTGGGATAGATTCTAACTCATTTGTTTTATATACACTGGAGTCTATTATAATGTGTTAGTAAAGAAATTAACAGCCACAATAAAACAAAGAAATAAATGTATACCAACAATAAAACAAAGAAATAAATGTATACCAACAACTTAAGCAGCTCCTCATTTGCCAATATTGTAAATAGAACTAAAGTGTTGCTTTATGAAAACGTTCTTCAGAAATTTATTGAATTTCGTTTTGATATAAAACAATCTTTGATGCTTATTAAAACTTAATTTAAGCCATTCTAGAAGCCTGCATTTTAATGAAAAACATTCTTTTCAATAATTTCATGTAAAATTAATGACTCTATGATTTTAAATGCAGACCTCTTTTCACATTAGATTTCCTAGGAACCAGATCTGATATGTTTGGGAAACTTCACATATAAAAATAGCAACATATCACATGTCTGATAATCTCCAAATGTTTATTTTCATGAAGAATGAAAAGTATTCTTGTTTTTTTGGCATCCTAAATAAATAGCAATCAGGAAAAAACAAAATTAGATTTGCTATAATTCCTAACACCGCCAATTATTATTGCAACAGTTGAATTATTTTTACATTCTCCTACCCCCACCATGTTTTAAAAAATATATTAGCACATATAAACCATTACTAAATATATTCTCTCCCTTTTATCCCTTATTTAGTCTTAAAGTGTTATTGTCTCTCTAGATATTTAGTTGTCTATAACTTATTTTCTAATGGATTCCTCAGGAAAAGCCATGCAAACCCTATCCTCTGAAATCTTGCATGTTGACAGTGGTTTGTCAACTTGGAAGTCAGTTTTGCAGGACATAAAATCCTTGCTTCACATTTGTTTCCCATGAATATTTAAATACTTTATTTTCTTCCAGTATTAATGTCTGCTGAAAAGTCTGAAAAGTGTCTAATTTTTTTCCTCTGTTAGTCAGTTATTTCTTTTGCTTAGATGCCCTAAAGTTTTTCAAGTCCAGTAATTTTGTTAGATTGTCTTAGTGCTGGTAAATAAGTAGCTATTCCTAGATATGAAATAAGCTCTTTAAATTAGGTGGTTTTTTTTTTTTTTCGGGAAAGTTTTCTTTTTTATAATTAAAAAAAAAATTAATTATAGTTGGCATACACTATTATATTAGTTTTAGGTATGCATAGTGATTATACATTTCTATAACTTATGAAGTGACCATCACTATAAATCTAGTACCCATCTGATACCATACCAAGTTATTACAAATTATTGACTGTATTCATTATGCTATATTTACATCCCCATGACTATTTTGTAATTACAAATTTATACTTTTTAATCCTTTCCCATTTTTCACCCCCCAACCTCCTCCCAGTTGTGACAATCAAAATGTTCTCTATATCGATTAGTTTGTTTCTGTTTTGTCTGTTTGTTTATTTTGTTCTTTAGATTCCACATGTAAGTGAGATCATATGGCATTTGTCTTTCTCTGTCTGACTCACTCTACTCAGCACAATACTCTCTAGGTCCATTTATACTGTTACAGAGGTCAAGATTTTTTTTTTTTATGACTGAGTGATATTCTATTGTATATATTTACCACATCTTCTTTATTCATTCATCCATTGATGAACACCCAGGTTGTCATATATATTGGCTATTGTAAATAATGCTGCAATGAACATAGGAATTTATATGTCCCTTTAACTAGTGTTTTGTGTTTCTTTGGATAAATACCCAGAAGTGGGATTACTGGGTCCTTCTTTGTTTCTTATCATAGCCTTTGTTTTGAAATCTATTTTGTCTGGTATAAGTATTGCTACTCTATATTTTTTGTTTGTTTCCATTTTTATGAAAAAATTTTTTCCACCTCTTAACTTTTAGTCTTTTTGTGTCTTTTGATCTGAAGTGAATCTCTTGGAGGCAGCTTTTGCAAGGGTCTTATTTTCTTATCCATTCAGCCATCCTATGTCTTTTCATTAGAACATTTAATCCATTTACATTTAAAGTAATTGTTGATAGATATGTAGTTATTGACATTTTATTATTCATATTTTTTATTTTTCTTCTCTTTTTCCTTCTAGAAATCCCCTTAACATTTCTTGTAAACTGACTTGGTGGTGATAAACCCCTTTAGCTTTTTCTTGTCTGTGAAGCAATTTATCTGTCCTTTGATTCTAAATGATAGTTTTGCCTGGTAGTGTAATCTTCGTGTAGGCCCTTGCTTTTCATTATTTTGAATATTTCATGCCATTTTCTTCTGGCTTGCAAAGTTTCTGTTGAGAAATCAACTGCCAGTCTTATGGGAGCCTCCTTGTAGATAACAAATTGCTTTTCTCTTGCTGCTTTTAAGATTCTCTTTTTGTCTTTAGCTGTTGGCATTTTAATTATGATATGTCTTTGTGTGGGCCTGTTTGGGTTCATCTTGTTTGGGACTCTGTGCTTCTTGGGCTTGTACGTCTATTTCCTTCACGAGGTTAGAGAAGTTTTTCAAAATTATTTTTTCAAATAAATTCTCAATCTCTTGCTCTCCTCTCCTTCTGGTCCCCCTATGATGCAAATATTGGTATGCTTGATGCTGTCCCAGAGGCCGCTTAAACTATCCTCAGTTTTTTGGATTCTTTTTTCTTGTTGCTGTTCTGATTGAGTATTTTCTGCTACCATATCTTCTAAATCACTGATTCAATCCTCTGCTGCATCTTATCTACTATTGATTCCCTCTAATGTATTCTTCATTTCAGTTATTCTAGTCTTCATTTTGACTGGTTCTTCTTCTTCTTTTTTTTTTATCTCCATTTTTATGTTTTCTATCTCTATGTTAAAATTCTGACTGAGTTAATTTACTGTTCCCCTAAGTTCATTGAGTATCCTTAAACCAATGTTTTAAACTCTATATCTGGTAGATTGCTTGTTTCCATTTTGTTTAGTTACTTTTCTGGAGCTTTGTTCTATTCTTTTACTTGGAACATATTTCTTTACCTTCCCATTTTGGCTGCCTCCCTGTGTTTGTTTCTATGTATAAGATTGGGCTGCTCTATCTCTCGGTCTTAGTAGAGTGGCCTTATGTAGTAGGTGTCCTGTGTGTCCCAGTGGTGCAGTCTTCATGGGTGCTCCAGGCGTATTCATTGTATGGGTTGTGTGTGCCCTCCTGTTATACTTGAGCCTTGGTTGTTGTTTACATGTCAATGGGAGGAATTGTCTCTGGGCAGATTGGTTGCGAGGACTGGCTGTGACTACAGTAGAGGAGTCATTGTGTAGAGGCTGACCCTATGGAGCAGGATTTACTTTAGCAGGACTCTGGTGCCTGCCCAGTCTTCCCTGTGGGTGTGACTTGCTTGGATATGGCCCAAGGTGGTGCTCCCACACTGTCCAAAGTCAGCTACCAGGTGTACCTGTCCTAGGACCACTTGGAAGAGGCCCTACCATTGATCAAGTTCAGCCTGTTCCTGTACCTGGCCCGGGGTCATCTGGCATGAGCCACCAAGCAATCCACAGATGGCTGCCACTTGCATTGAGCTTAGAGATGCCTTGGAGTTGATTATATAGTTTTTAAAATGTTGCTGGATACCCTTTCACAGAATCAGACAGGCGAATTATATAGCAGAACCAAAACCCACAGACAACTTTTGATATAAAACTATGTGACTAGATATTCCCACAAACTAAAGAACAAGAGAGTGAGGACAAAAAGCCAATAGCCACAAGACTTGCAAGTTTTATCCTCTAAAGGATATTTGGCAATGCCTGGAAATACTTTTGATACATTTTTGGTTGTCACAACTGGGATTGCTACTGACAACTATTGATTAGAGATCAGCGATGCTACTAAATATTCCAATATCTCACTGTTGATGAGAACACAGCCAATACAGAAAAGTGTTCCTTAAAAAATTAAAATTTTTTTAAGCTGCCATATGATCCAGCAATTCCACTTTTGGGTATTTATCTGAAGACAACAAAAATATTAATTCAAAAGATATATGCATTCTTATATTCATTGTAGCATTACTAGTAATAGCCAAAATATAGAATCAATCTAGATGTCTATCAATAGATGAATAGATGAAGAATATGTGGAATACATATGTTTGTGTATACACACATTCTACACACACATATATACATACAATTGAATATTATTCAGCAATTAAAAGTAATAAAACCTTGCCACCTGTGACCTAGAAGAAGATGGATAGACTTAGAGGTATTATGCCAAGTGGAATAAGTCAGACAGAAAAGTAAATACCATATGGTCTCACTTATACGTGGAATCTAAACAAAACAAAACAAATAAATTAATGAAACAAAACAGAAACAGACCTATAGTAATAAAGAAAGAGCTGATGGTTGCCAAAGAAGGAAGTAGAGGAGGGAAATAAAACATTAAAAAAAAAAATTGAGTAATGCTAAGTGCTAGCCAAAATAGGGCAATTAAAAACAAACAAACAAACAAACAAAAAACCAGGCTAATAATTACATGACCTATTGCTGCGTAAAAAAACAAAACAAAACAAAGAACAAAGGGCCACAGTACAAACACAAATATGTAGTATATCTGAGGTATTAAAATTTCATGGCAGAGACAACTGAGAAAAAAAATGACTGAAAATATTTCTTAGAGGGGGAATAGTGAAAAAAGCATGAGAAACACTGTTTCAAACTGAAGAAGGTTTTGTTTTTATCAGACAAGTTTGATGGGACTGCATTTGTAATTCAGATTCAGGAGGAAAGAAGGAAAGGCAGAAAAACAATACAGTGAAGATTTAGGACTAGTAGGAATTTTTTATATGATGGTGGAAAAAAGAGGTACTGAAGGAACTATACATGGATAAATTCAGCAGAAAAGAGCATAAGATGAATTATTCTGAAGTGAACAATGTGCCCTTTTACAGTATCTGGGAATAGAAATCATGATTCCTAATCTTTCATTAGAAATTATTTTGCCCATCGTTTCTTTCACAAACTCCATCTCAGTCTTCCCCTGAGAGAGCCACAGCCAGCTAGATCTGGAATAAATTTTTGCTAGCAGTACTAGCTGTGTAGCCTTGGGGATGTCACTTGCTATCTCTGAGCTTAAATTTATTAATTTGAGAAAAAAGGGAATAAGAATCCTATCTTCTAGTGTTGTTGAGAGAATTAAAGATATGTACACAATATCTACTCAAAAAGAGAGCAATAATAATGGTATTTTAAAATAACATTTTAAATAAATTGTTTTTATGTAAATTATATATAGACATAGTAACTATATGTAGACATAGTAACTTCACCAGGATCAACTCATCAATGCACCCCAGTCACCTTTGTTCAACTCACATTGTACAATATGTTCTTGCAAGTTATTAGAGAATTCAATATTACCATTGGGAGAGTTATATACTTTGGTGAGTTGTGTGTACCTGAAAACAGATATGGCAGCAAGATGAGCAATGGGGAATGGTCTGAATTAATCTGCAGGATAGGGGAGTGTGTATATATATATGTTGATACATCTGATGCACGTACAGATGATGAGATGGTAGGTTCACAGTTTTATGTGAATATAAACTGTCTTCAAGTGTAAATGTATTGATTCCAACTCACTTCCACAACAGAATTTGTATGTTTTTTGTTGTTGCTATGTTGAAGAAGCTCAGGTTGAAGGGCAGCTGTGTTAGTTTCAGTTTCACTGGAAGGACAGAACAGAAATCAGCCAACCACAATGTATACTGTGTAACTCTTTCCAAATGCTAATCTCAAACCCTTGAACCTGTGGTTTCAGATGGACACAACCTTGATAGCTTGAGCACAATTTGATCATAACAAAACCCAAGGATATTTGGGTTTGCATCCCTTGAGAAGCTATTGCTACAAAATGTTCTACTACATTCCATATTTCTGTGTTAAAAGCCTATTACAGTAAAACCTCATGAATTGGAAAGGCAAAAATCATATATAGTAGAAGCTTATGAGACCTCTTTATTAAGTGATTTGCTCTGTTCTAGAAGTCATGAGATGAGTCATTATATCTTATAACAAATTATGAAAGCTATATTATTAGATAAAATTATATCTTCTATCTTTTAGAGTGGGTATTCTGTTAAACATATCAATTGACATTGATGCCTGTAGTCAGATTTTAGTGTTTGTGCAACAGGTAAAGAGAATTGTGATCATGGCAGAATTCTTACTTAGTGAATCGTATCTCACTGTGTTCAATATTGTCAGTTTTATTTCAAAGTATATGATAATGTCTGTCATATGTGGTGTGGATTCATTTGTACTGATAGGACTCCTCTTGTACTAGGAAAAAAAAAAAAAGCCACTAGGATTTTGTGGCTATCTAACAAAGAAGTACCTTCTATTTTGATGATTAGTTGGCATTATGTCTCTTGGTTGGTCATTATGAAACAGTTCTGATAGGATGGGTCAAGTTTTAGTCTGTTGATTAAAAGACAAAATCAAAAAATGCCTTATAATAGTTGATTCAGATGGCATAAAGGAGCAAGCCATACTGTGGGAAGTCAAGGGTTCAGTCTGAGATTATTCCCAGTATACAGAGTATTAAGAAACCTCTGTCAGCAAATGGCTGCTAGGCTCTTATTATTTATAAAATCTGGATGCTTGGTTGACCATGGGGAGTCCATATCAGCAGATAAATTCCTTCTCTGGAACACACATCGAACGAATCTTTCTTCTCAGTGTCCATACTTTAGACTATCGTCTCTTCCTTGCTTTTAATGCAAAGTTATACTGAACATATTCTCTTTTCCTATAAGATAAATTCAGTGTTTATTCATTCAATCAATATTTACTGAGTACCACAATATGCTAGGCACTGTTCTAAGTACTGGGGATGCAAATATAAAACAGAGAAAAGCTTGTCTCATGGAAACCACATTCTGGCAAGATGAAACTGACAATAAGCAATGTAAAGTAAATAAAATAGCTAGCCAGAAAACCATGGTGGAAGAAGGACATATAATGTTGGGTAAGGGTGTTTGTAAGTTTTGGATAAAGTGGCAAGTGAAGTTTTCAATGAAAAAAAATGACTTTTGAGTAAAGATGTGGAGTTAAAGAGTAAGCATGTCTATAGGAAAGGAATTCTAAGCAGAGGTCACAACAAGTGCAAAGGTCCTGAGATGAGAATACGGTTGACAATTTTGAGAAAAAGGAATACGTGACTCTATAGTAAAAGCAGAAGAACAGAATATTAAGAGAGGGGGTCAAAAAGATTGGAAAAGATAGATCATGGAAGGCCCTTAGGCCATAAAAATAACTTTGACTTTAATTATGTATATGAAAATATTAATATTTTTCTCTTCTTTTTGATCTTTTCTCTGAGAGTAGAATTATTCAAACAACCACAAAAAGAATTTGGATTGCTGCAGTAGACATGCAAGAAAAAGGAAACAGTATATACATATACATTTTTTTTTAAAGGTGGAGAATCTTTCAAGCTAGTAATAAAGCAGGAAAGTGAAGACAAAAAAGTTAATATTCAGGGTTTTTTTTTCAATTTCAAAGAGGCTCTTGAGTATCAAAAGGAAAGCCCATGGGGTTGTAAAACACTGTATATGCTATTAACAGGAATAGAAAGAGAATAGAGGAAGAGACTGAAGACCTTGGATCCCTGCCCCAACTCGGAAGGGACTGGGTGGCTTAGGAAGGAAGAGAAGGTGGTCAGGTGTGTCCTTGAATGTGTGTGTGTGTGTGTGTGTGTGTGTGTGTGCACGTGTGTGTGTGTGATGAGCCAGGAGGAAGTGAGTGGAGGCATATGCTTATAGAGAAGTGAGAGTTTGCAGTGGAGGCAGTGGGCAGAAAGGCTGAGTAACTTTGATAGACGTTGACAGGGAACATGTGCAAGCCAGTGTCTTTGGAACTGTAGGTGCAACAAAATTTACATCCAAACTGCCTAATCCCTAGAGGATTATCCAGTAAAGGACACTCAACTCTGTGACTTTGCTGAGCAACACCCTCCTCCCCACTGCCATGAGTATATCCCTGTAAGGACCTGTAAAATAGCTACTGTTCATGCCCTGGACTCTCATAATTCTGTAAACAAAGAGATAGGGTCAAGTTGGGCCACTGAATGTCTGGAGAGAAGGAGTTCAGGCCAGATGCTCAGAAGAGACTGGGTAATAGGGCAAACAGCCTGGTTATACCTTGTTTGGTATAGTGATAGGCTTACTGATGACTAGATGCTTATTTTATTAAAAATACTAAGAATATGCAAATATTAAAACTTTTCTTGACCTTTTCTCTGATAAGCAGAATCATCAGTGCAGCCTTAAAAAGAATTAGAATTGTTACAGTAGGATGGCAAGGAAAAGAACACACACACACACACACACACACACACACACACCCCTCCCAAACCAAATATATATATTTGGAGTGTTTCAAACTAGTAATAAAGAAGAAATATTTGCAAAGAGAAAGAAATATTACTTTTGTTGGGTACAAAATTAGTGTAATTAGTGACTTAAAAAATAGATAACTTATCCTTTGGCGGATGGCAGATGTATTTGGGCAGATCATATTTTTAAATATGGTAGGTAGAACAAATATGGTAACTTCTAGAGACTTTATTTGGAAAATTCCATTTCAGATATAGACTCCCTGGTAAAGAAGTTTTAATAAATTTTATTTTATGCAGAAACAGCTGATTTATAAATTAAATTCATTCATTTATTAAATGTATAGTACCTACTATGTGCTGGAACTATAATGTGAATGAAGAAAAGTCTTTGTCCTCATAAAGCTTATACTTCAATAAATTAGTAGTGTTGAAATAAACTTCTAGGTCCAAGATGGAGCAGCTCGAGCCTGGAGTGCCACTTCAGCAAACAGAAAGTTATACAACTTTAGTGTCTTTGTAAATGCTCTACTTGACCAGAAATGCAGTATATTCAGTCAGCCTTTCTCTGAATACCAAGCCAACTCTAAACTCTATACTTATTTCCTGTTCCTTCTCACTCCAAACAAGGTTGACTTTGGGGCTCCAGCCAATCAGATATTTTCTATTTTTCTCTTCTTCATTCTTTATTCTGTATCTTATAAAAACTTCCTGCCTTCTGCCCCATTTTGCAATTCTTCAAAAGGAGACAGCCTGCTTCATGAAGTGTTAAGTAAAGTTTGTTTGCGTCATCTAAATTGTCTTCTTAATCATTTTTTTTTTTTAAATCAGGAGAATACCTAAAAAAAAATTATTGGTTTAGCCATATTCTATAAATTTTTAGTTAAATAATAAACTTAGATTATCTAAGCTATAGTTTTCAGATGAAAGACAATCTAATTAATTTATAAATTCACAGACTAATCCAGGGGTCTGCAAATTACAGTTCATGGGCAAATCTTGCCATCTGTCTACTTGTTTTGATAAAGTTTTATTGAAACACAGCCACACTCATTAGTTTGTGTATAGTCTGCTGCTGCTTTTGAGCTACAGCAGTGGAGTTGAGTTGAGTTACAACAGATATCCTTGGCACATAAAGCCTAAAAGAGTTACTATCTGGGCCTTTCAGAAATTGTTTGCTGACCCTTGGATTAATCCAAATATAATTTGACACAATGAAGTTTGAAAATTTTGGATTGTACAAGCAGTATCTTTTCTAAAGTGTTTAAGACAGTAATTCTTTATTTTTCATTAGATAGTTGTGATAAACCATAGTTTAAGCAATTTTTGAAGACAAATTTTGAGAGCAATGGCAGAGCATGCAGTATTTAAGAACCAAAGCTCTAGATTTCAGTCTGTTATCATTGCTTACCTGTCCCTTCAGCAGAGTCCTACTGGTTTCCCAGATGCTCATGTGGCTCCACTTCATTGCAACCTCCAGTAAGATGTGAGCGCTTCCTGCTTAATGCTCTGCTTGACTCCAATTGGTTATACTTCTTTTTTCCATCTATCCCAAATATTTGTTCCTTTTTTTCCACATTTCTACATTTTAGTGTATATACATATATTATGGTTGAAGAGAAGTAAAAAGGGCTACAAGTATTCTGCCTTATTCACATACAAAATTTCCTTTGACTTTTCCTGAATTTCTGACCTTTCTTTCACTCTGGAGCTATTGTCATTCTTCTGTGTTCCCATTTTTTAAAATTTCATTATAATATATTCTTTCATGATCACAGCATACCCTCTTAATACCATGTAGTAGTTACAGCAGCCATCATTTTGGTGATACCACACAAATGCTCTGAGTCTATGATTAGGGAATAGAGGGTTGGGAGGAAGATCTTCTAAGATTACAAAGCCTTATTTTATAATCTGCTTGACTCTGCAACCCTTCAATCCACAAGTTGAGGCCATTTAATTTCTATCTGTGAATTCAACTCAACCCCTTAGACCAATTTCTCTTAAGTAGGAATTTGGAAAAACTTGGCCAATAATGTCACATTAAGTTAACCTAGTTTCTTGTTCTCTGACTTTGTACAGTAAATTAAATAATCATTGTTGTAACTAAATTAGTTTTAAGAACTGTATCCTTTTATTGAACTCTGTATATACTCTGTTATAATCTCATTTCCCCTAAAATTAGGAAGGGAACTAACTTGGTCATTCTGGGTCTTGTACATTTACCCAGTTTAATAGCTGAACTATATCTTCTTGACCTCTATGATCTGACTCTGCCTTCAGGAAAGAGAAACTTAATTAAATTGAGGAGGGGGTGGGGCTTTAAAAGCAACAAAAATGTATTTACCCTGTTGGAATAAATCAATTACTCATGAGGATGGCTTTAGAATTGGTCTTGTTGAAATAAGCCAGACATTACCTTTCATATCTAGAGTTTAGATTGGAGAAAATTATGAATCTGTATTCTACACATGTCTTTCTGATCTTCCGAGCTTGGCCAGCAAAAATTAAAACAAAACAAAACAAAAACCCAAGCTGACTAATATTCATTAAATTTATAGTTAACCACTTTTACTGGGCCATTGACAACTGATGAGCAATTTTCTGTATTTCCTAAGCAAGTTTGTCCTTTGCTCTTTATTATGGTCATTTCAAATCTAATTAATGCCCCTCAAACATCTGACTTCAGCTATTTTTCCTTGCTTATCACCTCATTTTCTGCAGAGGAACCTGAGAGAGAAAATAGGAAAAATAATTTTCTCAGATAGAAACTCTCTCAATGTTTCAGCATCACATCTACATACCTCTAGACTTTCCCCCTTTCCTCTAGTTTTAATGGAAAAGATCTGCCTCTTCCTCTCTGAGGCACATCCCCATCTCTGCACTGAACCTGAGAATTATCCTCCCTTCCTCTCAGTCGCCAAATTCCCTCCCCCGCTTTTTTTTCCTCTTTCTCATGCACTAGATTCAAGTACATGATATTTAGAAGAAGAAGAAGAAGAAGAAGAAGAAGAAGAAGAAGGAGGAGGAAGGGAGGAGGAGGAGGAGGAGGAGGAGGAGGAGGAGAGGAGGAGGAGGAAAAGCTGAAGAAGAAAGAAAAGAAAAAGGAAAATAAAATAAAAAAGAAAAGAAAGAAAAGAAAAGGTGAACGAGAAGAAGACAAGAATACCAATAATCCTCCTGCTTGGATTTCATCTCTTTAGCTATTGACCTTTCTCTTGCTTTTTACAGCCCATATGCTTGAATAAGTTACTCATAGTTTTTTTTGTTTCTGCTTTCTAACCTCATGCTGGTTTCTCAAAGCCCCACAATCACTTCTTAAGCTACCACTGCCTTGAAACTCCTTTCATCAATATCACAAATGACATTCACATCCTTAGATCAGCCCTTGAGTTGCTTGATCCCTCAAAAGAATTCAACACCTTTGATCTCTTTCTCCTTCTAAAAAACACTCTTTCTTATTGGTTTCTAAGAAAATGCTCTCTTGTGATCTTCCTCTTAATTCTCAGGCCACTTTTCTTCAGTCTTCTTTGTTGGCTCTACTCCTCTCTTCATTCGCAGAAAGGCTGGTTTTTCTAAGAGCTATAGCTTTGGTCTCTTTTCCTCACTAGTCTATCCATTGTCCCTAAGTAATCTTTACCCCCTCTTATAGCCTCTGTCATGATTTATGTTCTGAAAACTCCCCCAGGCTCTCTAGTTCAAATCTCTTTCTTAACCTCCAGACCTGTAAACATAATAGAAAGCTTTACACATTCATTTTGCTGGTTTGCAAGGCGTTGCCAATCCAGATTTGATTTGTCCAAATCTGAACTTATTGAATTCTGTTCCCAAACTCCACAAAAAATTTTACTCCTCTCTCTATGTTTCCTATCATCTTACACACTGACTTGCTGCTTAAAACGATGACATAGGGTGTCTTTCTTGACTACTTCTCCTTATCCTTAACACCCATCATATTCTTTAGAGGACATCTAACTGAACCACTCAAGTCTTCTCCCTTCATCCATTTTGGTAACTGAGATCCTACTTCTTGGAGTTAGACTTCTGTGACCTGACCCTGCTTTCAGGGAGAAGCAACTTGAGAGGAATCTTTACAAGCAACAAAACTGTTCATACTCTGTTGAAATAAATTAGTTATTCATGAAGATGGCTTTAGAATTGATCCTGTTGAAATAAGCCAGACATTACCTCTTCACACTGAAGTCTTAGGAGAAAGTAATGAACAGACATTCTTCACATTTCTCTCTGAGTTTCGGAGCACTTCTTCAGAAATTTCTAACAATTCTTAAATCTCTTAAGACAATGGAAGAGGCAAAATTGACAAAATTTTCATTCTGTGCTACTGCCACCACTTTAGTTTCTGCCACTTCCTCATTTCCAGAGCTCTTAGTATGTCTCTTTACCTTTTCACTTTGATTTATAATTTTCATTGTAGGAGAACCTCTTTGGTTAGGAACTCTAATTTCTCCATCTTTGTATTTCTAGCTAATTAACCTCTTTCAATGCCTGGAACTCAGAAGGGAGTTAATAAACAAACAAGTGAAGGAGTCCTCTAATATTCAGCCACCTGCCTCCCCAACATTCCGCCTACTCCTTACCTTTTAGAAAATCTAGGACTGCCTTCCCACCTCATTTTCATGCCACAAGTAAACTTGGTCTAAATTATCTGGATGCCTGGATTGACCATTATGCAGATGATAGTAAATCTCAGCTCAGTTTTGCTAACATGTACAACTTGTACTTTCAGACTCTCAAACTGGGTGCCCATGACCCATGTCACTGTGTATGTGAAGCCACGGGACACATATCTTCTTGGAAGATTAGTTTTGGTCACTTAGTTCCTTGAGACATAATATTTATATTAAAACAGGGACATATTATGCAGTCAAATGTAAAATTTGCAGTAATTTTAAAAATAAAGTATAAGATTTTAAGACATGAAAGTTCATAGAAATTTTATGGCAGGTGGGCCACTCTCTGCTAAATCATCTATTATTGGGCTATGCCTTTGGCTCTTCTCTTTTGGAATACTGACCTTCAGATGTTAAGTCTGAAACATTATAAGCACATGGGTATAAGGGTGTTTGTGTATGTCTAAAAAAGTTTTGTCCATGAAGATTCTACAGAAAAAAATTTTGTTACAAAAACAAAAATGACATCACACTAAAGAAAATATGAAATCTTTTCAGAGTTTAGTATACCAGGGTTAGCACTAAACAACCCAGTTTACTTCTGAATTTTAGGCTAATATTCAAATATAACAATTTTAATAAAGAAAGATAAAGTTTCTTAAATTGTTCTTTCCAGAAGCCAATGTACAGTCAAATATCTCACTGCCTTACTTATTTGATTGCTTATAATGGGAACATTAAAGTAATCTGTTGCACATGGAGTTAGAACTCTCTCTTGATATGTCTAGATTTAAGACAATAGGATTTGAATGTTATTGTATTAACAAATAAGTAAAACCAATTGAACATCACAAAATTAGCATAGTAATTCAGTTTAAGGAATTACCATGAGGATTTAAAAATCCCTTTAGAGAACTATAAGGCATGCTTCTATGTTTTCTGTCATAGCTAACCACAACAAAGATTGCATGTATTTCTTAATTTTTACCAAAAGTAACAGATGGAGACCTGAATTTTAAGGGCTTTGCTTTTAAAGGAGTTCCTACTAGACAGATGATTTAGATATACATATATTAATTGGTTTTCTTCCATATAAAACTAACTTACCATGAATATAGCTGTTCTTTCAATTCTGGGACAGAAGTCTTTTAGGTCTATTCAGCTTTTTTTTTTTTTTTTTTTTTTTTTTTTTTTAAGGAAGAAGTCTGTGAGGGGTCAATAGAATCCAGAGAGCACTGACTAGCTGAGTGATCCTGGAAAACGCCTCCTTTGAGCTCTCCTTGGTTTTCGTATCCATAAAAGAAGGGGGTCATCCTCAAATTTCCAAGCTTTTTCTCTCTTAAATAGGCAGTGAAATTATTATAATAAACAAGTGTCTGGACTTAGGCTTTCTAAATGCAAGTCAGAGAAACAAGTGACATCTCTTGCTTCTAGATTCGTTCAGTAAAGTTTACACTGTTTATTGATAAATTTATCTAACGAAAATATATCAATGAAGACAATTCAGGCCAACATTTGCATTTTGCAGTAGTTACTCTTTTAAAAAAAATCTTTATTCGTAGAATGAAAAAAATAGAAGAAAAACTGTAAAATGAATATGGTCCTTAGGTCTTAGATTCCTTGAACAAAACAGAGCAAAAATATTCGAAAAATTTTTCTGCTTATTGCCAGCTAACACAAGTTAGTGATTTACTTGACTAAGTTTTGTGTTCTTATTTTGTTGTCTAGACAGCCAAATTCTTTACTGCAATTCAAAGAATGTGCAGCCACTGTTGATAGCATAATAAAGGAGGAAAAACAAATGTAATAAATTTCCAAATTATGCTCTTTAAACTCATTGAAAAAAACGAATCTAGGAATAATTTTCATATACAATGCACTCACTTTTTCAGCAATATGTCCGGAGTATTTTAAAGTACAAACAATGATTATGGGCTGCAATCTGGAAGCCGTGGAACATTTTATTTTACATAATTCTGAAATGAATGTGTGCGCAAAAAACATTTCTATGATTGAATAATCACATTAAAACAATAATACTTCAGCACTGGCAATGGGCTTAAATGGTCAACTTGACTTTTGTGGATTACATCAAAAATTTTTGTTAAGAAGCATTGGTGTATTATTATAGATAGAAAGATGAAAATAGGAAATCATTAGCTCAGCGAAAGCTATATATTTGGGAAAGATTTTAAGCTGCGTAAATACAACAGATGACATTAAAAATCTATTTTATTTAAGAAGAAAACTGTTACTGAAAGAAATGTTATTTGAAAAATAATAATGGTATAGATAAGAATTTTTCTGCAATGATCTAGCAACTGTATTGTCTGCCAATTACATCAAGTAGAACAAGGCAGTTTGAGTAACCTGCAATATAAAGTTCAAGCTCTGAGAAAGAGGCCTGTTAAATTAGCCTTTAAGTTGACAAATCTCTTTCTGAGAAGTCATGCTCTTTACATACTGGTCTACATAAGGTGACCTGTGACGTATTTGCCTCAAGTTATTGTTCATAAAGGGAGTCACTGAAGGAAGTTCACCCTTCCTTAACCTTAAGGTTTAATTACGGAGAGAAAAGATAAGGACATTCAGTTCTTTTGTATGTTTTGTTAGATTTCCTGAGGCTACAGTAGAGAACTGGGCTAAGGTCTGTGATGAGTAGCAGAAGCAACTATTAAAATAATTGTAGTAAACAGCAACTCTTCCTGATTCCTAGACCATCTCCCAATAAATAACAAGATTTCAGTTATCCTCATATTAAACCTTTTTTCCGCTTTTAAAAAATTAATTACTAATTTATAACTTCATATTAAACTTTTAGATTGTATTGAAATTAACTTATATGGGATGACTCATTGAATTTTTCTTTTCAGTTACTTTTCGATCCCCAAAGGCTAAGAATTTGTGCTTCCAATGAAAATGTCTGCTCTCTTCTCCAGAGGCAACAGCTTGGGGACTAATAGAGGTAGGCATAAGTACAGAGACAAATGCAAGATTAAAGATCATTGTCATGTAGCTCAAAATATAAACCAACATGCACTGATTGTAGCTTTACGGAACAGGTATCCAGTAAAACATACATGCCTGTTTAATTTTTTTAAATACTAGTAAAATACCAATATGCCACGTAGAAATCTTTTTATAGCTTTTTATTATGAAATTTTTAAACCCATATAGAGAACAGTATAAGGAGTCCTCATGTACTCATTACCTAGCTTCAATTGTTATCTTAGACATTTTATCATTTTCTCAATAAATATTTCAATCTGTAGCTCTAAAATATAAACTCTTTAGAAAATAACCATTATCACATTGAAAACTTTAAAAATTATTCAAATGGAAATATTTGAGGTGTCTTAATTGTAGGTACTTCATATGGCATGGAGAAATTATATCTATGATTTAGAGCAAAACGTGAACATAAAATAACCTAGTTTTCTCAGTTCTTCCCAGAGGCTTAGTCCAATTGCAGGGATAAACAAACTGGGTCACTCCAGTAAAAAAGTTATTTTGTTTTGTGTCTTTTTTAGGATTCCAGGTATGTAAATGCAGATGTTGAAGAGTCAAAATGATAGTTTGTATATGATTTGGCTTTTCTGAGCTTAAGCATGTTATTTATTCATGCTTTTCTGGAGCGATAAATGGTGGCACACAACCCTGGAAAGAGAAGCTAAGGGCATTATGGTCAACAGTGACAGAAGTCATCTTTGGCAGCAAACTCTAACAAATCCTTAACCATTCCAAATCATATTACCAATTCATATTATTGTAGTGACCTCACCTTTAGAAACAATAGGTTAAGGATAAGACATGGTATGTACTAACCGCCATGTCTCACTTCTAGTTAGTTATCTGCTAAAAATTTATTAACTAAAGGGATTTACTGGCCGGATCACTGCCTATAGGTACAAAATATTTTAACAATGACACATTCTGCTTCTGTACCCCTGCTTGCTTACCCACCTCTTAGTTATCAGTTAATGAATGGAGGAGATATAGTCTTTTGTGTAAAGATTAAGGATGTGGGGGATGGAATCGAGGGTTTAAAACCTTTGTGCCCCTGTGTCTCGGGGCTGCTCCTTTGCAAGGACAGCCGCCGGCTAATAAACTGTCTCTTGGATTAGAGCACTCGAGTTGGGCCTGGTTATTTCGGTCACAACAATTATCATCTTAGGAGAACAGAATAGAATATAAAATGCATTTATATAATCAGAGACTTTTTAGATCTATTTGATCAGAGAAAATGATGAAATACCTATAAAAGAAATCTTTAAAGTGGCAACATACAGATAGGGAGACTATATAATACCAATATATTATATAGAGAAGATAACAGCATCTGACACCGTGTCACTCACTTTAGGGTACAATGAGGATTTTAATGGTTAATTTTAGCTGTCAGCTTGACCTGGGCATGATACCTAGATGTTTGATCAAATATCAGTCTAGATTTTTTTTTTTTTGATGTGATTAACATTTAAATCAGTAGACTTTGAGTAGAGCCAGTTATTGTGGGTTGGTTTCATTCAATTGATGAAAAGAAAAAGACTGATATCCATGGGAAAGAAGGGATTCTGCCTCTAAATTGCCTTCAGACTCAAGACTGCAACATTATCTCTACTTTGCAGATTTCTGACTTGCCAGCCTCCACAATTGTGTCAGCCAATTTCTTAGGGAAAAAATCTCTCTCTCTCATCATTATCTTTATCTCTATCGTCTATATCCATTCATACACACACATGCACAAACACACGCACACACATTCATGCAAGTGTGCGCACACACACACATACCCCTTGTTTCTCTGGAGTAAGCAGAGATAAAAGAACTCTTTTGTGATGTAGAAAAATAATTGTATTTAGATAATGATATGTATTTTGACTGGGCTCTCAGCAAATCTGGAATCATAAGATCTTAGAATTGGAATGGAATTTAGAGCTATTTCAGTCAAAAGTTACACCAATACATTGTTAAAAATTGTAATAATAAGGGTCAAATGATTCACATGCTTTGTATATAGGCTTCACAATACTCCAAGTTAATAGTATCCAATTTTGTGTATGAGGAGATCAGTCTCAGAGAAGCAAATAACTTCTCTAAGATGACCTGGGTGACAGTTACTAAGCCAACATTTAAATTCAATACTATTTGAATCCAAAGTCTATTGTCTTTCTATTAGGTTAGATGGTTTTTCTTCAATGTAGCTCCTAAGTGCTTAGCGATTTTTGGTGATGTAGAATTTTTGTGAGGCAGAGGCAATTTATATATATATATTTTAACATCTTTGTTAGAAAGATCTTCTTTTTTGAGTCAGATCTTTCTGAGTGTTTTGCCCTCTATAGCTACATTTTCACTTAGCTCTTCAAATGTTTGAAGGTAGCCATTTGATCCGAAGTATTTCTTTAAAAAAATATTTCGTCATAGGAAACAATTTCAGATTCCCTCTCTTAATTGTTTTTACTGATGTTCTCTGGTTAGCTGTCCATTGGTAAGCTCCAGTGACTATTTCAAAAGTTTGACTCTAGTATTATCTAACCAGAGAACAATGGAAGTCCTTTCCCTCTTGTTCTAGAGAGTATGCAACCTTAACGAAGCCTAAGATTTACTAGCATTTTTAGTGTAGTATCATGTCTCTACAATTTCCTTTGTAAGAACTAGTCTCCCATTTTTGTATCTGTGTGGTCAATATTTGTAAGACTTTGCATTTATCCACATTAAAATTAATATTAGTAATTTCAACCTAGTGGTCAAGTCTACCAAAGTATTTAATTAGCGTATCCTGTCGTTTTTGAAGCATAATTTTGGTAAGCAGAATTTTGGTTAACTTGTATAAAGAGTTTAGTTTTAGATGTATTATATATAAAATATTAGAGCAACATGTTGGTAGAAAAGATTAGTGAAACTAATGAGAGAGAAATAAAGTTTGGGGCTTTATTTGTACCGAAGCCCTAATATATCATTAGGAGTGATACATTGCTCTGAGAAAGACCATAAAAAATGAGAATATCAAGAACTGACTTTTGAGAAACAACTACATTTAAACATGAGAAAACCTATGTTAGGTAGGGAAGAGAAAGAGCAAATTATTTAAGATACTCGAGGCTAGGAATCATCTTTGTTCTGAAACATGGTAGGGATGCAAAAAATATTTTCAGAAGTAGAGTCAATATAAGAGGCAAAGAAGGAGAGGTAAGAGAGAAAGGAAAGGGGGATAAAAGTATAGCACTGAGAAAGAGTGTAGTCTGCACTTTCTCAATGCAATGTCAAAACCACAGACACGTCAAAGAGAATGAGAAATCAGAAGAGACACCTAAATTTGTCAGTCATAAAAATGGTCACCAGTGGTATCAGAGGCAGCAATTCTAGCCAAATGTTTGAGATTTTGAGGAGTGAAAAGGAGGATGGATGATGAGGATGGAAAAGGTGAGTACAGAGTACTTTTTCTAGAAGTTTAGTACTTTTAGGCTGGTGGTTCTACTGAACAATTAGAATCAACTTTTTTGTAGCTAAAGAAGATTCATTGGCAGAGAGATTGACTATACTAGAGAGAGAGGAAATGACTGAAGGCATACCATCTTGGAAAACACAGCCAGGGTTAGATGAATTGCTGAGCTGAGTTTGTAAGTTCTGTTAAGAAGGATAAACATGTTTTTCACAGACCGAGTTACCAGGGAAAACAGACAGGCTGGGTTATGATTCCATGTAACGCTGAGGTGGAGAGGGATAAAAGTATTAAACTCTGGTCAGGAGGACTGCAGTAGCCCAGTAGTGAAGCAGCACTGATGAGAGTGTAGTTGTAGCTCTTTCAAAATATTTTAAAATTGCTATGGGTGGTGTGCTAGGGCTGCCATAACAAAATACCAACAGATTGGGTGGCTTAAACAAAAGAAATGTATTTTCTCACAGCCTGGAGGCTGGAAGTCCAAGATCAAGGTATTGTTAGGTAGGGTTGGTTTCTTCTTCTTGCTTTGTAAATGGCTGTCTTCTCTCTTTGTCCTAATGAGTTATTTCTTCCTATGCATGTCTATATTCTAATCTACTCTTTTTGAAAGGACACCCGTCATATTGGATTAGTATCCTCCCTGCTTCTCCGACCTTATTTCACTTTAATTACCTCTTTAAAAACCCAATAACCAAATTAACTCACACTCTGAGGTATTAAGGGTTATGACTTTAACATATGAATTTTGGAGTAGAGTGGCAGAGGGACATAATTCAGCCCATAACAGGAAGAATGCAATCAACAACACACAAAGAGTTCTATTTCTTTATTTTCTTATAGATGAATATGTTACAGTGAGTAGCTTCTTCAAAATTATTGTGTGTGATAAGCAGAATAGTGACTCCCAAAGACGTCCATGCCTTAATCCCTGAATCTGTGAATATGTTACTTTATATGGAAAAAGGATTTTGGGCTGTGATTTAGTTAAGAATTTTGAAAGGGCAAGACTATCCTAGGTAATCCTAGTGGGCCCAATCTAATCACGTTGTCCCTAACAAGTGAACTTTTCCCCACTGAGTTCAGGGTTAGAAGGAGATGTCATTCAGGAATAATGATGACAGAGATGCAACACTGCTGGCTTTGAAGATGGAGGAAGGGAGCCAGGAGCCAAGGAATGCAGGTAGTCTAGAAGCTAAAAAAAAAAAGGCAAAGGGATAGATTCTCCCCTGGAACCTAAAGAAAGGAATTCAATCTTATCGACATCTTGATTTTAGCTCAGTGAGATCTGTGTTGCACTTCTGACCTATAGAACATTATAATTTGTATTAAGTCACTAAGTCTGTGATAATTTGTTACAGCAGAAATAGATAAGTGCCATGGTGTACAGAAGAATCACCTGAAAGTCTATTTAAAATGTCGATTCTGATTTAGTAGGTCTGGCTGGGGCCTAAAAGTCTGAGTTTCTGACAAGCTCTCAGGTGACGCTGGTGCTGCTGGACTGTGGGCCACACTTTGAGGAGTAAGGCTTGAGAGATCATGCATTCCAACCTCCTCATATGACAGATAAAGAAATCGAACTCTGAAAAGTACTTATGGATACTGGCAGAGATGTCTTCAACTGCCAGCCCACATTTTCTCACTGCATATCGCATCAATACTGGGGGTAGGGTAGGGGCAGAGGGAAGCCCATCAGGGAATAGCAGGCAAGGAGAGGTGCCAGATTTTGGAAAATTTGGTTCCCAAGCCTCTGTGTGTTTATGGTGCCTGTGAGATGTCCTGAATGACACTTAGCTGATATAAATTGTTAATTAACAATACCTTAGTAAACTAAGAGTTATGTGCAATAGGCTGACAACCCTCTTGGTTCCCAGAGTTTCCAATTTCCTAGGTGTCAGTAAGTTCAAGAAAAAAGTTT